>NC_084923.1:49550000-49902500 GCF_958298935.1 Phragmites australis | reverse complement strand
GAGGAGAGGGAGGAGTCGCTGGCGCCGGCGAAGCATTCGGAATACGCCGGTGGTCCACAGTGGCAGCGGCGACTGTTGAATTTTGGGTGTCTTTGAACCGTCCGATCGTTCCTCCGCGGCCCAGATCGAGGGCGAGAAAAGATGGCCAGTGGAGTTTACAAAAAACGACCCTTCACTGACAAAGTCGGTCACGTTGAAAGTGAACCGACGGCGGCGGCGAGCGGCGAGGAGGTGCAGCCGCCGCTGCTTGGGGCCTGCCTCCGACAAATCACTGGCACTGCACGGTGCGAAAGTGTCAGACCGGTGTTTTCCAAAAAAAAAAATCAAAAAAAAATCAAAATCTTAAATCTCCATCTCTTCCTATGACCCAGTGCCGCTCTCTACAAACACTGCACCGTGCCACGCCACGGTGCACGTTGCAGCCATCCTCGTGTCCCGTGCCACCTGATCTCCACGTTTTATCTCGCGCCCTACGTCACCGTCGTGTCAATATCGTCCCCTTATATAATGAATATTATCACTTCCTCCTCCCTCCCCTTCGAGCGTAACTGTCACCGCCGGTGAGCTCCACAACTTCCCCTCTCTCCCTCTTCCTTTCTTCCTCGAAGCCAACCCGAGATCACCTCCAGACCCTAACACTATCACATACCTTTGCCACTCCTCCAAAGCCTCCTTCGTCGCCAGCCGCCGCCTCTTCGCCGTCGTTGGCCCTCACCCTCGTCGGCCAGATCCGCCCTAGTCCGATCCGAATCCGACCACCACTGCCCTGTCTTGTCTCTCGCCGAAGCCGGCTACCGCTCTCCGTCGCTGACGTGCCACTATTTGCCGCCCTCATCGCCTCTCTCCCTCTACCTCTCTCTCACTCTCTGCTCGATCTGCCTGAGCCAGTCGCCTCTCCCTCTCCCTTATCCTCTCCCCACCTCGCTGATAGGTAGACCTGCCATTTAGCCAAGCCCAACTGCCCTAACTGAGCTGAGCCCAGACCTGACCCGAGTCAAACATCCTGAGTCGTTTCACCGGAGCCAAGTCGAGGGATATTCTGAGGATATTCCTTGTTATTTTTTCTAATTTTCTCTCTCCGACAAAACTTCTAAAGCTCGTTTTTCTTTCGTCCTAGCTTCGTTTTCAACGATTCTCCCACTAATATTTATCTAAATTCGAGATCTACCAAATCATATTAATTTCATATTTTTTATAATTTAATTAGTTTTTAATATAATTATTTAATTGATTTCATGCGTGTGCGTTTTTGCCGTTTGTTGCGTTTGTTAAAGGAAGGCACGTTCGAAGAAGACCCGAAGGATCCGAAGTTTGAAGAAGGAGCGGACGAGAACTTCATCGAAGGCAAGTCCTATACCGTTGATCATATTGATCTTATTTTCAAACACAACCTGTAGGGCCATCGTTTCAAATTATAGCGATATGCACACTTAAGTTAATAACTGTAATTTTAAAAATATGTTAATATAGTTATGACCTAGCTTGTTTATGTCATGACTTGATATTATCACCTTTATTTCGTTAAAACCCTAGGAGGTCTCCAACATCAACTATAATGATTGTTTTGATGAATGTTTGTTTACTAGCATGCTTAGGATTGATTTTCTCAAATGAAAGAACCAGAATAATTAATATGTTAATCATGTATTTTCAAATAATATGAAGTGTTGTGTGCTTGATGTATGTGTAAGATATATTTATGAAAACTCTAGTGTGTTTTTTGACAGGGGTGAGTAAGGTACTCCATAAAGGTGAGAATAAACTTAGAGCAAGGTTTGCCTTTATGGTGTTCTTTTTAGGAGACACTTGCCTCGGTTGTATAATGAATGATTCTCTGTGATATCCTACCTAGTATTCAATTGTACAACCACATGACCTGAATAGCATGAGATAAAAGCAGGTAAGCAGATCACCTAGTATCTCGTACTCACTTCTTGTTCTTAATTTTGATAACGGCATGAGTCTATTTATAGTACAGATTATATGTTGTTTTATTTTATTTTATCATGTAAACTGCTGGTGTTACAATAGCAAATATATTGTACTGATCACAGTTCAGGTGTGGGACTGTCTGAGTTCTCTATAGAGAACGACTCCTGTATAGAACATAGTAATTGGTGATGGATCCGTAGGAGCGACGATACTAGTAAGTCAAGGTTGTTGTTACTCGTGGGATTAAGGACTTAGCTCTGCTGGGACTTAGACTCTAACAGAGACTGCTGATGTCGGAGTACCTCTCTTAAGAGGTTAAAAGTGTGAAATTTCACCTATGTGACTCTTAGGTTAGGAAGCTTGCGATCATATGTAACACTAGAGTTTTACTGGAAAATAACCCTTGTAAAATAATCTATTATTTTTGTGTGTCTATTTGTTAAGTGTGAATTATCATACTCACCCTTGCTTTAAACTAAATTTTTTTGCAGTCGGTAGCAGTGATGGTCATGTCATCGAACCAATATTGGGGTATGATGACGAGCCATAGGCGTAGCCAACGGGAGGGAAATAAATCCATCTAGTAGTTGATATGTTTTTCATTTTTTTTATTTTTTTAGCTTTCAAAATATTAGATGTAATAAATAAAATACTTTCAGAAGAGTTATCGATAATAAAATTTGAATTCCCGTTTAAACCTTACATGTTTTTCGTATAAACATGTGGCAACTATCACTATTGGACCCTATGTCAGGGCGTGACAGGTAGTGTGCCCATGTTTTTAAAAGTGTCGACTATATGCTGAAGTATCTCGAACTATGTGTCCACCAGCAAAAGAAGTATATGAATTGACGGGATAGAAGTGTCTACCTCAGGATCAACAACCCTATAAACTCAACCTATATATTCCTCTAAAAATATTTTAAAATAGTGTTTGCAAACTAAACCATGTATAAAAAATTAACTTAGTGCAAAATCTAAAGACTATGCAATCTTATACTTGATCTATATTTATGTATCTAATGTCTCCCCTTGAGGTAGTACTTGCTGAGTAACTTATGTCCTCACGCTTGTCATATGTGGATTTAGATGATTCAGAGACCGACTTCGTCGAAGATGGAGATGAAAAATAGAGAAGTTGGATTTTGTCCGTACTCAAACTACATGTAGAGTTTGGGTCACTTTTGCGTTGTTTTTGTTGTGCTGTGAGGCTTTGTTTATTTTTGCGTACGGGTATTTATTGTAATAAATTCTATGTTATATTCGAATATCATACTTTAATCTATGTATATATGTGATATCTATTCCTGTTGAAAAGAGATATGCGTAACAACTAATGATCTAGAAATTGGTATAAGTTGTACAATGTCATCCGAAGGAGGGGTCCGAGAGGAAGAGCGAATCCGGCGCTCCGTTCGCGTTATTTCTCTGTCCTAGAGGCTGAGGACGACCATGGTGGCGCGGCACTGCGCCAAACATGGCGAGCTTGTTGTCGGCAGGATTTGAAACCCAGAGACCATGAAGTGGAAAATTATTCCTTATTCCCAAACTCTTGAACGATCAATAGAGTAGCAATGCAACAACCATCTGGGAACCCAATCCCCACCGTAATTACGCAAGCAAAATCTGGCATACTCTCAATACATACACCGAACTGAAGAAACTTCTTTCGAGAGAGAACTGAGAACTCATAGGGAGGCAGAGCAGAGGGAAGCTGAGAGAAAACATGCAGCAGCTAGGAGGCGACGACGACGGCGTCTATACGAAGGCGTGCTTCTCGAGCAGCTTGAGGACGTCCTCCTGGTTGTTGAGCTTGGCCACGTCGATGGGCGTCTTCCCGTCCAGGTTCTGCAACGTCCTGTTTACATCATGGACAATCAAGTTTCAGACTTTCAGGCGAGACAGAGGAGAGGAGATCAGGGCTTCCATGGCCGGCTGCATCTCAAGTTGAGTTCACTCGATATCTTACACGGCGGCGCCATGCTCGAGCAGGAGCGCGACGCAGTCCTTGCGGCCGTATCCGGCGGCGTAGTGCAGCGCGGTGTTCTTGTTCTTGTCCACCGCGTCCACAGCCGCGCCCGCCTCCAGGAGAACCTGCGCGCATTCCAGCTCGCCGTATCCGCACGCGAAGTGCAGGCCTCTCCTGCCTTCCGAGTCCTCCTCGTCCTTGTCCACCCCCTCCTCCAAGGCTTTCCTCAGGCCCTGATCAGTTCAGACAAGCCATGCAGGATATGTTGAGCAGAGAGCCAAGTGATGCGCAACAGGTTCTGAGAGCTGTGCGTGGCAGACGCAGACCTCTGCATCGCCGACGCTAGCGGTGTGGTGGATGATGGACTCGTCCTCGTGCTCGCCTTCCTCCCCGGCTTCTTCCTCCGCCTCGGCGTGCTCTGAGCCGGCGCCGGCGGCCTCGCCCGAGGGGCCGACGCCCATCGCCCGCCCGAACTTCTGCAGAGCTTCAGGGTCGTTCCAGTACCTGAAACCAATTAATGCAAAGAAAGACAGCTAATTAGCTCAGATCATTTGTGCATGGCACAAGCTGAACGTGCTTGCTCAGAGCTTGAGCTCACTTCATCATGGCGGCGGGGCCTCCGGTCTCGATCTCGTCGAGGATGGGCTTGAGGGTGGGGTCCTCCTTCATCCGCGCGACGCGGGCCTCCAGCTGCTCCTTTTGCGCCGGGTTGGTGAGCCCGCCGAGCATGGTGGACATGGCGGGGTCCTGCATGAGCGCGCTGCCAAGGCGCTCCGCCATCGCCACGAACTGAGAGTTCTGCATCAGCTGCTGCATCGTGGCAACGTACTTTTGCGGGTCCAGCGCCACCGCCTCCGGCGCCGGCGCCTGACGCGGGGACGCTACCGTCTTCTGCAGCTGCTCCGCCATCTCCGTGAACGCCGGGTCCTTGGCGATCTGCTCCGCCATCTCCTTGATGCTAGGGTCCTGCTCCATTCATTTGCCATGTAACGAAATACATCAAAATTCTCTCAATTTCCAAAGTCGAATAGTCAGAAACTTAGGTGTAAAAATGGAATCAAAACAAGGACTATGCAAATACTTTTAACGGCATCAAAATTCTCTCAATTGCCACTATTGAGAAGGTAGGCCAATCTCTTTTTCTTATCACAATTCACAAGGATTAATTTCAGCTCAAATTGAGTATATGAATGCATTGGAGGGGATTAACATTAACTGTATCTGCCATCTTTGCTACTGAGCTTCCTATGCAACCTTATATTTCCATCAATTACTAGGGTCCCTAATTACTGAAGCTTGAACAGATATATATCCACTACCAACTGTGTTGCAGAGAGGCAAAGGAAGATAAAGGCAGATGCCTCGAAAGCGTACATTGAGAAGGTTCATCATGGTTGAGAAGTCAAACGGGTTGACCGGAGCTCCCGCCGGCGCTGACGGCCCGGCCCTGCGTGTCCCGGATGCAGGCTGTTGCTCCTCCGCCGGGGAAGGCTCCTCTGTCTTGACACTCGTCTTCTCCTCTGCGCAAACAACAAATTGTTTTTCAGCTCCTCAATCTCTTGTCAGAAATCACGCATGCCAAGGAAGAAAAACTAAAGAAACAGAGAGCAAAATCTGCTCGTGGCTGTGAATCGGTTCTTGACCTTGAGAAGCCATGTCGACGGCGGTGTGGAAGGCGTTGGTGATGTTTCTTGGTGATGAACTGAGGATGACGATAAGGTGGGTGTTGCTGTGGAGAGGAGAGGGTGCGAGTGCGACCAACCAGAGGTTTCCACGGTACTGTCTTGGTCTCTGCTTTGGTTTATATAGGGAGGGGCACATCAAGTGCTTGAGTGACTGCAGTTTGTACACATGGTTGGAGCAAGGAGCATCCGCTTTGGAAAGCAAGGGCAAAAGAGGCACAGATAGGTAGATCTCCTTGCAATTGTTCAGTGTTGTCCTCGGTAAAAATGTCAAATTTTCTGAATTTCTTGTTGTAAATCTTGCATTTCCTTTTAGTTATCAATGAAAAGAGTTCTTGCTTTTTTTAGTGTTACATGGCAAGCACGTAGAAACTTTGAAAGGTGAAGCGTAAAATGTTGTCAGTTTTGCGATGAACATTTATTTTCAGTTTCCCATTAAAAAACTCTCGGTGAAATGAACCTGTGTCTGATGATACTTTGTAACTTCGTAGTTGAGATTAAGTTGAAAAACCTGAGGAATGGTTAATTGCAGCAATTTTCAATACAAGTTCGAGGGAAAAAATATCACAGTATCACATCTATGAAATAGTAATCTTCTACTGTTCTGAATGAGCATTCCAACAACTCATCAGATAGACATGATTAAGAAGCTTGTAAGAAATTTCGTTCCGTGAGCTGGGCGCACGGTACCTTTAGCAACTTTACACACTGGTGGAGTCAGAGGTGCCATGCAAAGCTCGAAAGCTGCTTGTGAATCCAGGGAGATAGAGTCCGGACAGGGATTGGGATAGCAAATATGCGGATAGAATTGCTTCTCCTACAAACGGCTGCTATCGCGACAAGATTCGCATTGCTGTGCTTCTGCTAATAGTTGGCCTCTGACACAACCTGAACTCATTCTTACTCACAAATACATATTTTGGTAATCAAAATATTGTCTTTTCTACTGAATTATGTTTTTCTTATAGAATTTGAGCTCCACAAATTATCTGCATAATGTTTTTAAAATAAAAATCATTCCAGCTTTTCTCTAAATTAATTGAAAGAATTTGAGCGGCCAAGAGACAGGTGGCATAACAAGTCAGAAAAGAAAAAAACTGTTGCAAATAGAAAGTACAAACAAAAAGTAGAGAGTAGAATCAACTCTGGTTCTTGATTCATGATGTGATTACATATTTATACATGATGAAATGATATAATAGAAGGATATGTCTATTGAGAAGATATTATTTCCTAATAGATACAATTCTTGATGAATTGATCACTAAAGGTAGTTATTCAACACTCCCTCTCGATCAATTTGGTCATCCGTATACATTACGTAAAAACTCCTCCAAAAACTCTATGGAAAAAACTTGAGGAGAAAATAATATATTGATATGCTATTAAAAACTCATTTAAAATCTAATAAAAAAATATAAGGAGAAAATAATATGGCATATATCGGATATTGTCTCATTGTAAGCTCATATGAGAAACTTAGGAGGAAAACTCATTTGGTGAGCTTAGAGAACAATAATTATGATTTATGATCATATTAAAAACCTTCGAAAAAACTCTTGAAAAAATAAGAGGAATAATAGTAATATGCTGTTAAAACTCTTTTAAAATCTAGTGGGAAAATAAAGAGAAAATGGTACAACATATATTAATTATTGTCTCTTTGTAAACTCATATTAGAAAACCCTTAAAAGGAAAAACCTATAAGTGAGTTTAGAGAACAATAGATATGTCTTTGATACCTCTTTAAAAAAACTCGAAAGGAAAAATAAGAGATATGACATATGATCTTGTGTAGATATTGCCTCATTAAAAACCTTATATGAGAAATCATATAGGAAAAACACATAAAGGAAAAGAGTGCAATATGATTATGAACACGTTATTATTTAGGGATAAACTACCTCTGAACCTTGCGAATCTCGTAGTCGTCACATACCAATTCTATGAATATTGAAATATGGAAGTTGGTAAGGACTTAGTGAGTAAATTAGTGAGATTATCACATGATTTAGTTTGCAAGATTTCTATCTTATCATTATAAGGATAGAATAATTTAGGAGCAATATGTTTGATTATATTGCTCTTTATGTAACTTGTTTGTATTTGAGCAATGCATACCTAATTATCATCATAGATAATGGCTGATGATTTAATGAAACAAATACCACATGATAGTTGTATGTGGATTATAATTCTGCGAAAGCATACACATACATGTGATGTTTCAGAATGATAAATGGAAGTAGCCACTGGAATCTATTTTGATGACTCCTATAAGAAGGCTATATCACTATGAAATTAGTCTATGATCTAACGTTATGGAGATCAGTTATATAGCCAGTATCTGCATATCCTATTATGGTTATATCTTTGGTGACATAAAGATATTTGTGGATATCATCTTTGACTCCCGCCTAATGGTGTTGTTAGAGCTGTGCTATTTAAACTAGCAAGTTATCTGCAAATGCAATATCAGGTATGTTGCGATTTACAAGGTACATGAGTGCTTTGATGGCACTAAAATATATAACTTTAGGTTCAATATCTTTTCGTTGTCAACCCAATGTATGAATGGATCTTGATTCATATTTAGGGATTGAATGGTCATAAGTATTTTGATGGATATGATTGTCCAATATTATTTGGATATTGGTGGACTGATAGATAAATATTCCTGAAGGAATATGCTCAAGTTTGGAAATGCCTTGACCATGATCTAATGCACGTGACATCTGCTTTTTGTTACGTTTGCGTTTAACATTGAAGTTCTTTGGATATCGTCTAAAAGAGCCATCAAACTTGTTGTTATTCTTGATATTAGCATGCACTTCAGGTAAAAGAGCAGCGCCGATTGGACGTTGATAATGATTCCTTAGAAGGAGTTCATCATGCTATTTGACTTGAAGTAATATATGTATTGAGTCAGAATAAATATGGTATTCACTTGCACGGTATTGTTGCTGTAAGATCCTATCAGCGGGAAGTATAGTAGCTCTATCTTTTCCGCATATGTAGGTTCTTGTTTGCAGAAACGCAATTTTGAGCAGATTCTATGAACAGTATGATCTTAATCTCCAACGAATATAAAGTCTTTAAGTCGGAGATGTGTCTATTTATGACTTGTATTGGGCAAAATGACTGTCTTCTGCTATTCATATCTTGTTTTGATTTTCTTACATCAGATACTCAGATTTGACATCCAGATGGATGATGCCATATGTATAATGCACCATATTTAACATGATATGGTAACGGTGGATCTCCATGTTGGGGGTGTTGGAGTGCCGCTACTATTCTGTGGGACACAAGACTAATCTTGATGTCCATTGTCCATGTTAGATAATTTTGATCATTGAGTGTGAGTTCATCGAACTCTTTGCTGATCATTGTATCGTATATGTATTTTGACCATAGATTTGATTAATTTACTGTGAATAAATTAAAAATCATCATGGTAACGTTGTAATAGTAATACAAAATTTGTAAAGTCAAGTTAAGATTTAAATTACATAGTGTAGATCTCAAATTATGTAGCTAACACGTTGAAGATAATCACCAAATATGGTGTAGATCTTGCAGTAGTAGAAGGCATAATCTGTCATTTATCAGTAGATGTCTATGTTCCTATTACCTTGTGTTATGCTAAGTAGAATATTTGAAAGAACACGTTGAAGGTAATCATTAAGTCAAGATGATAAAATGTAGACCTTATAGTAATGGTGGATAATATGCAAAAATACAGTAGATTCATATCTTCATTACCTTGTGTTTCACAAATATTAAATCGAGGTAATCACATAGAAGGTAATCGCCAAAATGGTGTCGACCTCAAATATAGTGATTTAACCTTTTAACAGTAGTCACTGAAAATGGTGTAGATCGTATAGCAATGGTTTAACACTTTGACGGTAGTCACTAAAAAAATAGTGTAGACCATATAGTAGTGGCGCGAGTAATTCGTTGTTATGAGCATAATCTACAAATATTGCAGTAGATTTTACAACATCCATGACCTTGTGTTATACCGATATTAGTTGAGGTAGTCACTCAAAATTTTGCATATTAATTCTGCTTGAATTAAGCACTTTGGACTTAATTAAGGTGAATTAATGTATAATCTTGCAAAAAAGTGAATCCTAATTGCAAAATTAATATGGTCGTAAATATAATTGCATGTTATAGGGATTGCATGTGGCAAACACATTGTACATTGCATAATATTCCAGAAAATAGGATCTGAAATGTTAAATTACCACAATAAACAATACTGAATGTGATTACAGTAAACCATAGGGGCCTAAACATGAAAAGTACTTAATACATAGTATGTTTGTTGGACCGTTTTGCAATTTAACAGAAACTCGAGGTTTTTCTTGCAAAATGGCCTTACTGGCCTATGGGTATGTGGCCGAGCACGGAGAGGCAACAGCCAGGGGAACCTGGGCTCCGACCTGTTCGTCCTTTCGGCCCAAAGCCCAACCGGGAGCCCCGCTATGCCGTATATACGAGACATGAGGTGGTTGCCCTAACCACCCCCAATCCCTTCCAGCCACCGCCACCACCTATATTAGGCAAATCTGGCGCCATCCACCAGAGATGGGTCAGCCGCCGGATGCCAAATGGAGGCTGTGCCATCTTCAAGTTTCGGGCACCGCTGGGGGCTGGGCACCGACCTTGTGTGGGTTGCCAACGGGTAGGCCACTGTTGGTCGGTCTGTGCGGCATCGTCACACGGGCTGTGAGCCGCCGATGCTGGGCTATGTGGGGCGCCACCACCATGAGGGGGAGGAGCCACCGGGTGACGATGTCGTCGTGGGAGGAGGTCGCCGCCACGGGGTCGGGACACCGAGCCACCACCGCCAGTGTGGCTGGCTCGGGCAGGCCTCCCATGGGTAGGCTACCACTTGGATCTGATGGATCTGCCGGGTGAATGGGTCACGTGGCCGTGGGGTGTTGCCGATGGCCGCGAGTGGGTCATCGCCGATTAGAGCGCCACTGCTTGGTGAGGGCCGCATTCGGCCTTTGTGCCGTGAGCCACCCGGATGGAGCGTGGCCGGACGCCACCACAGGCTGCCCGTCGTCGCCGCTTGGGAGTGGCTATGACTCGGTCGAACTCCCCAAAGGGGGTCTGTCGTCTTTGTTGAGGCTGCTGTCTTCGGATCTGGTGGACCGAGCAGACGCCGGAGGACGTGTGTGACCGTTGGAGGAGCGCACGTTGGCGCTCGAGGTGAAGGTGTCGGTGTGGTCAATGAGGACCATGCCTTGGTCGATGATGACCATACAGAGGAAGAACGAGATGCTATTCTTCTCTAGCGCCATGTTCAAGGTATGAACATCTTTGATCAGAAGATGATGCCTTGGTGCTTACCGTGTGTTGATGTCTTGGTGCTTACCGACAGAGATAGGAAATGGAGAACGGCGTCCGATGGAAGCTGGTCGTGTCTGCACCACCATCGAGTTGCTTCTCGTCGTGTTTAGGGCACAGCCTTTGTGCAGTTTGTCAATCTGCCGCTGGATGCCATGCTTCTGTTCTTCGTTGTGACTGAGTCTAGGTAGAGTCGAGCGATGCATGGCTACAACGACAAAAACTAGAGCCGATGCTTCTATTCCCGCTCGATCGCCAGGCACCAGGACAACATTATAGGTGAGGGCCTGTTCCATGATTAATCGCTTGATGGAGATGGCTGATTAGTGGAGTGGAGAATGACATGGGTGATAACGTGTTGCAAATAAAAAGTAGAGACAAAGTAGAGAGTAGAATCAACTCTTGTTCTTGATTCATGATGTGACTATATATTTATAAATGATGAAAGGATATAATAGAAAGACATGTCTATTGAGAAGACATACTTTTCTAATAAACACAACTCTTGATGAATTGATCACTAGAGGTAGTTATTCAACAAAACATCGCATAGCATGATTGAAACTTGAAAGAACCCCACTGATCAACAGAATGGTGCGGTCAGCCAACTGCCATAATTCTTTGCAGGAAATCAGTAGTACCCTACCCAATACAAAATCTAGCCGAGGAGCCTTCATAAGTAGATGAGGACATTGTCATTTTGACCTTAAATAGCCTGTAAAACACCCAACAAGGGCAAGAACAACGCAAAAATGAGGTAACAGACGAGGAAATACATTGTCAAATAGATTGGACATATATGCGGGGTTCCCCGCTCCAGTTCTCTTTTCCTTCCAAAATAACAAGGGCAAAACATTCAACTGGTACCTCTTCAGATGCATCACTCTGGAAGTGGCAGATTGGAGAGCCAACAGCCTAGCAGGCTCAGTCGCAGCAGTTGAAAAGGTGGAAATGTTTCGATTAACAGGAGCAAAACTTCTAACTGTGGGCTCTTCAGCTGCATCGCTCTGCCACATTGAAAGCCAATGGCCTAGCAGGGCCAGTGAAACTGGATCAAAACGTGCTGATTTGGCTGCTTCTTCAACTGACGTGTTACTTTTCTTTATAACCAAAATCAGTCAACTCCTCCTTTGAGCAAACAAATTTCCGAAGTCTTCGTGAAACATTGCTACTTCAATACAAAAAGCATTGCTGATCCACTGCACCAAAAGTCAGCCCAGAAAATGATGGCTCTTAATACTTGTGGATTCCAACGTTGAGGTCCGACGATATGGAGGTCAGAACTGGGAATGTTTGGTGCCATACAGCCTTGAACACTCGTTTCTGGTGCGCTTGCACAGACTGGCAGGGGTTCTGGCCATGATGCCTGATGTCGAAGATGTGGATCACGGGATCTGCTGAGCCAGATGACAAGTACCAGCCATCGGGAGACCATGACTGGTTAATCAGAGCTGACTGAGACTCGCTGCTCTCTTGTTTCCAACCAAATGCATGAACCTCAGTCTGCCTAAGCCTGATGTCAAATAAGCGGAGCTGTCTGCCTGGCGCCCTGTCAGGAAGAGAAGACATACAGAAAGTTTTAGCATCCACCCCCAAGCATTAAAAGAGCACTACTGACAACCATTGCACTTAGAACTCTACGTGATAACTTTATGATCTCCATTGATGAATGGATTTTATAAAACTAGAGCTTGAGCAATACATTGAACTTATAAGTTATAATGCAAGAATAGGTTCAGATGCCCTAAAGGGTTAAAAAAAAAATCTGTGAAATGGACTCACTAATCCAGAAACAATATTTCGAATTTTGCTTACCCTGTCTGCACCATGTACAAGTTGAAATCGCATGGATTTGTTAATACGCTCATGCATTTGCTATCAATTATGTTCTTGAACTCTGTCCTTCCAGTAGAGAGATCAAATCCTATTATCCTCTTGTCGCAGCCAACTGATAATATTGTTTTTCTCTGTTGCAATCCAGCAACACCCATGACAGCAGAAGAATGGAAATCCTTGTGCATTCTCTTGTGTTTCCATGAATCATCTTTGTCTTCCCAAAGTATAACCGCATGGTCACTTCCACCAGTCACAAAGCATGCATCAGACCAGGGCATGAAACTTATGTTGTTTATGATTCCCTTTGTGTGAGGCTTCTCCGGTAGGAAAGTTACTTTCCTCTGTTTCAGTTCAGGGGAAAAATTGTGGAACACCCTTTAGTAATGTTGCAAGAAAGTAGATCTACTGTTGCTCAAAAAAGAAGGCATAGAAAAAGCATAGCCATACAGTAAGAACAACCCATGGATTCTTTCAAGATTTTACATCACATAACTACATTTCACACTAAGTCAATGATGCCTCCACAGTGAAACGGCGGAACAGCAAGGAGATAGTCACTATGAAACAATTTTGGGTAGTCACTTAAGAACACCTAACTGAGTTGCGATTGTAAATGCAACGTACACCGCCTCAGCAGCTAACCATTATTGCCATCACACATGACGGAACAAAAAATAACAAATTCAGTCATGTAACAAGATGTAAAGGGGTGCACTACTTTTAACAGAGTTCTTACTTGTCCTGATATAAGGTTCATCATTGAAACCTGAGAATCACCACCATCAGCACTGTATACAGCGAAAATTGTGTCACCATCTGGATGCCAAGCTATATCTTCAGGCCATCTATGCTTTGGAGAAAAGCAATCGTTTCTGCTAAGGAAGGAGATAGACGGTCTGCAAGTACAATACATGTGATTTTTCAAATGATGCTAACAATAAAAAAGAAACACACGTAAGGAAACTTAACTTTCTAATAAGGCAAATGATGCAAGTACAATACAAAAGAATGGTTCCACAACCATATAAGTTAAAGTGTTCTACAATCTACTCAAACAACAAGTGAATCTAGCTATATTCTCCTTAGTGACCTGCATTACTTGCATAAAAAATTTAACATTGACATGCAACATCACACACGATGACAGTGTGGCATTTTTTCCTTCAGAAAGTACTGACGTAACACATGGATATACATAAATAGAAAATAAATAAAAATACAAAGCATACATTTCCTGCAGGTTTTAGCTATATTCAAATTTTATCCATTTATGAAATCATCTTTCCACATAAACTATAAGCAAGGTTAAATACTGTATGAGACTCAGAAGGTTAAGGTTATTTCATGTTAAAACAATATATCAGATGTCACATGCACGTCCATACAATGTTAAATTTAAGTTTATTTAAATCAATAGGCTAAAATTTTGCTAACACATGTTGAAGGAGAGTTGGTGGGTATTTGAGCATATTGGTGTTCCCTGTGACTCAAGTGTTGCCTTTATGTCCAGTAACTTAACTTTCAGTTTTGTCCAGGGGTACTGAATTTAATATCTCGGTGTTGTGGAAGTGCATGAAGTGAGACTATGAACAAGCAATATAAGAGATAAAATTAACTTGCCTTCTGAACTAATGAATGTGCCAAGGGAGACAAGCTAAGGTGGGCGCTTAAGTCTTAACTGCTTCCGCAATAATCCACACTTGACTAAATCTACATAATCAATATCAATCTCGTGCATGAATTTATTCTCCCCTTAGTGTCAATACGACCACTACGGGAGTTAAAAAATAAAGCATTGCTTAAGGCTCCTATTGGCACAAATCTAAAGATTAATAGAACATCTGCAATCCTGTAAAACTCTCATTAAGTACTGACGAGTCCATCATTGAAACATATATAAATTACAAAATTAAGTTTTGGCAAAGCCATAATTTTTTTTCATCACCAAGCAACCATAACCGCTTATGTTGAGCTCATTGCAAGTATCATGGTGCACATACTTTACCTAGTTTATCTTTCACTATAAGTTTACAGAAAATAGTAACCTATCTCCTAAATGTGTTTGAAAGCTAAATGAAATAAAAAAAAACTTTTCAGAAATAAAAGGAAAATAGCATGATGAGAATACAGAGTGACATTATGCCTACCCTCTTGGCTGCACTTGCCAAAGATTAAGTGATCCATCCAATGAACTGCATCACAAGAAAGTATAATGTTGAAGTTTTGGAAATTTAAGCAAACTTGACAATCATGGCTAATTGGATATTGAAAAAAAAATCAAATTGCATAGTTTATCATGTCACTTGTAATTGGAGATGAACAAGCAGCCAAACATATAATCCATTTCACTCAGCATATCTATTGGGATAGTGGTTGAGCACTTGTAGATTCTCCCAGTTTACAATTCTAAACTAGCATCCCACACTGCTGCTCACAAAATTTTCACTGAGAAGTACAAACAGATAGTTCAACTTGCAAGAACTTTGCTTTGTGAGCCAGTGCTTGTAGACTGCCATTGCATAATACAGTTTCTCAATTATTGCATGCAACCATAAATTCTGGAAGTGGACAAATGATTTGAATAATGCCAAACATGAGCAATAAGAAGGTACCTTTTGTGCTCCTAGGTGTATGTGTCATTCCTGATTTTTTTTTCTTTAAATTAACGATAGCATCAACAAAATTCTCTATGAATTTTCAACGAAATAAACCATAATCTTCAAAAAAAATAGCTATATTCTTTTCTACAGTTACAGCATTTATTGCTCATACTTAGTATTTATCAGAGCCAGTTAACCATACCTGGTAACAACAAGCTGATCATTAACAGGGCATAGCTCAAGACACCTAAGCTTCCTCTTGTGTTGGCTTGAGACCACAGAGCCACCATAGAATTTAAGCACCGTCGCAGATGACTTCTTCACACTCGGAATTAAGTTCTGATGCACCTCTTCTGCATACCACAAAACCACCGCCCAGGCATGTATAGCACATCAAATATCAATACTGATAAAATCTTGGGCTCAAGTGATGCTCCTAAACTGGAAAAAACTGTAGAAAGTACCAATCTTTCTGTTGGGTTTCTTCTCCGTCCTTTGTCGCTCTGCCGGCGCCAGCGATGAAGAAGACAACGGGGCGGCCGCCTTCTTCAACCCAGGCATTGGCTCTGGGCGTGGCACCGGCCGCGGGGGTAGCCGGGTGTTGGCTCCCGGGATGACGAGCTGCGGCCTTACCACTGGCTGCGGCGCGGGCGTGGGAGCCTTCTTCTCTGGCGGCGGCGGCGGCGGCGACGGCTTGGAGTCCCTCTTGTTTGGCGGCGTCGGTGCCCTCTGGCCCGGCAGCGGCGGCGACGGCGACGGCTTGCGATCGGTCGCGCGATCTCGGTACCGGGCGAGCCGCCCCTGCGCCTCCGACAGCTTCATCTCCGCGGTGTCCAGCTGCAGCGGCCATCGGAAGAACCCACCAAGATCGCAACTTTATCATCATGGCCGGAAGGGGATGGAGGGGACACCGAGACGGGAGGGGTGGGAGCGGGCGCGCGCGTACCAGGGACTGGTAGTTGAGGAGCTTGAGCTTGCAGCGCTCGACGTCGCGCTCGCGGTGGGCGATGATGGCGAGCACCGCCTCCTCCGTGATGTCCTCCTCCTCCTCCCGCGGTGGCGCACTGCTGGCGGCGGGGGGAACGGGCGCGGCGCCATTGGAGGAGGAGCGGGGCCAGTAGGCGGAGTCGTAGTCGTCCTTCTCGAGCTTGGGTCTCTTGAACGCCGGCGGGTCGCCCATGGCGCACGCGGCGGCGGACGGCACGAGGGAGTGGGCAGCGAAGCGGAACGACCGGGCGTCTCCTGGGTGTCCTGGGAGTACGGAGTAGTATCTGCTATGGCTGAATGGCTCCCTCCCCCCTTGCCGTGTCGCGTCGCGTCGCGTCGCACCACGTACTGTTCCAACGCGACCGCACGCACGAGCAAGGTTCCATTTACCGGAAATGCTCGGTAACCGAAAATGCTCGATAACCGCGGTTACCGATCAAAAATTTAAAAAAAATTGGAGAAAATTCAATTAGCAAAATTTGAATTTTAGAAAAAAATTACGATTTTAGCTGTTCGGTAACCGCTCGGTTTTGGTCGGTTACCGAGCGGTTTGGTTCGGTTACCGACCGGTTTTCTCGCATTTTTAAATTGATCGGTTACCGAGCGGTTTGGGTCGGTAACCGCTCGATTTATCGAGCGGTTTTATCGAATTTCAGCGCAGTTCAACAAAAAAACCCAAAAAAAGGTTCAACCTTGTAAAATCAATAACTAATTCATCTGAGCTTCAAATCAAGTGAAACAAATTTTGTTGGCTTCCTTGTAACATGATCTACATGATAAAAGTATTTATACTCACAAAAAAGTTCAAAATTTTCTGTGAGAAATTGTATTTGTTAAACCAAGTTAAATGCATAGTTTACTCTTTGCTAATCCAAAAATCGTGAAACTAATTTTGTTAGTCTTCTTACATGATCCTATGTCTTTTAAAAATACATGAACTCATGAATTAGTTATTGTAACATGCATGATTGTGTAAATGTGTTGCGACTAGATTAATTCATAACTGACCCATCACACCTCAAAAATTAGTGAAACCACTTTCATTAGCTTATTTATACTATGATTTACGTAGAAAAAATAATAGTAGACATGAAAAAGTTAATTACAGTGATGTTTCTTAACATATTCACTTTATGCTTGTGAACTTTGTAAAAATCATAGAGAATTTAATAAAACTCTAAATAAAGTGAAATCAATTTTAAAGATTCTCTTAAAATACGTTTTATACAATAAAAATATGTGTTTGCATGTTACACTTTTCCTTAACGTGAGTTAATAACTGAGCCGCACGTTTCAATTTTTTTCATTTTTTTCAAACTTTCTCCCTATAGAATATGATGCAAACGATATTATTTTTGAAAACTTTTTTCACAGAAGGTCTTAGAATTATGTCTAGATTTTTTTAAGATTATTTTTGAATTTTTTTAAATTTTTTTATTTTTTCAAATTTTTTAAATTCAAATTTCGGTTACCGTTCGGTTTCTGAAACCGGACCGGACCGAGAAGGTTTTTGAGCGGTTACCGACGGTTTTTTAAACCCTGCGCACGAGGCCACGAGCCCTGCCCGCCCCCCGGCCCAACCAGCGAGCGACTAGTGCAAATGGCACGCACATTCTGGGTCCGTGGCGCCAACCGAAACCTTGCTGGGGTTAAGCCGGTCTGGCGGTGTAAAATGGGCACCGTTTCCGTATCATGCTTCGTTAAGCTGTGCTTGTGATTGTGTCATTGTGGTAATCACACACTGTTCAAACCAAGATGCTTCCAACTTCAAGAAATGCGAGACATAATCCGTATCAAATGTAACTGAAAATATTTGCAAGATTGCTCCACAATAAGCTAACAACGCGGACGAGCATAGAGCTCAATGTCAACGCTTCCGGATAGAGCAAGCCGACGGAAGTTTACAATGCAGTGTGGATGATACATGCGCAATCTCCTCTACGGTATACCACGGTAACCTTTCCATTGTCAGTGTAAATAACATCACGGACCTCTCCACACCAACCTGAATACAAAGTGCAATCCAAGGATAATGAAAAGAACAAACAGTTAAAATCGGACTGTGGTTGACACCTAAAATGCTGCATATGCAGCTCAGGTAAGCAAGCATATTACTGCTTCAATACAACTATACAGGGTTGATGATTAATGTGAAGACACAAATGTCAATTCATAATAGTTAGCCGAAAAAAGAGTGATTAATAACTAGCACAGTTTTCAAATGACAACAGCACGGGAGCGCTAAGCATTATTAGCGTCTCCGTCGTTTCGAATGTAGAAGCAGGATTGTAGCCTCACCTGGAGCATAAAAGCTGAGCATCCTGTTGGCATGGTACCTGTAAGAAAAATAGGAACAATCGGTGAACAAGTGCGCTCGGCAGGGACAAGCTTCGTCTCAAGAATGCCTCAGACTAGTATGGAAATGAGATGATCCGGGCATCACTCATGGTCATGGGTTGTTAGATCCGCCGGAATTTTGTTGGTGACTTTTAACAGTTTTGCTCTCAAATTTGTAGCTTTGAAGCGGATCTCGAGCAAATCCAACAAAAGAGCAGGAGCCAAGCCCAAACGGACCGATCCCACTGAAGAGAGGTGGGGGGGGGGGGGAGTACCATGCGATGACGGGATCGGCGAGGCGAGGGGGCGCGCGAGGAAGGAGGAGGCGGACTCCATGGGCGGCCGGCGGGGGGTCAAAGGAGCCTCCTCCAACCGAGACCGCGTTTGGTTTGGGGCGTGGCGTGTCAGTAAACGAGAGCCCCTCGGCGACCATCTGAAGCGTTGGAAGCTCATCCAACGTTCGCAAGCTATCCAGGCTTCTCATACTAGGAAATTCTTATAGAAACAAATTGAAACGGACAAAGTTATTTGAATTCAGGAGCTAATTATCTGCATATTTACGTATCAATAATATTTTGCAAGAAACTCGAGTTACAACATATCGCTGTGGAAATAGATACGATGTCGTCTTGGCTCTCTCTCTCTCTCTCTCTCGTCGCGTGAAAAGAACATGGCGTGAATGTCTCATAAGGTATTTCTAGCTTAGTCTGGGGCCAATGAGTTTGGACCGTCCTGGTAGGCAGCCTATACTGCAAGTCACCCATCGAGAACAAATTTTGGAGGAGCTGGAGGTGTTATATATCCTGACCATTATTCGTCTAAACCCCACAAAAAATAGATTCAAGGGGGAAAAAACAGGTAGTCCACTTGCAATTTGCAAAGACATGGGTGGAGCAGCAGCAGAATATCTCTGTCATCAATCACGGAAGCATTACGTTCAAAAGAAAGGGTCGTCAATCACGGAAGCGTTACGTTCAAAAGAAAGGTTCACCAACATTCACGACTGTATAGTTTGCAACATCAACAATTCAGGACTGTATGGTTTCAACACCCACTGATTCTCCCCTCATCGCAGTGAGTAGTACCTTCTAGTGAAAATTGTTGTTAGCATCCACAAGATACATAAATACTGATACTAGGCATGCAATTCAGAGAGGGCATTCTGGGACAACGGACTCTGCCTGCCCCCACGAAAACTGGCAAACCTAAAACAATGGTCGCCGGCGATACAGCAGTATCATCATGCCTTCAATCCTGCGAAGAGATGAACCAAATAGGCAAGGGGATGTTGTTAGAGACAAATGGTATTATATGAAACAAAAGTAAAGATACACACCAGACATTAGAATCATTACTTATTGAATTGGGGTGCTTTCTTCACCTTCTTTCTGCCCATCAGCCCCACTCTCTTGGTTCTGACCATCTGTATCCATCTTGTCAGCTTCCTCTGAAGCTTCAGCCATATTCGTATCAGGCTTGGGCATTGCAAATTCTGCAGGAATTTGACCAGTGCTCAATGCCTAATTACAATGACAACGAAAAAACAATCAGTACATGGTTAGCTGATCCAAATAGTGAAAAGCATCAGAACAAAGTCATAGGAAATATTACCTTCTCAAGCCTTGCAACTTCCTCTAGTGTCTGAGAATTCACAATAGCAGCCTACAAATGTAGAATATTTGTCACCCAATTTTACAGCCAGAACTATTGTGTAAAACATATAAGCGGAATTGTAATTCATAACAAACATAAACAGACCACAAAGAGCATTTTTTACATTCTAGATAAAGATTTGGAAATATTTCTACTGGATGCAAAAGCAGAAGGAACAGAAATTCTGGTTAGCTTGAAACCATGCTGTATTCAAACTTCAAAGTATTGTGGGTGAAAATACAGGTACCTTGATAGCTGTGATTTGTTCAGGTGTTGGAGCAACTACTTTAGGAGCTTGCACCCCCTTTGTGGTATCATGAGCATCTGCCAGTTGTCCTGGAGTAAAAGTCTTGGCAGGTACCTTCTTTGCCTCTTCCTCTGCCTCCTTCGAGTGAAACTTCTGCGCTGCTGCAACTCTCTCCTACAAAAACAGAAAAAATATCTCCCAAGGAATTTCAGAAACAGAGACAACGACCATGCATATTATATAATGGGGAAAAATCAAAGCATTCCATGCTGTTCATGCATCTAATTTATGAGAATCCAAAGTCAAAAGATTTGCTTGTTTGCCCCTTTTGCAGCCAGCACTTCTGCAGTCCATCCCAAAACACATTTTGGAATCCATTCCAAAGGAAATGAATAAACAACCTGTGAGGGAATAAGTAAACTAATCAAGCAGCAATGCAGTTTCTGTCTAGATCCACGTCTTTCAAAAAGACTTTGTGACAAAATAAGTACAGCTTAACGTAAATCAACTAAACTCCTAGTTTGTCCGCGAAGATACAAGTGTAGAGAACCAAAGGGATGAGTGGTTTATTATGGAAAATTTAAGCTTTTCAGTTTTTGTGGACACGACAATATGAAGGAATTGATATGATAGCAGTAAGTTGGTAGTTTGCACTAGATACACCCCCTTTTATCAAATGGACTTATGATATGTGTTTAAAAATGTCAGTATATCTTCATTGACTAAAACCACATAAGCATGCTGCTTGTAACACTAATCAATTTTGGATTCCTACAATCTTAACGAGTGCATGCACATACATGCAAATAACTCATCAGAAGATTAAGGCTAACCATTAATTAAAATATTAAATGAGAAACAAAAAATGCAGTAAGTTTTTATCTTAAAAACTATCATTAGTGATAATTGAGAAAAATAGTAAAAAAATCAACTACAAATAAGCCATTCAGAAAAAAAATAAAACTTTTGGTATACCGGCAAAAGGGCAAAAACAAAAATGCAGTAAATTTTTTACCTTAAAAACTATCATTAATGATAAGTTGAGAAATTAGTAAAAAAATCAACTACAAATAAGTCATTTAGAACAGTTGCATTGAGCTATGCATAAGAATACTGGTATGACTGATTTTCAAGACACTAAAGTATCTATGATTATCACATTTCAACAAGTGGAACATATACATATGCTAAATAATGTTGCTAACCTGTTGTTTCACTTTCTTGAAATCCAGCAACCGCAAATGCTTCAATTTATGGATGACATACAGCCGATAGTCTGGCTGCTTAGTTACCGTATTATCCAGTAAGCTGAGATATTGTAGCTTTGGAAGAGATGCAAGGGGATCAATTTCCGCAAGATTCGTCAGACGATTGTTCGTAAGCACCAATGTATGCAGCTTTGGCAAAAACTCTGCATAGCAGAGAAACCCAAGAAAAGTTGGAGAAACATGTAAGGTGTGGAGCATATTGTGGATGTGACAAAATACACGCTGACAAGACAGGGCATGGTTCTCTTACCACCAAGATTGGGATTGATACGTGTGATTCTGTTATTGTTAACTAACAGAGTGCCAAGACGATTCAAGTAAGGGAAGTTCTCAAGCTTGACAATCTCATTGTCTGACAAATCAATAGTGTCAAATTGGTCCTGTTAGAAAGCAAAGAATAAATGTCGTTAATACAGATAGAGGACAAACCACCAAAAACCCTTTCAAGTGTAAAAAACTATTAATTCCAATACAAATAAATGTAAACTACCAAATATCAAGTCATTGTTATGCCAATAAATAAAACCACCAAGAGGTAAATCCCCCAGAGCAACAGAAATCAGAAACACAACATATCAACACTTTGAAATTAGATAGATTTCTTGAATACCGCAAATGAGTAACTGATTTTTCAGTATTCTTTTGCAAATAAAAAATAAAAAAAAATCAACATACGCAAACGGGAACAAAAAATCCTGCAGACCATTAGACTTTTCATTTTTTCAACAAATTCAATGAAGAAAGCATATACCCAGAACATCGATCTGCGGGTCAGGTAAAAGAACAATAGACTTCCAAGTAGCAACGCTACATGATGATTAGGCATCCATCATCACCACTAAAATGTTCACCCCTTGTAAAAACATGGAAGGCTTCTCAATACTTCAGCCCCCTCTCTACTTCCCTATGCCAGTAGAGAGCATAAGCATCCACTTTTTTCAAACAGCAACACAAAACACAACTCTTCGGTAGACCCACCAGTTAAATGCTCATAGAATTTCCTGAGTCCATTCTGACAAAAAAAAAAATACCGCCAATATACCAAGGGGAACCTCTCTGATGGATAACTTAAATATGCAAAATGTGTTCCCTTAAAATTGTACAAACAGTGACAAAACTAACATCCAACGACATAGGTAATTTGTCCACTTTATTAGCAGATGGACAAAGATTGTAGTGAGGCATTACTAGACTGGCATTAAGGTAGTAAAAAGAATCCTCGCATGTAAAATTGCTAATTTCAAAAAGAATCCAAGCACACCACTTCAAGCTATTTAATTACGAAAATTAGAGCACTGTTAACACTGAAGAGACGCTAAACACATACTGAATTGCATTTCCTGTATTGCCACATAACGCGCACTGATACCTAATATTCTATTAATCTATTAATCTCACACGTTGTGTGTGAAACTGCCAATACAAGCGTGAGTGAAGGAACAGTGAAAGGTAAGGTGGCAGCCGGTGGAGCTCACCTCGGTGGCGCCGAGGTTCTCGATGACGGCGATCTTGTTGCCTGCCACGAAGGAGAGGGAGCAAAAGTGTTAGCTTTCCGATAGAGAAACCCAGAATCCTAGATCTAAAAGGCAGGAGGCAAGTGAGCAACCTCGGAGGTCGAGTTCGCGCTCCTTGATGGCGTTGAAGAAGTGCGGGCTCTTCCATATCAGGTCGGCGGTGAGCCTCACCATGGCTGGGAGGGAGGTGAAGGCGGCGGCCCGGGCTTGGGGTTTGAATCGGGGAGAAGAGCGGAGTCGGGGAGACCGGAAGAGAAAAACCCTAGTCGCGCAGCGCCAGATGCAAGCGATGCAGCCAGTCCCCAAACGTGTCGTTGGGCTGGATTTGGGTCCGACCGAAACTCCACGATAGAAAGGGCATGTTTGGTTTGTGATTATGCAAGCTTTCCTAAAATGATTTAATTTCTCACATACTACTAACTAAAATTTAAACATCTAATATATTATTAGGCTCTACGTATCAGTGACTAAAAATAAATTCACACGTCATAGACACACAATAACATATCAGGAATTTATAACATTCAAGAAGACTGCATGGCGATCGTGAAAGACACAAATGTTAGGCCAATTACCAACAACACTCTCTTTATCCATTGCAAGAACCTCAACCAGCTATCTGTAGACTCGCATTCGATGAATGAAAAGTCAAAGGTATAACTTGGTTCTCACCATTTATCCTAATAGTTGTGAGTATCTGATCCCTGTATTTGCCTGTGAGGAAAGTCCCGTCCACACACATCATTGCGCGGCAATGTTGGAATATCTCGATCATACAACTGAATGACCAGAACGCTCACTGAAGGACTCGATCTCCATCCTAATTCATGAAATCATGAGTACCAATATAGGTGCCCAGGCTACTCTCCTGAATACTCCCTCCGATTGCAAATGTAGATCGTTTTAAACTTGTACACAAGGATTAAGAAAGTAGATCAAATGACCTTGTTACCCTTTATTTATTCTGCATTGAAAAAGATAACACATTCAATTATGAGAGTGATAGCATTTATTAAACAATGGTAAGACGGGAACAAAAGAGAAAAAAATACATAGAAGTTCGAGAATGACTTATATTTAGATAATAGTTGAGTAGGCTAAAACGACTTACATTTACAACCAGATGGAGTAACCTCTAGCAATAAAGGTATGTTGTGGTATGAGTCCTTATATGTGCCAAATCTCTTCTCTAACATATTTTGTTTTGCTCTCTATGCTATGTCGCATGGAATCTCATACCCAAATCTATTGTTGTTAGCATTCATAATTCAAAATGGGGACATACTAGTCTTCTTCACAATCTCTAGGTATATCTTCTTTACAACATAATCAACGATCATGTTCCTTTGCGCGCGCAGAGGTCACCTCAAGTTGCAAGTATATGGCTCAACAATTGACGCTACTCATATAGCGTCACACATCGATAAGAATCCATGAACTCACAACGTGCAACCTTCACCTAAACATTTCACGTCGTATGTCCGTGGATTAGAAATTACCACCTTGAACTCCATCTGCTCCGATAAACACCATCTCTTCACTGCATAATGCAAATGGACCTTGTCATGAAATATTTGGCCTTTTGTCACCATGATGAAATCATACTCCCAGGCCGACTCGTGTCCATCATTCACCGTCAACTTCTCCAATGCAAAATTTGACTATTCCTCTGGGATTCTTGCACCTAAGTCTACAAATGTGTGGAACTCATCGGCATCCATCTGGTCCATAAGTGCCTCGTCCCGCTCCCCTGATCAGCGTGCATCATGACCTGATTATCTACCCAGTCGTACATTCTTCTCTTGTCATCTGTACCCAACCGGTGCACTAGTTTGCAGGGGTACCTCTAGAACCACACTCTCATACACCTCCTCATGGAAAATATTTTTACCAACAGCTTTTACGGTGCTAGGCCCGACTTTTATTGAACCAAGATCGTTCGCTTCTACAAACATGCAGTGGGAAAACCCCCATCTCAACCCCAGTGATACAAATTGCTGCCATTGCTTCGAGCATGTAAGCTCCCAGCGCTCCTACTGCCAGTCGGTTTCTCGATATCTAGAAATCAGAACCTTCACCGTCAACCGCTGATGTGTCGAACTAAGTTATAGCAGATTATACAACCAACCTAACATTTGTGCTCACCGCAACTCTCACATGCTATACAATTCTATGTCCACGTACTGAAAGTTACTTAAATCCACCTTACTATCACAAATGCATGACATATACATAGTCTAAAAAACCATAAACTCCACTTCAGTCGGCATCCCTAATTCAATATACAATATCAATATTCAGTCATCTAAATTAACTCTAATTACCTTACCCATTATATAAAATAACTATATAACGGTAAAAAATATTGTGTCCAGTTACCTAATTTCCAACCAACAAATCCAATTTTAAACACACTGTATATTCCTATGTACTCTCTATATTCTATATCTATAATTATCACCAACATCTAGTACCTATTACAAACATTCTCCTCTAGTTTTCTAAATTGTCCTAAATATTATAATCCTATCTTTCTACTAAATTGAAATGAAGTACTACTGCATAATACATTCTAAATAATTTCAATATTTTGAACATACTCCATTGCAATTATTCTACTTTACAGAGTCTATATTTCCTCTACCGTAAGTCTATGTCTCTATTCCTATCTTTATATCTAAATTTCTATAATCCTAATTTTTATATATATTTCCTAATCTAACAAAACCCATAGATCAATAATATATCAATGAATATTGACGTCGTATTCTAGAATCAATGCTACATAAAATTATCAAATCAAACAAAAACTATAAAGTAATAATAAATTGCACCTAATCAATAATGTCTCAAAAATGTTTTATCAAACACTACCAAATTTATCTAAACTCTTAAAATAAATATATGTAATTTACAAATTTTACATATCTTAAATGTATCGAATATTTCTATTATGAAGATATCAAAATTTCCTAAATTATATATTTATCCTATTTCCTATTCTACATGGACCGCAAAATTCTAAACATTATACTAAAAAGTGTATACATATTCTACCTACTAATTCTAGTCTAAAGATTCTTAACATTCAACTCTAAACATTTTATCTATATTGCAAAACATCATACTCTAAATTTTCTATCCATACCACGAAAATCCTAAGTCAAAATTTCTAACCACTTTAAATATCATACTCTAATTTTTCTATCAATTATTCTACTTAACTATGTGTCTAACCTAATTTTAATCTACCAAATTTGTCGCTATTATACCTTTTTTTATTCTAATCTAAATAAAAAAGAAAATAAAATCGACGAATGTAGCTATACGGCACCGTCGGTCCCTCCCTCGCTCGCCACAGCTCCCTCTCAAGCCACAACACTGTAGCTCACTACTGTGTGCTGCCCCTGCACGCCACCTTGCCGCTGGTGCTACGTGCCGCCTCGCCTCCACCTTGCACGCTCGTGCGTGTGGTGAAGATGGAACACCGAGAGGAAAATCAGCGACCGCCTAATTATTATAGATTTGTTGGTGTTTCATGTGCCGACAGACCTAAGCTATCACCTGTCGACACATGGAGCGCCAACATGCCACTACGCTGAAAAAAATCTACGTGGCACCTCTTCAACTGGACCCACTAACTGTCGGCTTACTGCGTGCTAACAGGTCCTCAGACCTAAGTACCAAGTATGATATCGGCATACGGAGTAACACCTGTTGGTACTCCGTATACCGATAGTTATCTATTTTTTAATTTTAAGAATTTAGATATTATTTTTTAATTTTCTAATAAAATAATATTATTAAAAAAATCGTGGCCGTCCAGATGTTCTAACCCAATTCGCATAACGTGGAGGGCGTCGTCGCAAAACGCCACCACACAAGCCCTACTACCTTCTTCCCCCCTCGCAAGTAATCGAAGCAGCCCTCGAACAGATCTCCTCGCCGCCGCCGCCGCCGCCTCCCCGTGATCCCGACCATGGTGAGTGCCCCGTCCGCTTCCACCCCACCATCCTCTCCCTCTCTGCCTCGTTGTCGGCGCGCCGCTCCGTCTCCTATGGTTCCGGCCGCCTGCTCGCTCGCGCTCCCCACCTAGGGTTTCGATCTCGCGCCGATTTACCTGTGGCTTCGCAGTCTGACTCTGCTGTTGCTGTATGGGTGCAGGAGGGCGATAGTACCAACCTCGACGCGGCCATAGAGTCGCTCCTGAACGTCGAGAAGCAGATGCGGCTGGCCGGCGAGGTCGCCGGCACGAGGAAGGCCGTCATCGACATCGTCGAGCTCTGTTACAAGGCCGGTGCATGGAAGACGCTCAACGACCAGATCGTGCTCCTCTCCAAGAGGAGGGGCCAGCTTAAGCAGGTCCGCCTTGCGAGAATTTACCACCCTTCTCTAGTTCTCTTACGTCTCGTGTTGGGTTATGCCTGTTAGACCTTTGGCTGTGGTTTAACAACTGAATTGATTTGTAGAAAACTATAGTTGTGTTCAAACCTCAAATTTGCCGCAAAGCACATGTGGTTGAAGCAACTAATAAAGAAGCACGCACCCACTGTCGCTGTGTTGTTTCATGCTATTGGTGTTAACTATATCTGTGAAGTTTAGGTATTGATCTGAACTTCCGTTAAATGCTTTGACTGTTCAAAGAAGTTGGAGATGAGGAAGCATTAGTGTGTTGTCAGGATTGAAGCTACCTGTTCAAACTATTTACGCTTGAAGGAAGTAGGTGGGAAGTACGGTTTAATTCATCTAAATAATATTAGCTGCATTTGTAAGGTTAGGAATATTAGGAAGACATGATACCTTCTTTATAACACTGTTACTCCTCGCAGCAATCATTGTTATTTCAGAACACCTGGTCTTTAGATGAGGTTAAATTTAACAATACTGACCGGTTTTCTTTGCACCCAACACGTACTACCATTTTTCCACATCATGACATCAAGCATGCATAAAATGTTTTTTCCTAGTGTTATTTTTGCTGTATATTCCTTATTGTTGCACTTTGTAGCCTGAATGCCTTTCTCCATGCTATCTGTACTGATGTTTAGCTGTATTTTATGCGATTCTTTGATGGTTTTTATTTGGTTATTTGTCAGGGTAATTATCATTCATAGCATCAGTGAAGAATTACACTTATAGTAGTATTTTCCTGGGAAGCACGGATACTTCTAAAAATCCACGTATCAATATCCGATACTGTAGGATCGAATATGCGCAAAATACCCAATCAGAGGGGGGGGGGGGTGAATGATTGCGGAGACCAAATTCAAAGATTAACTCACCCAAATCAAAACTCGATTAAAACTTGGTATTCTGCTCGAAACAGATTGCACAAGCTCTAGTAAAAACGATATAGAGAGATCCGCTGGTCGGATTGCTCTTAATTTTGGTCAGCAGAAACTAGATTCAAATACGAAACTAACCCAGCAAGAATCGAGTAAATCAGATATGTGGATCAAAAGTTATTCCCGGTCGAAGCAGACCGTGTCAATCAGAATCGAGTAGATCAAAATCTAGTCGAGTAAACAAAAAACTACTTGAGATCAAACCAAATCCATTCGAATTTTTCTCAGATCAAACACTAGATATTCTAGCAAAGCTTTGGATGGATTAAAACAAGATGAAACTTCATAGAAACATGAAATTAATTGAAAACCAAAACCGATCATGCAGAATATAGAACAGAGAGAAAATTTTGAATCAGCAACTCATCAACTTAAAAAACTTGATTTTCATTGCATAGTTGAGTTTACAAGATACCTCTCCAAAGGATCCAACAAGGATTTCCACGAAATCCCAAAACAGCTCTCTCTCGAGTTTCTCCATCTCTCTGCTACGTTGTGCTGCCCTGCTCTGCATTTTTTACCCAATACAACAGACCTCTCTATTTATAGGGTAGCCACACGCACAAACGTGACCAAATCGAATTATAACTCCCTGTCGTATTCAATCTGGTCTCTATCCTCCTTTAATCACAAAAGGACAAACAACTTTCGCTAATTAAGCTAATTAGTCAACAACTCTTACGTAATCATGCATGCACATCCCCCATGCATACATGCATATACGTAACCAACTCAGAGTCCGTCTCTGATACTAACTCTTGTCTCAAGTCCAGTCCCCACACGACTCCCTCGTTTCTGATCTGACTTGAACACGAATTAGTCTTCACGTCCTTTTACGATCAGGTCGCCTACTGCGTCCATCGCGAAGCCTTGTCTTCATATGCATTGTTTTCTCAGCTCGAACGTCCCGCATGACATCCTCGATCACCATGACCTTAGTTCCTCCTGAACCTAATCGCCGAACCTCAGTTCCTCCCTGAACTTAGTTTGTCGACCCGTCATCGACCACGTTTGCCTTCGAGCAACATCTGCTCATGAATCAAACAACAATCGAGTACGAGCACAAGTCCTTTCCAACTTGACTCAAGATCAGTTCACGCAACACCACGTAAACTCCAAGCAAAACCAACACGCTAACATAAGTATACCCGACTAATGATAGCGCATCAAACAACTATGCTATCCAAGCATATCTTAGCAACTCATGAACATCAACCAAATGTCATTATGTTAAATCGCTTTGCTCTGCCAATTTCATCAATCAAATCAATTTTTCATCACATGATCTCACAGATACTATATCAGATACAGAAACTCGGATTCGTATCCAAGGCGTACCAGTGATTTTTACGATTTTCAAATAAATAAAATAATTTTGATACCTCTCGGATATCTCTGGAATAAAATCCCTTCACATCAGCCCTGCTTCCCCCCCCCCCGCACACCTGCCTAGTGCGTCAGCGCCCCGCATGCCCCTATGCCTCCAGATCTTGTCGCCTCCACCTCCGCTTGTCGCCGCCGCCATCTCTGTCCGTCGCCGTCGGTTGCCTTCGCTCCTCACCAGGCCATCGCCCCTCCTCTGAAGGCCGCCGCCCCCTCCTCACAATGACATCGCCCGAGCACCCCTCCTCAGAAGGCCACCGCCACTCCGTTCCAAGTCCCCACCCCCTCCTCACAAGGTCGCCGCCGGGTCGCCCCTCTTCAGAAGGCCGGCGCCGCTCCTCAGTCCTCACCAAGCCGCCGCCCCTCCTCACTAGTCCATCGCCCCTCCTCACCAGTCCGCCGCTATGCCGACCCTCCTCATGGCTACTCTGTCGCCCCTCATGGCTGTTAGAAGTGCAATAATTTTATTAGTGTTTCTTGCAAGCAGATTTGCTTGTTCTTGTATTTCAAAATGTTTATTAGACTCTTTCTATCTCAAAAGAAAAACGAAGGTTGCTTAGACAGTCACACTTCACAAAATATTAGGTATTAGAAGTTTGTACACACTTTGCAACATTTGGGCATATCTGTTGCTTCTGATGAAACTTGGTTAAATGAAACATGGCTTATTTCCCCCCACTATTTTGTTATTCTTGAATATGTAAATCTGTTTTTTTTAATATATATATAGCCGTATCCCCGTATTGGCGTTTTTGAAAAAAATGGCATATCCAAGTATCGCCGTATCGTGTATCTGTATCACTGTATTTGTGCATTCTAGGTATTTGCATTGGTCCTATGCATTGTTGAACAACCACAGTTTTATTGTTTATATGCAGCATTTTTTTTCTTTATCAGTCTTTATGCCCATGTATTAAGTAGATTGTTAGTTGCTTGCACATACCCCAACCATGTAACAATGGCTTGGTAATCATACCATTGCCAGATTTCGAGTCTTATGCAAATTCACCACTGGACAATGTTTCACCCATGCTCATAATGTTTAGCTCATAAGGTTATATAGTTCCTTTGACACAAAAGGAAAAAGGTCTCATTATGGCAACAAAACAGTTAGAACTTTGCTTCACCCGAACCGGTATCTTGCCTTTCAGATTTATCTGCCATTTCTTATTTATGAATTGACGAATCTCTTAAGCAGTCCAAACTATATATACAATTGCTATTATTTTATTTTAATCTACTATGCACTTACCTCACTGTAACCGTCCTTTATTGCAGGCCATTACCGCCATGGTTCAGAAAGCAATGGAGTACATTGATTTGACGCCAGACATGGACACACGGATTGAACTAATTAAAACATTGAGCAGCGTTGCTGCTGGCAAAGTGAGAATCTTCTGCCTGATATTATTTTTGCTGCTCTAAAATTTATTGGCTTCATGTGTGTAATCTCACACTTGTGCATCACTGTAGATTTATGTAGAGATAGAGAGAGCAAGATTGATCAAATGGCTTGCAAAAATCAAAGAGGAGCAGGGACAAATTGATGAGGCTGCTGATTTGATGCAAGAAGTTGCTGTAAGTTGGCACTGCACTAGAATTGAGGACATTAATGTTCTGTAACGCTGTTTTTGTCATTCTCTGGTGTTGTTTCCCACCATCTATGACTTCATGGACTAACAAGTTGTTTCTCAGGTCGAAACATTTGGATCTATGGCGAAGACAGAGAAAATTGCTTTCATCCTTGGGCAGGTATGCTGCATATTTACGACAGTTAAACTTTGATTTGTTGCTGAATGTCGATTCATGGAAAGTTACTGTTATCATGATCACAGGTTCGGCTATGTCTGGATCGGCAAGATTATGTCCGAGCACAAATTTTATCCAGGAAAATCAGTCCTAGAGTATTTGACGCAGATCCATCAAAGGAAAAAAAGAAACCAAAAGAAGGTGACAACATTGTTCAGGATGCTCCTGCATCTATCCCTTCCCTCCAAGAATTGAAGCGCATCTACTATGAACTGATGATTCGGTATGTGATGCTTCTGCTTAGTGCTCAGTTAGATTAATATAAGGGCAATTCCTAATGCACCACTGGGTCGCTATTCAATTGCCATTGCCGCAGCCTGCATTACATGTGGAAATTCTCGTTCAATTCCTCCCTTTCCCCCATTATCTATCCAATATGTATATTGTCTATTTTTAATGCCAGAGTATTGTTAGTCCACTAGTCCCTGAATGCCATATTTATGGAGTGCATCAATCTATGATTTAGATTCTAAAGGCAAGCTATCGAATGCTGTAGTTTCCCTGTTTGAATAGCTGCATTTCTCATCTTACTTGCTAACATTATGGTTCACAATTATGTTTTGTATTGGAGTACGATCGTAACTTTACATTGTCTTTTTGCAGGTATTACTCACATAACAATGATTACCTGGAAATCTGCCGTTGTTACAAGGCGATCTACGATATTCCATCAATCAAAGAGGATCCAGCAAAGTGGACACCGGTACTCTCTCTCTCTCTCTCTCTCTCTCTCTCAGTAGTTATCTGACTGCCTGAATTCAATTGCAGGTTCTTAGAAAGATCTGTTGGTACTTGGTGCTATCACCTCATGACCCTATGCAATCAAGCCTTCTGAACGCTACGCTGGAGGATAAAAATCTCTCTGAGATCCCAAATTTCAGGTACAGTTGCATATCTTTCAGAATGGCAATCTCATAATTCTGGGCGGGCTTATCAAATATTCACTTACCTTTTCCTATTGGGATGGAAAAAAATTAGATTACTGCTGAAGCAGCTGGTTACCATGGAGGTGATTCAGTGGACCAGTCTGTGGGAATTCTTCAAGGACGAATATGAGAATGAGAAGAATTTTCTTGGAGGAGCTTTGGGTGCCAAAGCTGCAGAAGATTTGAAGCTGAGGATAATTGAACATGTATGGCTTACTTTTTGCTTGGTCTATATTTATTTAGTTATTTTGCTTTATGCTTGTCCATTGAATCTCAATTCTTGCTCTGTTCAGAACATCTTGGTTGTATCCAAGTACTATTCAAGGATTTCAATCAAGAGGCTTGCAGATCTTCTTTGCCTTAGTTTGCAGGTCTGTATTTTCCCACCTCCGTTATATTGTACCTTTCTTCATGTAACTCTAATTTTCTTTGAGAGCTGAACTATGGCATTTTATCGCTGATGTTCCTCTACACGACAAGCACCAAAAATTTGAGGCATTTTATTGATGCGGTGGTTGCTGAGATATCTAACTGGCCGTACATTACTCTCTCAGGAGGCAGAGAAGCATCTTTCAGACATGGTGAACTCAAAATCTCTGATTGCGAAGATTGACAGGCCGATGGGAGTTGTAAGCTTCCGGACAGCTCAAGATAGCAACGGCATACTAAACTCATGGGCCACGAACCTTGAGAAGCTTCTTGACCTTGTTGAGAAGAGCTGCCACCAAATACACAAGGAGACCATGATCCACAAGGCTGTGTTGAAAGCTTAACATGTAAACCGTTTTGGCGTTGGCTGGTTTGCTTTAGGTTCCCTTCGTGGCTTGCTGTGGCCAAATTTCACAAACTACAGGACATGCAGCTATTCTCTGCCCAAGCATCACCTGTTTGCTTTGGAAATTCGTGCGTGCATCGATCTTAAGATACTGTAACAACGGAACGATGCATACTATTTGATGTTGGGGCTTACTGTCCTATTTGCTTAACTCGTGTATCTACCTGAATACTAAATGAATTCTTAGATTTGCAATCAGATACATGCTCTTGAAATCCATATCCGGCTCATTGAATCGTTGGCAGATGATCAGGTGCCTATGTGAGTAAAGCGTTTTCTAAAGTGAAGCAGGTTCCAAGATTTAACAAGTCGTCTTTCAAAATTTAGAGTTGCAATTCGGTAGGCTTCATTCTTAAAAAAAAAGAACGACAATGTTGAACATTATGTAAGTTGAATCAGTGTTCTTTTAAAGCATATGCAACTCCAAGCACTCATATTTACAAAAGAAATTTTGTGATGCAAATTCACAAAATGTTCCAACTCGGCAATCTGAACTTGGTTGGGGGATCTCTAGCTGATTTCCAGGAAGAAGGTAGACCGTGAACAACAAACTATACAGATGCAATGCTTCATGAAGTTGTATGCGATCAATTACTTGCTCCACATACAATAGCAGGTGCGACAAATTTCTACCAAAATTGCCTACACATGCTGGTGGGAGTTCAGAGGAAACAATCTGGTACTAGTACATACTACATTGGGATGGATATAATATGATTGATCACAAATTGCAGAAAATTTATTCCAGTCAAAGTGCACTGAACATTTGGACATGAATTGTCTAGAGCTTAGCATCTCCAGTTCTTTAACATGACTGAATTGTACAGCAGATACTGCAACATTTTGGTTAACTGTATGTCGTGTACTCGGGGTTCAATGGTCTCTAAGAACACATCGCCTTCTCTAGTGTTTCCTGCAGCTCTCCGCTCTTGTATGCTTCTGCAAAATACATAGCAATGTAAGCATTAAGCCCGGCTCAAAATTGAGATAGAATCCATACTTAGGTTGTGTAGGAAACTACATTCACGAACATATCTCATGTATGGAATTCAGTTGTTAAAGCATCTGCAGGGTGTATGTGCACTTGTGCAGTGTGTTGTACTTGAATTGAGGATGCAATGATTGCTTTTGCATTGTAGTGCTTTTGCACATTGTTCTTCTGGTCAAGGTCAGTAGAGCACATTTTACACCACTCACCTTAATTTCAGTACATAAATATCATACATTTTTTTAACACTGACTCTCCCTCCCTCTCCTGAACGTTCAGTATTGTACATTGCCTATCTACATTTATAGAATATAAACATATAACATCAGCTCTACACAGTCTATCCAAGCTTAAAGGAACCTAACTATGCAAGTATCTGTGTTACGGAACAGCATGTTCATCAGCTCCATAGTCTAAAATATTAAACCAGAGGACGTCCAGATACTAACGATACAATGGTTTTGGAGATGGTATTGAGCAAGAGTATGCTACGGGAATGGGATTAGTGCTTATGAATCACTGAACCAGTGATAATTGTGCTGCTCTTATTTACTTATACAGCTGGGAAGGATATACGAATGGCTTGTCAACAATTTCAGTAATGGGATGGGAAATGTTCTTCCTTATGGAAAAACTTGAGGACAGGAACGGTCCTTGATTATCACAAAACATCAGACCATTCTAAAATTTCTGGTTTACAGAAAATTATTTGGTGTTCAGATAGTCAACCATCATAATGTTGGTTTATCCCAACGGTAGTCTTATTTATTGCCATTGGCACAGAGCCATAAAATATCTTCTCAAACGCGATGAACCTAACTGGTTCATGCTATGGCACACTCCAACATCTTTCAAAATAAACAACAGGGATGGCTGCCCTCCTATACAAAACAAATTATAATATACACACAAGAATGCAGTGAATATGGATATAAATGAGAATGTTGAATTGACGTTGAGCAAATAGCAAACACTAGCTGTTACTTTATTGTTTAGAGGATGCCCTAAATAGACTGCAATTAAGAAAGAGAAGGAAGGATTTATGCCAATGACTTTCTCTAGACCAGCTGCCAGAGTTTTCAATTGAATTGTCATTGTGATAGAATGCGTGCGTGTGAAACAACCAGACAGTACTCCCTAGTATGCCTTCAGCATCAGCAAATTATCATATGCTCGAAAATAGGTACACAGGTCTCGAGCTTCAACTGTTCATTTGTGAAATCTATCATCTTAGTGATAAACACCAAAATGTCCGATTAGTGGATTAGCACGTACTGATGCCAGACGAACGCAAATTCTTCATAAAACCGCTCAGATCCCCCATATCATGACATGACGAGTTCAGCAAAAGACTCGATTTTTCAAGCACGAGCGTTAGAGCTGCGGGAAGGTCGGCAAGTGAGAAAGCATCTATACCAACGGTGATGTCGCATCCACCGAAGAACTCGCCGTCGATGTAGAGCTGCGGGAAGGTGGGCCAGCTGGAGTACTCCTTGAGCCCCTGCCGGAACGCCTCGTTGGCGAGCACGTCGAGCGTCTCGAAGGGCACATCCAGCGAGCGCAGGATCTGCACCACAGTGTGGGAGAAGCCGCACTGCGGGAAGTCCTTGGTCCCCTTCATGAACAGCACCACCTTGTGCGACCCAACCACCTTATCCAGCGTCTCCCTCATCTCCGTGCTCAGAGCCGCCAGGCACCGCACCGATCGGCCGCGCCCCGAACCGGAGGAGAAGGAGGGGAGCTGCGCGGGGCGGCCGAGGCTGAGGCTGAGGCTGAGGCGCCGAGTCGGAGGAGAAACCGGGGGCAGCGCGTTGACCCTCGCGGGATGCGGCCACACGGAGATGGGGAGCGGGAGGGAGGCGCCGGCGGCCGGGGCGGAGGCGGCCATCGCGGTGCGGTGGCTTCTGGAGAGCACGCGCCGGCGGCTCGGAGTGGAGTCGTCGGCGGGACTGTACCGGAATTATTCGGCCGTGCCAACCAGTACCTGTTTTTCTTTTTTGTGGCCGTCGCCGTGGCCCGTGGACGAATTTTTTTATTTCTCTATTAAATATTTAAATAAATAGACTTGTAAAATTTGCAGAAATAAACTTCTATCTCATTCAGTAGATATCTATTTTTGTAAATTTTATTATTAGAAGTCTATTTATTTAAATATTTAATAGAAAAATATAAAAAACTCCGAAGCGAGGCGTGACAACAAGAAACCGACGGCCCACCGGATCATGAGCGGCAGTTGGCCGGGCCGCTGCCGTCGGCCCAAATCCCGCGGGGCGGCGCACAGTTGCTCTCACTGTCTCGCATACACATTCCCAGCCACAGGCGCCGCCTCCTAAAGCCCTAAACCCATCTCGCCTCCTCTCCTCTGCCGCCGCGACGCAATGGCCGCCGCCGCAGTGCTCCGGAGCGTCGGCTCCCGCCGCCACTTCTCCTACCCCATCCTCCGTGCCTCCGCGATCTCGGCACCCGCGGTGCTCCCGGATGCACCGGCGGCGGCGGCCGCGCCGACTCAGCCGCCGCCGCTGGCTGGGAGCCTCTGGGCGAGGTCCATGGCCACCTTCACCCGCACGTGAGTCATCCTCACCTCAGATCTGTTCCTGTTTCTCGCTTCAGATTCGTGTGATCCGTGTTTCCTCTATCGGCTCGTGTGATTCGTGCCCTTCGTGATTACTCTATCGGTTAGTGTGATTCGTGTTTTGAATTCGGGTGAATCGTGACAGGAAGCCTCATGTGAATGTCGGCACCATTGGGCACGTCGATCACGGCAAAACCACTCTCACTGCTGCAATTACTAAGGTTGGATGCGTTACATAGAATGATGGTTCAATACTCGCTTGGTTTCCGAATTATTTAGATGATTCGAGTGCGTTTTCCCATCCTCGCTGCAGGTTCTAGCCGAGGCTGGAAAAGCCAAAGCTGTTGCTTTTGATGAGATCGACAAGGCTCCGGAGGAGAAAGCGAGAGGAATCACCATTGCTACGGTTGGGTCTTAGCGCATGATTTATTGTTTGGGCCGGATGGTCTTGTGTTTATCTTCATTTTGCAGCTCAAATGGTAATCCTTTGGGATTGTTTGTGTAGGCTCATGTGGAGTATGAGACCACTAAAAGGCATTATGCTCATGTGGATTGTCCAGGACACGCTGATTATGTCAAGGTAAATAGCTCTGTTTTCTCTATGAAGTGTGAGCTGTTGAGATTGTATGTAGGAGTCTAGACATACTATTTGTTTGGCGTCAGAATGTGGTTGTGCATGTTGAGAATATCACACGTGGATTAATGAACTGAGGAAATTGCTGAGCATGCTTGGAGTAGGCACTTAGATTACTTGTTAGGGTAATATACACCTTGCTGTGCTAAGACACAAACTCATCAAGAGTTATTAGATTACTTATTGTCCAACATGTACATTGCTGTGAGAATTATAATTTTCTGTGAATTCCAGAACATGATCACAGGAGCTGCTCAAATGGATGGTGGTATTCTTGTCGTGTCAGCCCCTGATGGCCCGATGCCACAAACGAAGGAGCATATTCTTCTAGCCCGACAGGTTTCAAATTACTTTATATTCTTGCTTGTTTTCCCGTTCAATGTTCTTTCACATGCTGTTTATGCAGTTCTGTTCAGATGACCATTCCTCTGTTTTTTAGGTTGGCGTGCCATCACTTGTATGTTTCTTAAACAAAGTTGATGCTGTTGATGATCCAGAGCTACTAGAGCTTGTAGAGATGGAGCTTCGTGGTACGCTGGCACTCACCATTTCATTGCATTATTTTTAGATGGTTGTTTGTGCTCCCTGCTCTATTGTAATTTTTGCCTTCCTTTTTCTTCAGAGCTCCTCAGTTTCTACAAGTTTCCTGGTGACGAGATTCCGATCATCCGTGGATCGGCCTTGTCAGCCTTGCAGGGTACCAATGATGAGATTGGAAAGAATGCCATTTTGAAACTAATGGATGCAGTTGATGAGTACATCCCTGATCCAGTGAGGCAGCTTGATAAGCCTTTCTTGATGCCAATAGAAGATGTTTTCTCTATCCAGGTGATTAGATTTTCTACAACAGTACTATGATATACAATTATGATTTCTCATCTTCACTGATTTTTAACTGGTCGTATTTTAACTCGGATGATCTGTCTCTTGTGTTATATTACCAATAATCAACAATCACTAACCATGCAAATCAAATGGATGTAGCATATTATTAGGATGGAAGCTGAAGATTCAGTAACACAGAACTTTTCAACATCCATTTATATCCATTAGCTAATCAAGTTTATGGATGTGTCAATCGATAAGTGCCATGGAGACTAGAAAACCCAATAGCAATTTTCTGTGATAATTAAAACAATGCCTTGATTGTTCAGTCTGTGATATGAATGCACTTTGCAATCTGGTGCAACATCACATTTGGAAGTTATTTCATAGGCAGAGCCATATCTTTCGTCAATTAATATTATGTAATGATTTTCATGTTCAATTTAAGCTGTTCTCCATAATGTGCACTTGATGGGCATGCTGTGGATTGATTACCTATGCGATCCATATTCTGCTTGCCCTTGAGTTATTTCCCAGTTTTAGTCATGAGCAATTCTATACGTGTGGTTTGTGATGCTATTCATCTATCCATCTTGTGGCGTAGAATAGTTGATGGGGTTTTCAGTAAGCATCCTTTTACCAAACTATCTTGGGCTATTCATTGTTTCTTATGTAATCAGTAATCTTAGTACCCTTAGGGTTAATTGCTCCATAAACACATAGATGAAAAATCACACATTGCTCTTGCAAGAACTTTATCATTGTTATTTCATGATAATATAATATCGATTATTTGGGTTTGATGTACAGGGCCGTGGCACTGTTGTGACTGGCCGTGTTGAACAGGGGACAATTAAAACTGGTGAAGATGTTGAGATCTTAGGTTTGACGCAGGTGAGTTATAATCTGCCTTTTTTGTGAATTTATTCTGTCACATCACACAAAATCAGATATTTATCCTACTTTATAATTTTTGAAGTACGAATTTGGTGAATTGTTGGTTTGTAAACTCAGTATGTTAGCAGGACCAAGATGTCCAGAGTTCTAGACCTGTTCAAGGCTTCTTTTCTTCTTTCCTTTTTTTTGAGTCCATTTCATAGACCTGATGGTGCACGATGTGGAGGGAACACCAACATATTGGTTCCAACTCGTTGGAAATTATATTTCGCCAATACGGTGATACATGATTTTTAGAGACAGGACTATGGTAATATAGAGGAAGTATCCAATAGGGAGGTATCAGATACGGATATGCTGTGTTAGTGAAGTATCGGTGATATAGAGGTCAGGAATGCATGCACACATGAGTTGATGTAGGCTCTAGATGCAACACTTCTCAGAAACTGAGCGCGATACTTTCCTAGATTTCCTTTCGCAAATTTAGTACCCATCGCACTGATACTTAGATGTGTTCTGATGAAACATTTTTTTGGTCACAGAGTGGTCCCTTGAAGACTACGGTTACTGGTGTTGAGATGTTCAAAAAGATATTGGACCATGGAGAGGTAACGATGCTGAAAGTACACCATGCCAGGTTCTTTTTTATTGATGCAGAATGCAGAATCTCACGCGTGCAACTTCTTGTGTGCAGGCTGGTGATAATGTCGGTCTTCTTCTTCGTGGTCTTAAGCGTGGTGATGTAGAGCGTGGCCAGGTTAGCATTCCCTACTTTAAGTTTGAACCTAGAGAAGATTTTGCTAAATCAGTAAATCTACTAAACTGCTGAATCAGGAAATTGCCATACATCAATGATGCATACATGATCACCAGTTTATGATTTTGAATGCTTATATTGTTATGGGTCTTTACTTGATTTTATTCTGGCATTTTTTACCATTCAGTTTATCATCTATTGTGTTAAGTTCCACATCTGGTGGTTCTCCGGTAGTAAAATCCTTGTCACCTCTTCTATTGATGTTCTACTTTCATTTTCTACTCTTTCAGGTGGTGTGCAAACCTGGTAGTCTGAAGACATACAAAAGGTTTGAGGCAGAAATATACGTCCTTACCAAGGATGAAGGTGGTCGGCACACTGCCTTCTTCTCAAATTACAGTCCACAGTTCTACTTCAGGACTGCTGATATCACTGGAAAGGTTGAGTTGCCTGGAGAAGTAAAGATGGTCATGCCCGGTGACAATGTAACTGCAGTTTTTGAGTTGATATCACCTGTTCCACTTGAACCAGGTAGCAGCTATATTCTTACAAATCTAGCTTTCCTGATGTAAAGAATTTCGTTTGTTTGCACATTATGCATTTTTTTGGTTGTGTGATATAAAACTTTTTTTTTGTTTGCACATCACGGCTCCTTTCATGAAATGCAGGGCAAAGATTTGCGCTGAGGGAAGGAGGCAGAACTGTTGGTGCTGGAGTTGTCTCCAAAGTTCTGAGCTAATCTGTTACCATTTTTTCCCGTAGCAATTTAGTAAAGAAATGAATGTTGATATTTTTCCGACTGGGCTAGAAACGAGAGCAAAGAGTGAAGGAACCGGTATGCATTTTTCTTAGAATGCATGAGCGAAGGCAGGGCTGGCTGGTCTGGCCACCGTTCTGAACAATCTTTTGTTTCCGTGTTGAGTTGGTGCTGTATAACACTGCAGTTAGTTACATTAACACGGGCATAACTCAGTGATTGAATAAGACAGTATCATCAGCAGCATATTTTATGATTCATACTATTTGCCAAATTGGTCTTGAAGGCATTTTTTTTATCGAGTGTACTAAGTTGTTGTGTGGAACCATGCGTATGCAGCACTTGTACCGAATATCTCTGAGCGTTAGCAAGGGCGCCATGTGATCCCTCTCTTTGACTCTGTTGTGTAAGTGTGACCATCTGTCATTCATGAACTTCGCTGCGTTGATGGATGGATGATTGGTTCGGCCTCTGTGAACAAGTGAACCGGAGTAGAAGTTTGATGCATGCATTATAGGTGATAGGTCAGACGTAATTTAGTATACAATGAGATTATTTGTATGATGATGAATCTATGTCTTTTGTTGGTAGGCTTGGTTGGAGGTTCAGCCATTTTTGGGTTAAGCTGCCATGTCTACTCTGTTTCAAGTACTCCAGAGAAATAACTGGTCGGCGAAGAAGGTAGAAGTATGTGCAACGGTCAGGTGTATGTTGAGTCCTGAGCACTGCACCTGAATGGTGCCGAACTGCCACGGGTGTACGAGTCGACGATGGCGTAGCGACCTCTTTCGATCGCAGACGGAGTCATCGCTGAGGCGATCTTGATCATCGAGCAGACCAAACAGATTCCTACCTACGAGACCAAACAGATTGGGTGAACGTGCCTCCCAACGAGCAGCAGAAGCTCGACAAGAGTCGCAATACCACTGCTGCTGCTGAAGCAGAAAAGTTTGCAGGATCTGATCCGCAAAATTGACCTTTTTCCCCGTTTCCATGTATTTTCCGCGCGCTTGTACCGCCAGCAGTGGTGATCTCCATGGTCGGAGTTTGAGTCACCGAAGAGAACTAGGGAATGAATTCTCTGAAAAGTAGCAGCTGGAGGAATGGTGCATCAAGAAAGGCTCTCAAGAGGAAGATGAGCAGGAGGAGGCAGGAAATTTTAGTTCTAACGCAATGTATTTTCAGAGCTCGGCAGCTCGGTGGTAGGATTAGACAGTCGATTATATATGTTTATGATCATCGATCATCGTCGGTGTCAGGCCACCATACATGCAGGGGGCTCCCACTCCCCTATAGCCCCTCACCCCACTCCTCCCCTCCAATTTTTCAAGAGAAGGAGAAGGAGATGCAGTAGAGGAGGAGGAAGAAGAAGCTCAGCGCCCACCCCTACCCCTACCCCTCGCCTGCCCTACTGGATCTCGCTGCGCCCGCCACTGCATACATGCAGACGTTCTAATTCTCTACGGATAGGATACTCGTTCCCTGCAATCGATGCAGATGTAAACGAGCTGCCACGCCATGGCCTAATCAAGATAATGGCTTATCTCTCACCAAAAAAGGAAAAGGAATAAAATCGAGATCATTGCTGCTTGTGTTTCTAGGAGTCCTGCTATTTAGCGCGCGTAGGAAGCGAAGGAGGTATCACCATGATAGCCTCTGCTCTTTCTGTTTTTAGAAAAAATTCACTCCAATGTTTTTTCGTTTTTGAAAAATTTACACGAGAAAATTTTAATTTAAAAAAGTTTTGAGAAAAAGTTTACACAAGAAAAGTTTTTCTCAAAGTTTTAAAGAAAGTTTTCAGAAAAAAATTGTGTGAGCCTACGCTACAGTTGTTCACGACTTAGGTGTTAATGGGCACAAGCGGAACAAGATTTTCATTTTTTTAGCAATGATGAAACTATTTAACATCTTTGAATAGGGAGCTACTTTGCTAAGTTTATTTGGAGAGTATTTCACACTGTAGTGGGGGTATAAAAAACCCATCTAGTTAAGTGAGAGAATCTGCGGACCTAAGAAAAAAGATGGGTTTGGTATTAAAAACTTCAGAAAAATGAAGATGGCTCTCCGCCGCCAGGCCGCGCCCGCCGTGTTCCACCGTCGAGGTCGTTACGGCGCCCTCGACACCCGCCATCGCGTCGCCGGCCCAGAAGATGGCTCATCCGGCGCCGCAGTCACGCGTCCTGATGGCATCCTCCGCCACCAGGCCGCACCAGCCTTCGACGCCCGCCGTGCACCTCCAAGGTCACGGCGCCCTCGATGCCCGACATCGCGTTGGCTCCCGAAAAGATTGCTCGCTCAGTGGCGCCCTCCGCGGCCATTCGCCGCGACCGTCTTCGTCCAAGATGACAGCATCGACGACGCACGGAGCGAGGAAGCCTGCGGCGCGCCCGGGATCCGAGTTCATGGCGCCGCGCGGCGCCGAGAGCGTGCACCCGGCGAGGCGGCTTGCGCCCGGGACCGCCGTCTACGTGCGCACGAGGTTCTTGCAGTTCACCGAGAAGTGCTGCCTCATGATCTGGCTGCCGGCGAGGGTCGTCACTTCCGACGCTCACCACTGCACCGTCAAGTACTCCGCCGACCTCAACCCCATGTTCGCCGGCAAGATGGTCCGCATGCCCATCCGCAACATCCGCGAGGCGCCTCAGCGCGCCGCCAAGGCCGAGATAAAAGACCCCTCCTTGTGACGAGGTTGAGGATGACAATTCCATCAAGCTGTTCATCCATGGGTGCAGAGCTACCGACCTGATCGATTAATGCTCATCAGGCGCTACAGATGTTTCTTTGATCTTGTGAGGATTATTTGCCGTGCCCAAACTGGCACGCGAATTAATGTTGTCTGTGAGTACAGATTTTGTGTCCCATCTCAGATTATGTAGCATAGTAATTTTGTTGATCGGCACAATATACTCAGGGCTTCAGTTTTGATTTCCATGATCTTGCTGAAATATTCTTGCTCTTCATCCATTTCTGTTAAGCTGTGTTTTGAATTCCGGCCATGATTTTTTCACTCAGCATTGTGTTTTTTTTTCAGGTTCTCTGCGTTTAATTCTGCTCAAGTAGTAACTAGTAAAGTAACAATTTTGATTGTTATTTGTAATTCTGCGAATAATTGTCCAGAACTTCAGCTTATCTCCTAAAAGATTGCTTCATCTGTGTAGAGTATTAATAGATTGTTTACATCAAGTTGCATAGGATTTTTCGATGCAACCACTGTTTAGAATAATGCAATCATATGAGAGAAATAGCAACACAGCGAAATGTGAAGATGCAACCCCTCAAGAAAATGCAAGACATCAAAAATGTGAGAACCCGCAACCTCTTATGCCAAAAAATGCAACTTGCCAGCATTGCCATTTTAGGGCTATTTGGTTCTCACCCTCAGTATTGGTCATACCAAAATTTGGTCATGCCAAGTAATGTTTGATTTTAGGTCAAACTAAAATTTTGACGATCCAAAAATAGTGCAGTCATTTTAGACATCAAAATATTACATAACTTTGCTATAGAAAAATTTAGCCGTTTAAAATTTTCAAGATACAACCAAATTTTGACCTTAAATCAAACAAAATTCAAATTTTCTAAGTATGACCAAAATTTAGCTTGCCCAAGTAGCCTCCTTGTTTCCTGGCCAAAAGCGACGCAGAATATGGTAGCTGGTGCCAGGGAAGGAGGCAATGGAGGGCGAAGGCTAGGGAACAAGTTGACAAAGAGGTGGAAGTCTTGCTTGTGCAAGAGGAAGACAGCAGAGGGCAACAATGAAGCTTGGGAGGTGACGGAGAAGAGGTAGCGGCGAAGAAAAATAATATTAGTGAATTTGCATTTTACTAAAATACTTGTCAATGATATTAGTGAATTTGAACTGAATTACTTTCCGCTGGTATTTTGGCAAATTGCCCAAAAATGGATATGGAGAAACTCATGTAACTGTTTTTTTTCTTAAGAAAAAAAATCTTAAGAACACGAAACATTTTTTCTTGCAACTGATCAAGCCTGTGAATACTGATCTTCCAATCTTGCCACCACTCAAATTCTCAACAAGGAACGTAATTCAGTTCTATTTTGCTAGTTTTCAGATGACCTCGTGATCCCTGCATGTCAGAAATGGGAAGTGAACAAGGCGAGGCACAATTGCAGTATCCTTGCAAATAGCTACCTCACCAAATATCACACGTCAGCACAAAAAATAGGGATGAAGTGGAGAAACTCAGCAAAACCTTGACCTGGTGCTCATATGTTTTGAACTAACCAGAAATGTAACCAAAAAGCAGTTTAATGGATTCCATGGCATTTCAACATGCATAACCTTAGGTAAAAGCTTGGAGAAACTAGAAGTTTCCAACTGCAAATACAAACAGCGGCTGGCCTAAGAGGAGGGTGCAAAAGAGTGCCATCACTGAAAACCATGAGCTCATAACCGTGGTCAAGTAACATTTCACTATTGGAGTCTTATGCTTTTGTCTCCTGAGCTACTTCTTCGAAAGTCTCCCCAGGAACAAGCTCTGGAACGTCATCGTCATTATCTTCCTTTGCCTGTGCAGCAGCACCTGCTGCAGCTACCTGCTTCTGCATCTCTTCAGCAATCCTCTTCAAGTGCTCCATGTTGTCCGGACCTGTAAGAACGAAATGGGTCTTAGTCTTTCATATCCTTTGTAATCAGGTTACAAGAACGAATGCTTATACTTCTTTCGATATCATTATTTTTATGTTTGAAACTAATACAGAAATAGGGAGGCACAACAGGAAGTCAACAAGCATACCCACTACAAAGCAGGTAAAATTATCGCCAACTAGCAGACAGTAAACAGAACAGATACACTTATTTCCAGTGACATTCATTCTGGTGGCCGGTAACCAACAAGAAAATACAAGAGTGGAAAAGAGAATTTGAACATTGGAATTATTCTAACATTGAAAGATAGGGAGCTAAAATCAATGATGAAATAATTAACCAAGCAAATGCCAGATAGATAAAAAATAGAGTATTTAATGGATGATGTCATTAAGGCACAGGGAGTAACATACCCAGTTGGTTAATGATCTGAGGAAGAACATCTTGTAGCTCTGTCAAGTTACACAATATTAAACAATGTCCATAAGCCAACAAGATAAAACAATATTGACAATGCTAGATAAATAGAGAAATTCTAAGGCAGGGGTGAGGTTGACCATAAGTTGGCTTTTTTCTACAAAGCAGGAGCATATATCCATTGCTTAAGACCATCAACACTGGATGCATAAGTATGTAGAATGTGGAACTAGTGCCAGATTTGCAAGTGCTAGTTTGGATGGGATTTAAGCCAATCACTCCTGACAACGGAAAATGAACTAATTTTCTCTGCCAATCCAAAAGGCACTGGGCCTAATCCTACCCATTAAGATAAGGGTACAATTTTATTCAGACTAATGAGGTGCAGAAGTGTGCAAGTGTAAATGATAAACGTGTACTTGGATTCCCAACAAAGGCATAAGAAGAATTTCCACCGATCTAAGAAGTTTTTGTAACTAGTAGCATAAGCAAATGATTGTTCAATCAAATGGAGCAAAAAGACGAGAAATACTTTTCGTCTGTGGAGATCCACTGACCACCCATGTGTTTGCCGCGATGGATGCTTGCACTGCGTCGGTAGAGAAGAGAACGTCACATAAGCAAGTCAATTAATACTAGGCATTTTCAACTATATGTAACAGCAACTATCAACAACGAGAGACCTTTGGGACTCAAGAACTGAATGACGAGATCGTCCTTGAAGATGTTGACCTCCTCGATTGCAGGGATGGTGTTGACCCCCACTCTCTTGAGCGTGCTCTGCAGCCTCTTGTCGTCCGTGGTCGCCGTCTTGTGGACGGCCTTCTTCTTCCTGAACCAAAAGCTCAAGCTTTTACCATTGGCATCGACATAGATGAACAGCACATCAGTCAAGCCACGTGAGCGAGTTAACAGCACGTACCTGCGCATGGTGCCCTTCCCGCCCGTGCGGACGGCGCCCGCCATCTTCATGAGCCTCTCCTTGTTCATCTGCGCAACCAACGAAGCAGTCAAACACCGCAGGTCAAGGGAGGAACCACAAGAGCACGGATCTCTCGCGAGACTGGATCGGTTCTACGGCGACTGGCAATCGTAGTGGACTGATCTAAACCACGCGCAAGAGGAAACCATGCCAAATTCGCCGATTGGGTACGATGATCTCGGAGGACGAGTGGTAGAAAAGAATGACCTTGACGGTGGAGGGCGGCGGCGGCCGATGAGGGACGAGCGAGCAGGGAGGAGTGGAGGCAGACGGAGGAGGAGGCGGCGGCGGCGCAAGAATGGCGTAGGTTTTCGGAGAGGATTATAGGGTTTTCAGTTTTGCGCCCAGGACCCTGAGTTTTCTCCATTTCATGCACTCGTGCAAGCAGGTTTGGATGGGCCGGCCCATCCAAAACTCCTGGGCTCATTTTGAGGTGCATATCGAATCCACTCAACCCGGATAGTTCGAGTTAAACCCGGAGGATCCAGGTAATTCGCGATACTTTTAACTGAGCACTCTCGCTCAGAGCCTCACCTAGATAATCTGCTCAACCTGAATGGTTCGAGTTAATTCGATTTAGATTTAGCAGAGAGCCCCCGTCCGGAGTACAACCCGGAGGTTTCGAGTTCAACCCGGAGTCTTCGGCTTCCTGTTAGCTTTTCGAAGTTGTTTAGATCGCAGAGTTTGCTATTATTTCGTATTTCTTGCACTTTTAGCTTGTTGTTATACATATTATAGTATACATTGTTGCACCTTATTCATACTCATTATTGCATACGTTTTTCTTTAATGAACAAGGAACCGGAGCGTGACGCGGGTGTGGTTGAAGGTGACATCGAGCCACACATGTTTTGTGAATTCTGTGTGAATAGCATCAGACAGCCGTCTGAGCAGCAAGATAAGCATCTAAGCATGTTTCTTCCATTAATTTTGATCATATGTATCTAATGTGATAAAATATGTTTTATGTACGTTATGCATATTGTTGAGTCGACGTCGGGTCTTGTATTGGTAGAACCTATGTTGATACATTTACACCCCGTCTTGAGTCATTGGTGATCTATCTTCGTGTAACCGGGATTTAACTTGTTAATGGTATAGTTTAAAAGTTAATCGAAATACTTAGTCATACATAGATTCTTCGGTAGAAGCCGAGCGGTAGTTCAACTCCGTTCGCAAGCTATAGGATTTAATCACTGACACATTGATAACAATGTTGAGTTGATGATGTTGGTTGGTTGAGTAGTGAGGATGAGGTGAGATGTGAGTGGTGTTAGGGGTGTTTCTCTTGCCCCGATGTGGAGTTCTCCGGGGTAGGTCAGGAGAGGAACCAGATACCGTAGACCGCTTGTGTTGCTTAAGCACCTATCGTTGTTGTAATTGACTCTAGCACTTACTGTACTTAGCACATGTCGATCTAATGGTAAGATAGGTCGAATATCTTTGTAGCTGCGATCATTTGAGGTTGCACATCGACGGTGTGAGCAGACGGGTTTGTAAGAGTCACTTGAGGTTGCTCTGAGAGTTAATCTAAGTGGGCTCCGCACCGAGCAATGCCTGATTCAAACGGTTAGGACTTATTGGGAAATATTGACACGAGTATCCCTTGGGTGGACCTGTGTGGTCACTTAAGTCGTATGGTCCTCAAGTCTTGTGGGTAAAGTTGTACCCCCTGCAGTGTAAAAATATTTCGAAATGCTGTGCTCTCGGTCATGAGCATGCTTTTGTCGATTTGCAGCAGTCATATAGTTTCAAGTTTAGTTTGAGATGGTTGTTAGGTTGAGATGGTTCTTTACATATATTATTACTATAGTTCTTTTACATATATGTTCAACTGATGGTTAATGGTTAGATAGTTGTGTTAGTTAAGTCTAGATGTTTATACATGTTTTTATCAAATTGTACTTTCGCATATAAACTTACCTAATTATATGGTCGTATTCTTGTTAACATCCTAATTTATAATCCTTGGAGTCGGATTATCTATAAGTACATAATATAAATTAAGTTTTGTGAGTATCTTTATACTCACGCTGCTCTTTCAAGTGCTTTCGATCAGGAGGAGCTAGTCTTTAGCTAATTCATGCTCGCTACGGGTAATGGCGAATATGAGTAGTCAACTACTCAGAGTTCGTACTTTTGTGATGGAGCCTAAGGGTATATTATTACATCCTCTTTTTTAGTTTAACTTCTGCTGCATAGTTCTTTTTTCTCTATAAGTTGATTAGTTTCAGTCTTCTCCTAACTCTCTTTTATTGTAAATTATAACAAACTGTGGATGTTTAAGAACTTGTAATATAATTTAATTACTTATTTTTTTATTAAACTTTATTGCGATGTGATATGTTAGGAAGACATATGTTCCAATGTTAAATACAAACATGTGTCAGGACTACTAAAACGATATTTTAATTAATTATTGAAGTTAAATACTATTTTAATGATTTCTTACTGACTTTCGAGACTTTAGAGCGCATGGGCGTACTGCAAGAATCGGACGGCACCAATGGCATGGCCGCATGGGGCAGTCGATTGGTGGTATAAAGGCCATGACAACATACCATACAACACCATGACGTCACCCCAACATTATGCATGCATGCGTTACATTCATTCACATAGCCATTCTCAACACACACACAGTATTGTTCAATGGACTTATGCGTTTATTAATAGCACTTCTGCATTTTATAAAAATCTTTAATTCTATTGGGGCCACGGTAGCTACTTCGGTTCTAATGCTTGTCGGTGGCGGCGGATCTTTTAAGGGAGTAGGATGTGAATGAATGTGTGTAGTGAGAATGGCTATGCGAATGAATGTGACACTCGCATGCATAATGTTAGTGTGACGTCATGGTGATGGGTGCATGATGTGTCGTTATGGTCTTTATACCACCAGTCAATTGCCCCATGCGGATTCGGATTCGCGTACGGCAAAGTCAGAGATGCTACAGTAAATTGCAGTTGGTATTTTCTCGTCTGCCTTTCCGTGAATGAACAGTCATGATTTTAGTGCCACAGTACATTGCAGTTGGTATTTTTTATCGTGAATGAACAGTCATGATTTTAGTGCCACTGTACCACATCTGCCTTTGCCGAAGCAATCCGAATCCCGCAGATTCATATATGCATTCTCAACGTACACAATATTATTACTTTACACAAGCAGCCACAGCAGTCGTGTACACATGCCTTCTTTATTCACAACCATATAAAATTTGCATGAATCACGCACTGTGTACATGCATACATGCAGTGACCATGAAGCACACAACTCAAAACCAAACATTATATATGTAGAGATGATAACAACAGTAGGTGTATATCGATCAGATGTATAATTATGAGGTTCCGGCCGCCGGCCGGTCAGGCGGCGGTGACGGCGATCTTCATGCCGGACTGGCAGTGGCCGGGGATGCTGCAGATGAAGTAGTTGGTGCCGCGCGCGAGCGTGACGCGGTCGTTGCCGGACTTGTACACCTTGGCGCCGCGGGGCCTGGTGCAACCCTTGTACCCCGCTGCGTTCACCGCCACCACGTCGTGCGCCGTTGAGTCGTACTTGAACACTGCATGCACCGTCACAATCAGCAGCCCATACTGATGCATTCATTTGCTAGCTACTCTGGTTGGGGTATTAATGATCGATCGACCGTTAATAATCTGCTGGTGCTGTATCAAATCAACGTTTAGTTTGGTCAAAAATTAATTAAGCTCGCACTCTGACGTACTACTCACCTAGGACGTCGCCGGCCTTGAAGCGCTTGCCGTTGGTCCAGCTGTTGGTGTTGAAGGTCCAACCGCCGCGGTCGCCGACGGTGAACATGGCCGACTCGGCGACCTGGCTGTGGAGGAGCACGCAGAGGAGCAGCAGCGCAAGGACCGCAGCACCACTGCCTCTTCCCTGCGCCATTGCTCGATCTCTCACCACTGGCTACCTTACCCACCTGAATGTTCAGACACAGAAAGCAATTGCACTTGCACTTGCACTTGCTATCTATGTATGAGCGAGAAGAGTGAGTGGACTGGTGGTTAGCAATGGAGGGCGGGGGGTCTGGTTTTATAGGCTCCATGAAAGATGAAAGTGGAGGCGTGAAGGTAAGTAGGCCCGGCGGAGATGGAAAAGGAGAATGAAATGGGGTTCGGCCAACGACCCACAATGGAGGCGCGCCATTACTTTTGGACCGACGACGACGTCGACGCCGGTGGAGGAAGACGAAGACGAAGATGGTTTGGAGAGCCGACAACGTCAAGCAAGTGTGGAAAAACGTAAAAGCTAACGAGCGGATGCTACATATACAAATCACCCCTACAACAAGTCAACACAACATATATACATCTTCTTCGTCACACCGTTTCCCAGCTTGATTGGTACAGTGTATCCGCGTGCGATTACCTGTTCATAGAAGGTTGTGCTGCTCACGTCTACAAAGTATAGTAGCGTTGCCTTGACGTCAAAGCTAGCTAGAGCAATTCGGAGTGGTGCCCAAGACGAGCACATCTACGTCGATCAATATGTCAAGTCGCCGTCGATCGACCGGAACATTTGTGACTAGCTGGTACTCACATCTGATCATGTAGGGTGAAATCCGATCGAATACGAATAGATATTATTGATCTTATATTTTATACTATAACTTTTTTTCGGAGTAAGATCAGATACAGACAATATTAAATAGTGTCGGACACGAATACCAGTTAATTTATATTTGTTTTGAATCCCTTCGGAGTCAGATAGTTGGATTGATAGAATTTTTTACTTCATTTGCATCCTCACACATCACATTAAATAGTAGAGGGGTACAATTAAAATGAGCACAACGAGAGAGTGATCGATAATATATAAAAATAAGAGCATTCAATATTATTTATTTAAGAATGTATGACAGTCTACTTATATATTATCATATTTTAAAGTGAAATCGTACTAGATTTTCTCGTAACACCTAATATTCAGATAAAAATATCGGATTGAATACGGACGGATAATATTAAACACTATCAGACATAAATATCGATCATCTCATATTTAAACCGTGTCGAACGGTCGAAAAATGTCTGTACCATTTGCACCCCTAGTTCATCCATCTGCGACTCCACATTGTATCATTGTATGTATTCAGTACCAAACAGCGACTGTTAGCTGCTGGGTCGCTGCTCCCAACAGCAAGTCAGCAACATCCATCAGATAGATTAATGCACGGGTTAATCACGGGAATTAAATAAGAACATTGTTAAAGCATTAGCACTACTAGCTAAAGCATTGTTGAAACAAGCGTACTCTGCACTATCGCCATTATATTCAAGCTCAGGGTTTCCATCTACTAAGACTCCGACACGTACGACTGACCACTCTTTTCAGAGTCTTGATCACACCCTGGTTATTGCTACTGTAAATTACTAGTACAACTTTCAGTTCGGTCATTTTGAGCAGACTGCTGGAAATCTTTCGTTCCCAAACTCTTCTACTTTCAACCTGGTTGGGGAACCTCCATTGATTTGCCGAACTTTCAGGTTCAAATTTCACCTTATTTTGCAGGGAGTTTTCTCCCCCGAATCGCAGACTTCCGACAGTTGCCTTCGCCTTTGGGTTGGTGGCATCGTAACGCGTTAGCAGGGGCAGAGCTAGGGGTGCGCAGTGTGCCCGGTCACACCCAAATTTCAAAAGGTTTAACAGGTATCAATTCTTCTTTTTACTTCTAGGTCAACTCTTAGCAGTCTATTTGTGTAGCAAGTTGTTTTCGGTTATCTCCTTACAAACTCAAGAAGACCAGAACAAGAACCACTGTGATTAGAAAGGATTGACTGGTATTGTAGTAAATGATTTAGTATTCTTCGGTATACTATGTGTTGTTTTCAGTTATTATCTAAGAATTTTAGAAGTTTAAGGCATTTGCTGATCTCCGTATATCTTTCTAAGTTCCTTTAGGATAATTGTTGGATTGTTCCTTTCTCATTATGTAGTGCTATGTACTAGTATCTACTACTATCTATGATGATGTTGTATTATGCCACCAAAATAAAATTTTATAGAAATATTTTAGAGTTGTTATTACCTCATCAGATAATAACTTCAAGAAGCTGATATCTTAAGATGTTAAATTTGTTATAACTTTAGTTGGTATGGGTTCAGATAATGACAACTAATTAGCTGTAATTTTTCAAAGTAATATAAAAGTTTTGGCACTACTATAGTCAAATATTGACTTAGTTTTACTTGTAAATTTTTTAATATATTTATATTGTACTTTTAGTAAATTTTGTACTTGTATATTGAATTAATTTTTTTTCTACGAGCACATCTAGTGATGAAATTCTAGCTCCACCACTGCATATTAGGCAACTTTACTGACTAGTTTTTTTGAGAAAGAATAAATAAGAGAATTAAAAAAAGATATTACTACTTTGTTACATTAATTGTAAACAAACATCATTGTTCAAACGGTTTTCAAAGCACGCACACAGCTCGAGAGGAAATACGTTTGAAATTAAAAATTCAAACCCACTTCCTACCGACCCGTCCCTCCCCATACAACCACGGAGCGCCACGTGTTAGTGCGATTTGGAAGAAATTTGCAAGCGTGCGATGGAGTATATGGTTTCCACTAAAGCAGACGCTCATCAACTCCATAATCCACAAAGTTCCATGAAAATCCAGTTCAGTACCCCCGTTATGTTCGCTCCATTCGGTTGACTGCCACCACTCCAGTATGCACTTAGTCATACTTTCCAAATGATATTTAGTCGTGTTGTAATTTTACACGTAAAATCAATTTAGATATATTAATTTAAAAAGGTAAAAGGATATAACATATTAGAAGATATATTTTTATATATGAAATCTACAATATAATTATGTAATTTCAGAGGAGGATGGGGGAGAATTACGAGTACCTGGATAGCAGGATGAAAAGATCATATCATCTAGAGTTGATCGTCTGTAGCAACGATGCAACGAAGATCAAGATGATGACTGATTTGTGAGAAAATGAGAACAAATCTCGTATAGTATCTTGATGTAAAGACAGTGTAAGAGACGTGAACTTTATGGTAAATTGTGGTGGAGGCGATGTGCGAATGGTGAAACACTTTCTCCAAAATGTATATCTAGATATGAAGATATATAATGAAAGATTGAATATATTTTTAAAAGAAGGAATGAAATTTATTTTGATATGATAACTGTTTGATTAATTTATGTATTTTATAGGAATGTGTAAGTATAGATGAACAACTTTTTCCCTTTCACCTGACATTTTTTTATTATTTCCGACGCCCATGTGAAATATCCATTTCACTCTTTTTCTTTGTGACATTTCTTCCTCCTTCCACAGCCAGGATCGTGCAGGGGTCTGAGGGAGGAGAGGAGTAGAGTATAGGCAACAAAGGAGCGAGAGGCTGAGCCCAAGAAAGAAAAAGAGGGCATAAGGGTCAGTTTGCATCTGTTGCCATGTCACGAAAAAAAAAAATGCTCAAAGTGAAGTTTCGTAGAGATCCGATGGCATTTGGAGAAAGCACTGCCGTAGGATGGGCACTTGGAAAGTAGTTATCAGGAACTTCCCGGGTGGGAAAAAAAGCAAATTGTCTGCGTATGTTTTAGTTTTATGGTATGCATATTTTTTTTCTAAAAGTATACAAAATTACTTGTGAATTTAAACCAATTTATTTTATTTTTTTACAGTAAAATTGTTCACAAACTGTTCTTCTTTTTTATTAAAAAATATGTAGCAGCTAGATCTGATATAGCTTTCAAATTGTTTTAATTTATTTATAAATAGTTGAACACCCGATTTAAATTGTCTTTAACATATTCTTTAATTTGCTCACAGATCAATTAGAATTTACTTGTAATTTTTTACATAACTACGTTTAGAGCAGAAGAACAGATATATTTTTTTATCAAATATTTTCTTTTTTCATATATTAAAGTATGCCGTATATAAGTGTTACAAATCTAGATAAAAAAGTTTAAAAATAGAATAAAATGTTTATATTCAGATATTTTTGTGTGTAGTTTTTAGATGTGCCAATAAAAAATAATTAACCCCACTCCGACCGATGAGTACGCAGCAGTGCAGCACAACCACCACCGCGACGGAGATGTCGCCCTCCTTCTCCTCTGCCTCTCGGCGGCCCCACACGCCGCCGCCGGCGACCCGGCCCCGACGCCGTAGCCGCTGCAGTTCCACGCGACGCTGGTGATGGACTACCACGGCACTGTCCGACCTCTGGTACGACTGGCCGCGGGGCCGCAACCTGCACGTCACCCGCTACCCGCTCGCCGCCGACGCGCCCTTCTACGACGCCGAGTGGAACAACGGCACCTCCTTCTTCTACACCCCGGCGCGCCGATCCTGCCGCTCCGCCGCCGTCGGGGTCGGCATCCTCCGCCCCGACTGGCTTCAGCCCGGCGCGGCCTACCTCGGCCGCCGCGACGCCGACGGGTTCGACTGCCACGCGTGGGCCAAGGCCGACTTCATCACCCACTACGAGGATGTCCAAACCAAGCGACGCGTCAAGTGGGTCTTCTACACAGGTAATCCATCCAGTCCTCTAAGACCCTAGTTGCTTCAAGCTTAATTCCCTCCCTTCTTGAATTCTCGAATCGAATACGAATAGAAATAGAGAGGGGCATTCGCAATTGGCGTGCTAGGTTGAAGCCGACCAGTGTCAATGTCCAGAGTCCGACCTGCGACATTGGGCTAGACGTGATCTCTAGTTTGGTTTGGGATCTAGGACACGATGGTAAAATTGAGATCGAAAAATTAGATGGATATCATTGCCAAGATGTTTGTATTGAAAAATACCATCGGCCGTGAGGATGACCACATATCATGGAGACACTAATGATATTTTCCAACTTGAGTGATCGTTGCGATGGTATTTTCCAAATTCCCCCATTTGGTGCCAATCGAGTGAAGACAATCACTAACTGCTGCAAATTCTGTCATTCTGAAAGAATATAACTGACGAAATGCCTCCTTAGGTCTTAGGTCTCCACTTGAGTGATCCTTAGACATGCGAGCAAACGGCTCACTGGCAAGGCGCATGGGCGCATCCTTGCCGGTCCGAGGTTCGACCCCTGGGCATGCACCCCCATTTAAGACCTCCAATGTAGGCTCCGGGAAGGGGACCCGGCTGTAAAAAAAAAAGGTCTTATGTCTCCACTCCATATATCCTCCCATACTGATATGTAGTTTCCATTCTCGAACTTTGTTTAGGAACTTTGCCAACAGACCTTGATGATTTTTATGTGCCAATACTTTGGATAACCTCTACTATAGTCTCCCCTAGTTTCCTTCTTACCAGAGGCTGATGACCTATTAGATGTGTCATAAAGGTTGGAGTGGAACTGTAATACCTATCTCACATTGAATTTTTTAACAAGTTTCTACTACCTGAGCCATCATATTTGCTTCTGTGGGCATCCGTTCTTGCAAACATGCATTATCCCCATGAATAAAGGTTGCACCTGTGGGGAAATAAGCTCTTCTACTTCGAGGCCCATCTTTTTATTTTGGCGTCATCTTACCAAGGGTATACATAGGTAGATATAAGGTTTGGATATAAGACAGCACAGTGTATGTAAGGGCATCAACTATCTGTCGTTTCCTCGAATCTGCCACTTTGAGCCTATCAATGGTAAGAGGCAAGCCAGTATCTTTTACTAGAAAAAGTTCTAGCTTGGAGCCTAACATGTTTATGCTCCAGTTTGCTTGATCAAGTCAAGAATATATGTGACGAGCAAGATTATACGGATGCTAGTTGACAGTCCTTTGTTAGCTTCTACTTCTTTTAGTTGTCCCTTCAAGTAGAATACTTCTTACTGTATTGCTTAGTGTATCACATTCTTCTCTGCAAGTTAGCTTGATAAAGGTGGTGTGATTAAAGTGATTCAACTTGTGGATTCCATTAAGTTTGCCGTGCTCGGGAGTTAGGAACAGCTAAACCAATTAAGAATGTTGTTTAGTCGACGAGTACAAGTCAGGATTGCCACACTCCCTGTGTTGTTGCAGTTCCCAAATTAACAAACACTAACTTGCCTTGCAGTTTAGTAAGGTAGTGTTTGGTTGGGTGTACGGATATGGCTCTTTCCTGAAGTCACCATGAGATCAAACCAAGCCCTTGCTGAAAACCATAAATCCTACATACTTGGTGTGAACGGAACATAACAAATGGACACACTGGGGTTGCCAGATTACAGAACATACAACCACTCTTAAGACAAGCTACTACCGAACACATGGCTCAAATTAACAGTTTAACACATCAGTTCAGAGATTTACTTTCATTCACTTGAAGGTGGTTTCCACAAATTTCTACACCTGTCTTTGCACTTGCACTGCCATTTGGTCAACGAAAGCCCTGCCCCTCCACCTTGAGCCGCAACCTCCATTTCTGCAGAGATGATAGAGCTTTGTTTATTACCTGCCTCGGCAGGTTCAGAGAAGGGTTATTTTCTCTATGACTGTATCTGACGTTTAAACATGCTGCAATCTGCAGGGAGGACTACCCATGTGATGAGCTTTGAGGTGGGAGCAGTGCTGGAGGATGCGGGATGGCAGGCGCCTGAGTACTGCTTCACCAAGGATGGTGGGAATGCGGGATCGCCCACATCTCCGGTAGGCATGATGACACCTTTATCCCTAGGAGTGTTATGAGGATTTATCTTCCGCCCATGTGTCTCCGATGTAGCTTCGAGCATACAGGTGCCGTGTAACAGCATGACTACATGTAGCCCGTGTATGGTCTTCTTAGTCACATATGTGATTTTAGTAATTAATAATAATATAATTAATTAAACTAACATGTTTATCAAGTATATGATCTAGTAAGCCTTATAGATGTAACAAAAGAGAGGTCACTGAAGCTGGGATAAAAAGAGAAATTAATTGAACTTGTTCTATGAATTTTGATATGATTAAATGATATGGGTTTATATATAATTATGTAGAGTTACACATCGTTGCATTAAGAAGAGAAGTAGCTCAGTTTATAAGGGAAATCGGATCCAAAACCATAACAAGCAAAGTGATACAATCCGCGGAGCCCAGCTCACGTGCAACACAAGAGAAGAAGAGAAACTCAAACCCCTTGACAACCAGATGACTCGGCACGGAGAGTGACAAACAACTCGACGAACACAAAAAACTGTATACAACTATCCATACCCAACGATGCTATCCCGTCAACACTCGCCCAGCTAGCACCTCAACCAGAACTTCTCGACAACTCTGCAGGAGGAGTCCTGCTCCTATGCCTGACAACTCAACACGGTCGGTAGCCCCCATGTCGAACCACAAGCGCAAAGAAGGGGTCCTGGAATGTCAGAGCGCAACCATTGTCGCGAAGTGCCAAAAGGTGATGGAAGGCTCTATCTAGAAGGAGACAACGAAGGAGGATGGTGTACCCTGCAAGAAGTGGTGTTGATTGTAACAAAGAACATAAAGGTTCTCCAAAATGATGTCTTCAAGAAGGAAGCGGTAGAGGAACTATTATCGCTCGATCAGAAAGCTGGACAGGGTTTTCACCCGATGAAATCTCGTAGGGGAAGTATCGACACAACGCCTCCATAGAGGTTATGACATTCATTGGTGTCACCGTCGTTGGCAATGGCAAGACGCCTGTAAGGGCTTTCGCCCAAGATTCCACAAACCACGGCACAACCCGAGGAACGCTAAGGCTCAACGGATCGGCGAGAATAGCCACCTACAAAAGAGTAACCAGCAGCACACAGCACATGCACAACGCATCGATCAAGATGACCGGGGGTGGAGCCCCATCTAGCAGCAACGAAGACCGCCGGGCAACACCAAAGCAGGGTAGTGCAAATGACAGATCTTCTATCAGACACGCCGCACCGATGCCTAGAGGATGGTAGCGCCGGCCACCGAGCCAACCGGGCGAATCAGCCCACCAAGAGCAGCTAGCCAGGGGCCGGAAGCAGAGCCGGCATCTAAAGGTTGCGTAGAGGCCGCATGTCCACCACCCGCCACCGGAGCTATAGGAACAACATAACAGCAGCAAGGTGAGCAGACGCATGGACCCTCGTGCGGATCCGATCGAAAAGGGTAGATCCGGCGAAGGATAGCACAGATCTAGCCAAAGCAGCGACAAATCCGCCTTGAGCAAGCACAACAGAGGCAGGGGAGGGGAAGGAAGGAAGGGAGGGGGAAGAAGCCACGGCGCCCTGGCTTTGAGGCATCAGCTCACAGCGGAGAGGAGTTAGGCTGGAGGTGGCTATCGCTCCCCATGTCGCTTGAGCGGCCGACGCCGCGGGGATGTTCAAAGCCAAGTCTGTATTCCTGTATCTTCTTTTTATTTGCTTGGACTCGAATCATCGGCCTTTCATGATAGAGCTTTGAACATAGAGATGCTTCATGGTTTGAGCTGTGTCCATTTGGCCCGTGCACGCCACCACGCACCGCACGGCTTCGGCCGAGTTGGGTCCACGACCACCACCGCTCCCTCACTCTCCTGCCGGACGAGGAGTACGGCTTTGGCCGAGTTGGGTCCACGGCCACCATCACGCCAGGCGTCGCATTCATGGGTGGTTGGGCGTTGAGGCTGGATGGAAAACGGCACGAGGGAAATTCGATCGCTCGTGTCCTAATGACCTCGACTCCGAGCGATTACTGTCAGTCTTGCTGCTGTTGGGCCATTACTCGCCGGTCCTTGACAACTCCTTGTCGATGCTACTGAGCTTCGACACTGACGGTTTGGTTGACCTGGCCCCTTGCCCATGCCTGCAAAACGGCACGAGAGGAGAATTCCATCGGCGGCAGCGGCAGCGGCAAAACTCGGTCCATCCCGATCCCGATCTTGCTGCTGTTTGCACATAACTCGCTGGTCAATCGTCAACTGATGATCAATCAACGGCACTAGGCAATTACGGAGTACCAATTTTTTTTTTATCTTGATCTTGAATTCGATCGCCGGTCAATCCAATGAATTCGATGGCCGCGCTCTATCGATCCTGATCTTGCTGCTGCCTGCTGGTAGAGTACTCGCCGGTCAGTTGGGAACTGCTGCTTAACCAATACAGTACTAGCATTAGTGAGTGACCTTCAATTCCTACCCACCCACACTGACGATCTGATAGTGAGGTCCAAGGAGCACTCGAGGACACATGTTTTTTCGATAATGAAAGCTTTATTAGCTCATACTATTATATTATAGTAAGATGATTATAACTAATATAAGCTATTCTCGGCCCTCTGCATGTCGATGCTGCGCACAAACCAAAAAGGAAACCGAGGACATGCGTATGGTGCTTGCAAAGGCGCGCGCCTTTTTCCATGTCCTGTGGCTGTGCTGTTGCCTCCAGCAGATGCGCGAGGGTGACAGTGAAGTGTCAATGTTGAGCGGGAAACTCAAGGCGCTGCAACAGCGCGTTTGTTAGAGTAGCGCGCTGTTAGTGACTGACACTGACACACAGTGCCTGCCCGGCCTCGGCTGCTCCAAGCAATCAAGCTAGCGGTGCCATAAATAGCCGGCGTCCATTTCGCCCCCGGGAGCAGCCGAACAGCTCACCCCTCTCCCCTGGGCGAACCCAGCAATGCAGTGTTACCCCTCTCTCGGTGTCAGCTCGTCTCGGAGCTGGACCCCAGCCTCCTCCTATAAAACCTCCCGGCCGCACCCTCGCTTCCATTGCCAGCTACCAGAATTCTGAACCAACAAGCCACGAGAGAGAGAGAGAGATCCATCGATCGAGGAGGGAGGCGGCAATGGATTGTGAGCGAGTAATGAACAACCACCGCAACGGCCACGAGGGTGACGCCGCGGAGTGGAAGCAGGTGGCCGAGCTGAGGGCCGTCGCCGAGGTGCATGACCCCGCGTGCAAGGTTCGATCGATTCGTCTCCCTCCTCTCCTCCCTGCCTCCCCTGGTTTCGTATTATCACACTGTTTCCCTAAGTTGCAATGATATCAACAGAAGAACCCTGCAAATGATCAACATTTCCTTCTGTCCACAACTGTAGAACTCGTAGTTAGATTATTTACCTCAATTAACACTTGGTCAAAGCGTAACTAAGATCTCAAGCTACCGGAACACCATGTCCATGCCGCCTAGCTCAGAATTTGCACAAAATCAAGAGTGTTATATATGTACAGTGGAGGAACATATCAAATCAAATTCTAATGTCGGAACCTCTGATCGATCGATATGCTGATTGACAGACAAGAGCACCCTGACGAGTTACTACACATGGCATGCCATTTGGTCTAGTCCTCCTGAAAGTGGTTGGTTCCTGGTCATCGCTTTTGGAATTGATGGCCGGCCGGCCGGTCACACTTTCCTCATATGTTTAACTTAGGACGGGTGGTTCACCATCCGTGTCTAGGTAGTTAAAGGTCAGGCAGCAAGTAGTTAGCTGTTGAGCATTGCGTAATGAAGTACGTCGCCGTCCATCCCGGATTTTCCAGTGCAGTTGGACTGCTTGCTGATTCTGCATTGAAATTTGAATCGACTTGTTGCCGTGTATGCAGCTGTGCAACAGTCAGTTCAACCTGGTCGAGATCGGCACCCGCCACCAGAGTTTTAGTTACCGTTTTGCAAACGGTTACCGGTCTTGCACAGTAATTCGGTAGAATTCGGTAGAAATTGGTCAAATTTTATTAAATTTTTGAATTTTTTGAATTTTAAATTTAAGTTTGGTAGTTAACCGTTCGATTTATAAAAATGGTACAGATCGAATCGTTCAATAACCACAATAAATAAGCGATTTTCAATGATATTTATAGCTGTATCCGCCACCAACCACGTTCTGCACCAAAACCCAGGCAAAGGTTATGCGTTGGCACGTCGTTTCCCTAATCAAACATAGGGAAAACAGAGAGCTTTAAGACTAGCTTTCTTGAGAAATCTCCAGTTTCATTAGCCTAAACAAAGGAGATTTCTCAAAAAAAAAAATCTACAAGTTAGCATGCGTGTGATAGTATGGTATGAATTGTGCATGTCTACGAGTTATTATTGGCGAAGATAATTCACACAACTGATTGATTGATTTTATAAGTTATAAGAGATTACACATATATATATATATATATAGCAAGCTAGGACTAATAAAAATTATGACTAATGTGAACACTAGTGGGAATGCATGACTAATGTGAATATTAAGCTGGTGCGGACACAAGGTGTGAACATGATATTTGTCTAACACGTTCCCGCAGTCTGAGTGTCTATTCACAGACGTTCAGACTGGACCGAGACAGACATAGACAATCCCTTGGTGAAGACGTAGGCAATCTCGAACATCCCCCACAGTCGTAGCGTAAGCCCTCTCATACTAGAGTGTAAGCCGATGATTAGCTCAAGATGATGATAGTCCTTTTATTGTCGAGGTAGCCAAGAGCGAGGTGATCGTGGTCGAAACGTGGAGGAGGATGCAAGCCTAAAGCACCAACACGAGCACACGCGTGCACAAAGTCAGGTTGATCCGTTCGTGGACCTCGACTGGCGGCGGCGGCGGCCTCTATGGGGTGGCGGCGGCGGCGGCGGCATGGAGGTGTTGGAGGAAGGCGTTAACTCAGAGCGGTAGTTAGCGTGGTGACAAAAAAAAACATGGGACGAGGACCCCAATGATGATGGCGTGATCATGAGCACCGGCGCTGCATCGACAAACTTATTTTCGGTGGTGTGACGGGCTCGTGCTTGCGGATGATGAGCCGACGGCGATGATCCGACTCTGAAATCTCTATTGTTTCTATAAAAACGATAGAGATTTCAGAATAGATAGGCATTTATGATGACAGGGACAGTGAGTTGTAGCATGATTAGGAGTGTCTGATGGAAAATGTGATTAAAAAGCTGTACAGTAGATAGAGTGGATGGTATCACTCGTGGTGCTGAAAATCCCGCGCATAATGCTGATCAGACCGCCAAATTATTCGAGCTAACAAAACAGATTAATTATCTTGACTGGCTTGATCAACTGAGTGCAGGAGGAGGAGGACTTGATGCTGCGCCGCTTCCTGCGCGCCCGCGACCACAACATCGGCAAGGCGTCGGCTATGCTGCTCAAGTACCTCAAGTGGAAGCCGGCGGCGAAGCCCAACGGGTTCATCTCCGAGGAGGAGGTGGCGAACGAGCTCGCCCAGGACAAGCTCTACCTGCAGGGCTACGACAAGCTGGGCCGCCCCATGATCTACGGCTTCGGCGCCAGGCATTTCCCCTCCAGGCGCGACCTCGACGAGTTCAAGCGTACGCCAACATTTTCAATCGATCCGTCCGTCCTTGCTCGATTAGTTTGCCTTTTGCTAAAAACATTTACTCGGTTCTTGTTTGGTCCTGCAGGCTATGTGATATACGTGCTCGACAAGACCGTCTCCAGGTGCTTGATTTAGCACTGCAACACTTGCTTCCTCCTCTGTTTCGCATCGAAATGTTTGTTCGTCTTTTTCGCGGTGCTGATGAATTCAACGCGCAACTGCTGGGCAGGCTGCCGAGGGACCAAGAGAAGTTTGCAGCCGTGGCGGACCTCAAAGGCTGGGGCTACTCCAACTGCGACATCCGGGCCTACCTTGCAGGGCTGGAGATCATGCAGGTCCGTGCCGTGCATGCACTGCACCTAGTCGATAGAGAGAGCTCGGCCGGCGGGCCAGATGCATCTATCTGACGACGACCCAGCCTGAACAAAATCATTTCAGCCTGTCAGTTGAAAGCTTTGTTGTGTGCTGCTGCTGCTAATGGCTAGGTGAATGCTGTCTGTATGAATTGGTCTGTGTTGCAGAATTACTACCCGGAGAGGCTGGGGCGAGTGTTCCTGATCCACGTCCCGTACGTGTTCATGGCGGCCTGGAAGATCGTCTACCCCTTCATCGACGACAACACCAAGAATAAGGTAGTTAACTGACGTCCACTGACCATCATCCACCTTGTAAATTACAGAAAGGCTCAAGAAAGAAACAGCTTGCGCTTGCAAAGCACTAACACTTTGTTGCTGCTGCTGCGTCCTGCAGTTCGTGTTCGTGTCAGACAAGGAGCTGGACAAGACGCTCCGAGAGGCCATTGACGAGAGCCAGCTGCCGGAGATGTACGGCGGGAAGCTAAGGTTCGTGTCAGCAGCAGCCAACTGAGAAGAGAGAGACCCAGTGAAGGGGTTCAAGAGCTACCCCTATCGAGTAGTACGTGTTATAGTAGACGCTCGAGTGTCAGAGCACTACCGGCAGCTAAGCAAATTAGCAATTGATCGATGTGAACCACCACTCTTCTTCTTCGTTTTTTCCATCTCCGTGGCCGATCGACTACATCATGATGTAGAGTAGAAGACACGGAGAGATGGTTTCTGTGTATCCCCTCCCTGTATTTTAAAGCGTCTAGTGTATTCAGACGGCGCCAATAAGGAAGGTTACTGGTAGCCGCCGGCTAACTGCAGCATCATGGAAGCCTGTGATTTGAATGTACACGCATGGCTTTGGCTCTGAATGATCTGCAAAGAGGAGGAGCAATTCATCGCTCTGCACGGTGCAAAGGGAATTTAATTTAGCATCGACAGTGCCGCTGGTGGTCCGGTCCGCTGGTGAATATACTTAATACGCAGCAGCAGCAGCAGGAGGACGAAGCGACATTCACTTCCGGGACCTTGCTACGTTGTCGGTCAGTGTAGACTGTAGAGGGCGTAGCCCTGCCCGCAGAATCGCGCAAACCGGCACTGCTTCCTGGCATGGCGATTGTCACGGGGCTCACCCATCTAGTTGCCCAAGTTGGGACCGGACAATGCCGACGGATTTGAGTCCCATGTAACAGTCCTGAAGAGGATAATAACTAAGTAATATATTGTCATGGGTCGACATAAATCTAAAAAAACTGAATTAGTAATTTATTCTCATCTAATTAAATTAAAGAAATAATAACTAAGTAGTTGATGAGAAAACGTCTAGTCATGGGATATTTAGACGACATACGGTGACATTATATTAAGTATAGTCCCAGCTATCACCTCACATGTAAATGGGTGAAATATCGAAAATATCTTCCTATACACATGGTTATAACATAATACTTTAGAGTTAGACTAGTAATTTTCCCTACCCCTTTCTCTCTATAAATTATAAGCCTCATAGGGATATGCAAGGGGACTCTAGTTTTTCATCTTCATACATACACAAACTCCCTCCCTGAACTCAGTGATATTACATTATTCCTGCTTCTTCCTCTTTTTAAGCCTATTAGCCATTTTCAAGCTTGAGTCCTCCTTAGTGAGTAAGATTCTCGTATTGTTCTGTTGGGGCACTTTCGTGCTTCAATAGATGGCGTCGTTCGTGGGGATCCTAAGCAAGAAACCCACACGAGGGAAAAAGCGAGAAGGGAGAAGAACGGCCCGCTACCACATGCTACCGGCGGGCACCTTCGTGTCCAGCGTCAGCTTCGGTCATACGGTGGCAGGTGTGACGCCCGACACATCATGCATCGTTGTCACCGGAGTCCGACGACGCACCATCAGGCGCGGGAAAACCATGGCTGTGGGAGCCGCCATCGGACCATTCAAGGTGCACGGATTCGCTCGCACCTCCCAGGAGCGCCACCACGATGGGTGTTGCCACAGCGGCGTCTACCTGCGTTGCTACGCAAAACCACCGTTGTTGCACTCTGTGATGCACCGTCACCAAGCTTGGCAACAGCGAGTGCGTCGGCACTGAGCGTGGTTTCCCCGCACCCCCTCCAGCTTAGGCAACAGGCATGCTCTCAGCTCATGTCACATGTTTTGTCTTTTAAGCCACATTGAATATCATGACCATAGTGGTCCGTCAGGCCGCCATGCCTTTGTCGTTGCGTAGCGCAGTCTGGCACGTTAAATGGCTTTATGTCCTGCCATGTTACAGCGGTAGCTGATTACAGTCACATCGTGCACACGTGCCAAAGGGATAGGAAACAACAAGTTTGTGTACGCATGAACCTGGTCTGGTCTGATGGCTAGTACTCCGCATCATGACTATGGTGGCCCCTTTAAAGGCGTAAACAATGCTAGGTAGATAGACATGTTGTCTCAAAAGCTCGTCGTACCGGCGTGGGCATTGCTGCATGCTTTGAGAGAATAGATCCAATTAAAGAATTAGGGAAAAGGATTGCAACTAGCTCACCCTATTCATAGGATAGAAAAACAATAACCAGGTCGGGACAACACGGTCAAGCAAATAGGCACATACACATGAAAGACATGGAACCCCATAAAAGACCCACTTGGGCTGTCACACGTAATGTGATAGGTAACTATAGAAAAGGCATATGCTAGCTGCTTCATACGTGTGGCCGCCGTGCTGCTAGCATTTTCTGCAGCATCTCGCTTTGAAGTCCAGAGGCATACCATCTCAGTTGAAAGTACAAGCCGCAGCTGGATGTACACACATAAGACACCACTCGACCGGTGGCCAAGCCTGCAAAGGATGAAGAAGCCAACAAGTCCGCTCGATGGCTAGAGCCCCTCTGCTCCGCAGCCAAAGCCCATCAGTTCTGCGGCTGGAGCCCCTCTGCTCTGAGGCCAAAGCCTAACGGTTCCATGGCAGGAGCCCATCCATCCAGCGGCTGGAGCCTCTCCGTGTTCTCCAACCTAAGCCCATTGGTTCCACGGCCGGAGCCCATCCACACCATGGCTAGAGCCCATCCGTCCACGGACTGGAGCCCCTTCCGTGTTCTTCGATAGGAGCCCCTCCGTGTTATGCAACTGGAGCCCATCGGTTCCGCGGCCGGAGCCCATCCACACTATGGCTAGAGCTCCCCTGTCCAGCTGCTGGAGCCCCTTCACTATGCTGCTGAAGCCCCTTCACTATGCTGCTAAAGCCCATCTGTTCCGCAGCCGGAGCTCCTCAGTTTCGCGGCTGGAGTCCCTCCGCTCCGTAGTCGAAGCCCATCGGTTCCACGGCTAGAGACCCTCCGCTCTGAGGCCGGAGCCCATCGTTTATGCGGCTAGAGCCCATCCACAGCGTGGCTGGAACCCCTCCTTCCAGCTGTAGAGTCCCTCCACTCTGCTGTTGGAGCCCCTCTGTTTCGCGACTGGAGCTCCTCAATTTCGCAGCTGGAGCTCCTTCGCTCTGCGACTGAAGCCCATCATTTCTGCGACAGGAGCCCCTCCATCTACCGGATGAAGCCCCTCCACGTTGCCCAACCGAAGCCCCTCTGCTCTGCAATTGGAGCCCATTGGTTCCATGGCCAAAGTCATCCACATTGTGGCTAGAGCCCCTACGTCCAATGGTTGGAGCCCCTCCGTGTTCGCCAATAGGATCCCCTATTCGCTCCGCGGCTGGAGCCCATTAGTTTCGTGGCAGGAGCCCCTCCACACCATGATGAATCCCCTCCATCCAGCTAACGGAGCCCCTCTGCGGTTGGAGCTCCTCAGTTCTGCAGCCAGAACCCTTCCACTCCTCAACAAGAACCCCTCTGTTTCGTAATCGGATCTCCTCCAGCTCACCTCTGCGACGGAGCTCCTCTGGCTCACCTTCCCACTCGGGCCGCCCACACGTCAAGTCCCTTAAGTACAACTTTCAGACCAGCACCGACGGTGGGGAGGCTCGACATGATCCTAATGACGCTCCTCGCTAGCTTCTGTCTCTGCACCTCACACGCGCTCATTGTCGACCACGTCGTCGGGGGGTCAGTGTGATCCATCTTGCCGAGCGCTGGCCTGTACAGCTCCTGGGCAACCAACATGACATTCCTCGTTGGCAACAACCTTGTTTTCATGTTCAAGGGGGGAGGGGGTCCTACGATGTGGTGCAGGTGCCTAGGAGGGGGTATGAGGACTGCATCGATGATGGCCCCATTAGGATTGTCGGAGGATTAACTCCAGTCGCAGGGATCCCGAGAGACTCCTTTTTAGTGATTCGGCCGGGAGGATGATCCTGAATATGTTCGTCGGAGAAATAAATGGAAATGAATGCAACTGCCGGTGGTGGTGGAGTGACCTAGTGCAAGAAGAAGTAAATGCCCTGGAATTTAGACAGGTTCAGAACGCACGGGGGCGTAACACCCTACTCCTGTATGGATACTATAAATGCCCTGAGGAAGTCCCTCAAGGATGTTGCTGGTTACAAGAATGTTGGTCTATCTCAGAGCCTGGGGCTCTAAGTTCTTCGGTCTGTCTCGTGCTGCTCACTTCTCAGATCTCAGATGTTCTCTGATCTTCGTTCTCCGTTTTCTGGGTGTTCCTTTCTTTCTTCTGCGCCACCGGCTGCTTTAAATACCCGCCGGGAGCAACGTGCCCCGAACGGGAGGGGGGCACAAGTTCCGAGAAGCCATAAATGGAAAGGGCGTCATTATTTCCTCTGGTTGACGTGACTAGGGGTGGAAAATACGTCGCACGCCCGGTCGTCCGTCACAATAAATGTCCTGGCAATGGGCGCCGTGGAGTGGGCCCACCGGGTAGCCGCAGAGCGGCCCGGCGTGCCCGCCCTGTCTTGTTCCCCTGCCACAGCAGCGCGGCAGACGGAACGCCTCGGCCCTTACGACGCTATCCTGAGACGGGCCGGATGGCACGGGACGTGACCTGTGCAATTAATAACCCCACGCCTCTCTGCCAGAACGTGGCAGGAACTGACGCTGAGTGCGGCGGGAGCAGTTGGAGGGGACAGGCCATGCACACTCTTTAAATGCGGCCTCAGGCCTTTGACCCGCTGACACCTCATCGGTGGGCCCCTCAGGGGCGTTTCTGGGTGGTCGGGGTACCGAGTGCTCGGGGGTACTGTTCGCCTCCCCGAGCACTCTCTCCCGAGAATGCCCTTTCTTGTCCTCGGGGAACCGAGTGCTCGGGGGTACTATTCACCTCCCCAAGCACTCTCTCCCGGGCACTCTTGTACGGATCCTCGGGGAACCGAGTGCTCGGGGGCTACTGCACGCAACCCCGAGCACTCTCTCCCGGAACTTCCTTCGGTGGGTCCTCGGGATACTTGGGTGCCCAGGGGTCACCGCTAGCGACCCCGGGCTCGCTCCTCCCGGCACTTAGCTCTCCTGGTCACCGGGGGACTAGGGTGCTCGGGGGTCGCCGTACACCTCCCCGAGCACTCTCTTCCCGGGACTCAATCTCTTTCACCCTTGGGGAGAGACTTCGCGGAATGGTGCCACGTGGCGGATTATTGGCTTGGCCTCGGGATTCGGGGACCCTCGGTTCCTGAAACACCGACAGCGACCTTTCACGTTTGTCCCTGCAAGAACCTGGGTCTCGCCACCATCGGCCTCTAGGTACATGTTGTTTGCACGGTGCTCAGTACCGGCCCGTTTAGCGTGGCCAAGGCATGGCCGAGTGCCCGGAATAGAGTCGTAGGCGCGTGCAGGCTTGTCATCTTCCTCAGCGAGCTCAACATTGGTGTTGTCAGCAAGCCATGGCTCTCCTTCGCGGGCTCAATGACACCATCGCTGGCTCACCACGCACTGTAATGCGTGCAGAGCAAACACCATGGTGGCCAAGTTGGACGACACGGGTGGTGTCAGCCACGAGCGTGTAGACTCCAATACGTACCAATGAAGTGTGTACCCATCGCTAACTTCGCATATGGGTCGTCACACCGTCCAGGCCTCCACGGACCTCCACATCAATGTGGCCTTCGTAGGCCTCCTAACCGACGTGCCTCGGGAGCTAGCCTATCTCCTCTGAAGGGCCTCCTTCGCGATGGACCCTTTTGGAGTGAGGCCGCCTCCGTAGATAGGACGCCTCTACAATGCCCCCCCCTTCAGGTCGTTGCATCCTGGTACTCCTATTGTACTCCTTACCTTAGCAAAAAGAGTTAAGGAGGTAGCGCCTTTCTATCAGGAAGAATCTGGATTTGATCCTACATGGGTTAGCTGGATGGCAATATGCTAACACTATCATCACATAAACACATGATGCAAGTAGACCAGGACCGACTGAGCAGTACCACATTGCTTAAGTCCTTAAGCAGGACCATTTGCAAGTAGAATACACATGACCAGCGTGTCTTGGAAATACACATGTCTAAGCATAGTCTGTGTTACCTCCCTGTTGCACAAAGCATATACTGTCTCAACGACCCTGCACCTCGGCAAAAGCCTATGATGATGGCCTAAGCCCATCACAGTGGCATTACCTCCGCACCTCAAAGGCTATAGCCTCAGTCGCATTGAGAAGATTCCCTACACACCTTGAAGGTTATAGCCTCGGTCATGTCGAGAAGATTCCCTCCGTATCTTGAAGGCTAAAGCCTCGAGCACGTTGAGAGGATTCCCTCTGCACCACGAAGGCTATAGCCTCGGTCGCGTCGGGAACTCCCTCTGCACCTCAAAGGCTATAGCCTTGGTCGCATCGAGAAGATTATGTCCGCACCTCGAAGGCTATAGCCTCGATAGCGTTGCGAAAACTCCCTCTGCACCTCGAAGGCAAAAGCTTCGGTTGCGTTCGACCGAGAAGACTCCCTCCGCACCTCGAAGGCTATAGCCTCGGTAACGTCGAGAAGACTCCCTCCGCACCTTGAAGGCTAAAGCATTGGTCATGTCGAGAAGATTCCTCACCTCTACCGAGCATAAGTTCCTTCACCACCTCAAAGTTCGTATACCATGGTAGCGGGTTGAGTCACAGCTCCAAGGGTCGTAGGCCTCGGACCAAGAACCTCATAGTGAGTTACTATTGTGTCGTATTGTCGCTCTAATCGCACCTAAGGGTCCCTACAGATGCGCCCTCTGCTTGCTCGTAACTAAAAGATGCGAGGGGGTTGAGGATGATGCGTCACGTGCCACATACGACACATAAGGTGTAGGACGTGTCCTCCGCTCGCTCGCAACTAAAAGATGCGAGGGGTTTGGGGATGATGCTCTGCGCAGTACACACTGCATGTATGTTGCAGGACGTGCCCACCACTTGCTCACGACCGAGATGCAAGGGGAGCCGAGGGGTCAGGAAGCCCACGATAGCGGGCACCGCGCAACACTAGATTAGGAAAAATGCAAGGGTCGAGATCCTAAGAAACTTGAGTGGGACTCAGAGTAGGTTTGCCCCAGGGCTCGCCATCATCATGATGACCCCTTGGTCAGGGGTTGTGGACTGCCTCCCTCGGCTTCGTCGTCGACTTCGCCTCTGGCCACCGCCACGGGGCTTCGGACCGCCTTGCCACGTCTACCACTAAGGGGGTAGCAGACTGCCTCCCTTAGCCTCGCTGTTAACTTCATCATGACTCTCCAACCGGCCTCACCTCCGTCGAGCATCGCCGAGACAACATGATGAGGGGGTAGCAGACTGCGTCCCTCGGCCTCATCGTCAACTTTATCTCCGGCCACCACCACAGGGCTCCAGATGGCCTTGCCTCTTTGGAGCCACGCCGCATCCACCACTGAGGGGTAGTGGACTGCCTCCCTCAGCCTCGCCGTTGACTTCATCTCTGACTTCATCGTGACACTTTGGCCAGCCTCACCTCTGTCAAACATTGTTACGACAACATGTTGATGGGGTAGCAGACTACCTCCCTCAGCCTCTCCGTTGACTTCATCTTCGTCTTTGCCGCGACGCACCGGCCGACCTCGCCTCCATCAAGCATCACCGCGACAACATGTCGATGGGGTAGTGGATTGCCTCCCTCATCCTCTCCATCGACTTCGCCTCTGGCCACCATCGTGGGGCTCCCGACGGCACTGCCTCCATTGAGCCTCGCCGCATCCACCGTTGAGGGGTACTGGATTGCCTCCCTTAGCCTCACCGTCGACTTCATCTTTGGCTTTGCCGAGATGCTCTAGCCGGCCTTGCCTCCGTCAAGCCTCGCCGCCACAGGGCTCCGGATGGCCCTGCCTTTATCGAGCCTCGTCACGTCTACCACTAAGGGGTAGCATACTGTCTCCCTCAGCCTCGCTGTCGACTTTATCTCTAACTTTTCCATGACGTTTCGACCGGCCTTGTCTCCGTCGAGCCTCATCGTGTCCATCGCTGAGAGGGTAGCGGACTACCGCCCTCAGCCTCGCCATTAACTTCACCTCCAGCTTCACCGTAACACTCCGGCCGACCATGCCTTCGTCGAACCTCGCCGCCACGGGGTTCCAGACGGCCTGACCTCCGTCAAGGCTCACTGCGACTTCATGTTGAGGGGGTAGCGAACTGCCTTGCTCAGCCTCACTGTCGACTTCACCTCTAGCTTCACCGCGACGCTCCGACCGGCCCTGCCTCCATCGAGCCTCGCCGCCACGGGGCTCCGGACTGCCTCGCCTCCATTGAGGCTCGTTGTGACTACATGCTGAGAGGGTAGCGGACTACCTCCCTCAGCCTCACTGTTGACATCGCTCGGGCCACCATCGTAGGGCTCCAGATGGCCCTGCCTCCATCAAGCCTCACTGCCACGGGGTTCCGAATGACCTCACCTCCGTCGAGCCTCGCCGCATCTACCGCTGAGGGTGTAGAGGACTACCTCCCTAAGCCTTGCCATAAACTTCATCTCTAGCTTTGTCGCGATGCTCTGGCCAACCTCGCCTCCGTCGAGCATCACCGTAACTACTTACTGAGGGCGTTGCGGACTGCCTCTCTCGACCTCACCCTCGATATCGCCTCGGGCTACTGTCGCAGGGCTCTGGACGGCTCTGCCTTCGTCGAGCCTCACCACCACGGGGCTTCGAACAGCCTCAACTCTATCAAGCCTCGCCACATCTACAACTAAGGGCGTAACAGACTGCCTCCATCAGCTTCGCCATCGACTTCTTCTTCGGCTTCGCCGCGACGCTTCGGCCGGCCTTGCCTCCATCGAGCATCGCCGTAACTACATGCTAAGGGGGTAGCGGACTGCCTCCCTCAGCCTTGCTTCGACTTCACCTCCGGCTTCGCCGCGACACTCCGTCCGACCTCGCCTCTATCGAGCATCACCGCCACCGCTTTGTGGTCATCGCTGAGTGATTTTACAAGGACAGGAAGTTGTTCAGGATATCCTGACTATAAGGTGTGGCCAAAGATACTTCTATGTTAATTTGCTCACCCCTCAAAACCTCGGAGCCAACTAATGAGAGGATGCTACTGGGGAAACGTTCCAGCCCTGAGATATTTAGACGATGTGCGGTTGCATTATTATAGCAAGTATAGTTTGAGCTACCACCTCACATGTAAAGTGGTGAAAGATTGAAAATACTCTCGTATGCATATGATTGTAACATAATATATTAGAAGTAGAATTGTAATTTTTATTGCCCTTTCTCTCTATAAAACAAGCCTCAAAGGGACAGGCAAGGGGTCTCTAGTTTTTCCTCTTCATACAATGCACAACCCCCCCCCCCCCTCTGAACTCGTGATATTACACTATTCCGGCTTCTTCCTCTCCTTAAGGTTATTAGCTATTTTCAAGCTTGAGTTCTCTTTAGTAAATAAGATTCTCACCGTATTCTGTTGGAGCATATTTTCGTGCTCTAACAGTAATGATCTAGAATTACTTATTAGGTGCCCACCTACGTCCCTAATCCTAAAGCACAAATTCATATTTAAGTCCACAAATCCATCTACCGTTTTTCAAAAAAAACACACCATCTTCAGCTTCTTCCTTTTCTTTTCAAATGGAATACATATTCTATTAAATTGAAGATGTTGCTAACTCGTTGGCAACCAAAACCTAAATACAATCTAGTAGATTGATCAAGAGGGGCTCAGTTGCCGCGAGACACACTAGGGCAAATCGATCTTCAGTTCTTTTCTCAATCCTTCGATGGTTTTTTAGACTTTAGCTCATGGTTTTACGATGTTGTACATAGGGTGACGCTAAGGCTTATCTATTCGATCGGGATCCTCTGTAGTAAACATTGGCAACTGTAGAGAGCTATAGTGGAGTGCATTAGGGATACTCCATAGCCGTTGATTTGGAGATAGATGTATTGGATCAACTGATACAACATTGCTACAGTACAAATCCGTGATATAGTAAAATCAAACAATGTGATACAGTAATCCACAGTAAACAATAATTAATTAATACTGAGAACTGCAGGAATAAACTCATATTACTGTATGAAACAGTAATCATCATTAATGCAGAGGATCCGTGTCTTGTTTACTACGGCTGAAGATTAGTCACGCCGGTGAGAAGCGAAGCACCCAGCTGACGCTGCAGAGACCGTTGGATCCGCACGATTCGGCGACGCAAGCGAATCCTCACCGTCCGCGGCGTTTGCGGCTCACAGGTCTCTACTCTCTCCGCGCCGCCTGCTCCAGACCTCACCGGAAGCGGAACACCCGGAAATATCGAAGCGGACGCAGAAAACCTCCAGAGTCGCGACCATGGCCGCCGCCGCCCTCCTCCTCCCGCCGCAGCTCGTGTCGCTAGCACGTCACCCCAAGCTTGCCCCCAGGTACAAGAATCAACTTCTCCCGCTCGCTCCCATCGGCCGCCGTGGCGCGAGGCTCAGGGCCGTCGGCAACCGCCCCGGCGCCGGGCTCGCCGACCAGACCACCGTCTACAACGGCGTCTACGGCCCCTGGACCGTCGAGGAGTCCGACGTCCGCGAGGTGCAGATTTCACACACGATCACTCCCTGTCGTGATGATTGACCGCAATGTCTGTAACGGCTCTTAGCGCAGGTCTTGCTGTACCGCTCCGGGCTGGTCACCGCCGCCGCTTCCTTCGTGGCCGCGGCCTCCGCCGCGTTCCTTCCGGAGGGGAACGCCGCGGGCGATGTCATCAGGCAAAGCATCGACCTTTTCTACGCCGCCGGCGCCGCGGGGCTGGGGCTGTCGCTGGTCCTGATTCACATCTACGTCACGCCAATCAAGCGCTTCCTCCAGGCGCTGTGGGCGATCGGAGTTCTTGGGTCGATTGGGACTTACGTCGTCGGCGCGCAGCCTCTGGACGAGAGCTTGGTTCAGTACGTGCTGTTGCATCCGGCCGCGCTGTGGTTCGTTGGGCCGACGTTTGCTGCACTAACAGGCCTCGTCTTTAAGGAAGGTATGCGATTGTTGTGCTGCTTATCAATGGTGGAAATGTGGAATCAATCGATCTTGCTTTGGTAATCAGTATAGGTTCTACTGGTTACATTTCAGCTGTTCAATTGCATTTCAGTTAATTTGTTTCCCGCCCGAGCACAACACAATGAAGATTAAAGTGCCTTTTTTGCTTTCTTTAGGACAAAGATTAAATTGCCTTTGTCATGCTCATTGCACATTCTGGTTGACTAATTGATTTGCTGATGGAGTATGTTGCAATGTATAGTTCAGTGTGTCGATAATATTTGACAGTAATGCACCCACAGGTTTGTGCTATGGAAAATTAGAAGCTGGCATCTTAACTTTTGTTATCCCTGGGCTTCTTCTTGGACACCTGGTAAATCAAAGCACACTTCAATATGTTGATAGCCGTCTTACTCCTTAAGAAATGAACAAGAGCTCAACCGTTGCACTTATCTTACACTCTTGTGGTCACATATACAGTCTGGTTTAATGAATGATGGAACAAAATCAGTCCTTTTAGGAGTGTGGATGCTTCTTTTCACTGTATTCGCTGCAAGAAAATTCCAACAGCCCATCAAGGTAAAATCCCTTCCAATGATGATTTCTATTTAGCTTCATTTCTAGCTAGTATTTTGCTTCCTCAATCGAATCTGATAATTTCATTCTTTTCCTGACCATTAAGGACGACATAGGTGACAAATCTGTTTTCATGTTCAATGCGCTCCCTGAAGAGGAAAAGAATGCTTTGATTCAGAAGCTCGAGAGGCAAACTGAACAGAAGTTTGAGTAGACACGGTAGACAGTCCAGGTGCACCCAATAGGTTATCCATGGAAGTTTGTAACTGATGTATATGATAGTCCCGAAAATTTGGACATGCATCAATACATAGATGAAGATGAGAAAATTGCATTCCATATGTAGTAGCATATGTGTTTGATTCTGGGCATTTGATTTTTTACCACCTTGCTATCCAGTAGAGTGATAAATTTCACTGAACCTACTATCATTGACTCAGAAGTACCCATTTATCATCCTCAGCGAGGAATTGTTACTCAGTGGCAAAAAGTTAAATATTCTTTACAAGTGAGACAATAATCAGATGCTGTGGATGGCCTCTAGGCACAAAGATGCAGCAATGTCTATGTGTACTTTGGTTGGCATCATTGTTGTGTATATTTGAGTTTGATTGGTCTATTGGGTAGATACAATATTCATGTGTATGAATAAAATGCACAAAAGTGAAGAAAACAGATAATGAAAGTAATTCAATCACATCTGAGGTAATTGCGAATCTTTGTTCACACTTGTTGGAACATTTGAAAGAGTGACGTAGGAGGATTTTCAGCGCAGACGGTCAAACAGGTCAGAATCCTGTGGTGAAGTCTCACAAGATCGAAGATCACATTCGCTCACAACAGATCAAAGAAAACAAGATCTGGTAATGGTCAATCTACAGAGTTAAGCAGCACACGCTTAATCACCACCCAGAGGGTGCAATATACTTCTCTTATTTTCTCTGGCACACGATACAGATTTCTGATACATAAGCTCGGGAATGCTTTCAACAAGTAGCATATCACCTGGACACCGGTAACTTGTTACTTGGTGGCACCCAATAGCATGGTAAACAATGGCATACCATGCAAACTGTAACACTAAGCCGTACCCCTGGGTAGGCTCTTACAAATTAATAACATCAAGGAATTAGCTCACATTACCTAAATAAATAGCTATGAATCACCTTTTTACCTATCAATGGTACACCAATTGCAGAGTCGACTAATTCCATTTCGAATTCAGAGAAGAGCCGTTCTGTGGAACATCTGCTCCCTCTACTTCTGACAAGAAGCCGTTCTCAAAAAATGCTGAATGGAGGGCTTGTACACACTGTTTTGCCTCACTATCATTGACTACCAATGAAATGTTCACCTGTTTCCGTACACAATTAGCATTATTACACCCTTCGCCATGTTCATAAAAACTTATTTTCTTTTTCGGGAAGAGGGATTACCTTGGACGCCCCTTGTGAGATCATCTGGACGTTAACACCATTTCTTCGTAGGACATTGAACGCCTGGCATACAGCAAGTGGCAGAATGCAAAATCATCAGTCACAGACCAGCAAAAGAAGAAGAAAATTGTACACGGCAAATTTCATGTTGTGGCGTGCACTCTTGCGTAATTCAAGCACAATTCTAGCATGTGCATCGTCACAGCAGTCCAGAATCGCAAGTAATCTTCTAATTTAATAATGTCCCAGCAAAAACTTACAGTTGCTAATAGTATCACACGAAGCTCTAACCTTTTCAAGAATCAATGACGACCTCTGTACATTCCCAATTAAGGAGATGATTGATCTGCGCTGCAGCAGATGAACAACTGCAATTTTTTCAAGCTCTTCAACAACATGATCAAGCTCCTGCCACATCAGCACAACAAAGAAATGAACCAGTCTCACAAGAAAAAAGAATCAGGAGCGCAGTAAGAAACCATTTAGTAAAAAAAATTATAAACATAAATCAGAATTTGGAAGCAATGCAGTCTTCACTCATTACTGAAACATACTAGACTAAACATGTAAATCAAAATAACTAAAAGCTAATCCCACAAAACTGCTTCAGCAAGAATCTGTATTGATTAAAGCACAGGGTCAGAGTTAAAAAAAAATGTGTATTCAAATTTTCTTAAGCAATTCAAAATTTTGGCTTTAATGCGACATTTTGTTCATACCTATGGTTGACACATATGGTATGATAGGTTAGGCCACGATATAAATAACACTGTTTGAAGGAACTAGATCATAACTACCAAAATTGAGACGGTAATTCATGAAGATTAAATTGTAGCTTGACATTAAATTAGTATTGGTTGTATTGTTTGCGGAGAATTGAACCACAACAAATTTTAATTCAAATGCTTACCTGCTGGATCAATTCACGACTCCATACTTTTGACGGATCTAGTGTCAATGATATGCTAACTTCACTAGTTGCCACACAATCAACAGATATGCTCAAATCTTCAAATATTGAGAAGACCTGCACGAGTACATAAATAATACAATCAAGCTAACAATACATACAACCAAAAGAAAATCAAATCTGTTGCTAATCTGCTATGTTTACCTTTGCTAGAAAACCATACTGGCCAAGCATACGTGTGCTCACTATATCCAGCATTGTAACATTTGATTTCAACACAATGCTGGTCAATATACTCTGAAAATATAATGTACAATCAAGCTCTACTCAAGTCAGCTTCGGAATGCCTTTAGAGAGCAGCAGCAAGTAATCACACATGGAAGAATCACAATATACTAATACAACAAACCTTTCTCATATCTCTTGATTGAGTGATGACAGTACCAGGTGCATGTCGGTTGTACGAGTTCTTAACTCTAACTGGTATATCACCTTCCCTAGCTGGTCGCATTGATTGGGGATGCAAAACCTAAAATTTGGCACGAGTATTTCTGTAAATGCATTAAACAATACTGCACTTTATTTCTAAACCTCCAAGTATCACAAATTATTCCATCAACACATATAACAACAAAGTTATCAGTTCTGTGAAGTCTCTGCCTAGTGCTTACTCAGTAAAAGGAAAAAAGAAAGACAAAAAAAATGACCATGTAAACTAAAACCTTCCAGATTAAGATTGGAGGTGCAAAAGGCAACATATTATTCATCAAACAAATAGTAATAAACAACAAGACATACTTGTGCACCAAAGTAGGCAAGTTCAGCTGCCTCGTCAAAAGTCAAGTAGGGTACAGGTATCGCGTTTGCATAAATATTAGGATCACACGTCAACACACCATCTACATCCTTCCAGACCTATCAAAAATCAGGAAAGGAGTTACAACGAACTGCAACTTTCAGTTTATTTGATTAAACATCTGAACATACAAAGCTTCCCTATGGATAAATCCAAGAATATGTGATTTATCACCAATTTAGAAAACAAACCTGGATTTCTCTTAAACCCAAGGCTTTGCCAATGGCCGTAGCTGTTAAGTCACTACCACCCCTACCTAAAGTGGTGACAGCACATGATTTCCATCCCTGAAATTTGTGTGCATCATTATGAATCCAAACATAATAAACTTGATGCCCTTAAACAAGAACTATGTAAAAATACATACCTTCCCAAGAAAACCAGTTACTATAGGAATAGCAGGGTCATCAATCCAGTCTCCCTGTAGCCTCTTTGCAACAGCAGGATAAGTGGCTTCAAGAATATCCGCATTTGTGAAATCATCAGTAGTTATAAAGCCAATATCAAATGCATCATACTGCAAAAGGCAAGAATTAGTTTAATAAATTGCTGGGATGAATATACTGATTATACTTGCGAAGCATGTCTAATATCAAAGATGATGTGAAATTCATTAGGTCTTAAACCATGAATATCTAGTTATGGTTTCATGTTATGATCAAAATAAATATTTCCTGAAATTGTAGGTATCCACATGCAGTAATGCATAGCCAGGACAGATTTTAAGTACGGTGTTATATGGACAGGGCAGATTTACTCTCAATTTTGGGCGAAATTTCATAAGAAAAAAGAGGGGAAGCTCAAAGTATATACCTGCCGTGCCTTTTTCCCAAGTTTATTAATGTATGCAGCAAATATTCTTGTAGACATGCATTCACCAAAGGAAACAAGGTAGTCTCGTGTCCTAAGAGTCAGCTCTTTCATCATAGCAATGCCTTTAAGAAGTTGTTCCAATTCATCCAACAAACCTGTTGAAAAAGAAGGCATAGTTCGAAGTGTTACAGAAAGGTACTTCCATGGAAGATGAAGGAATGGCAAAACAAACGTTAAAATACTAAAGAATTGAGTAGCCACGGTCTGCCGTAATGCGATGAATTAGGATCTAGCCTATCTCATTTCTGTAGCCTCCAAAATTTCAATTTTGAATTTGCCAGTCACAATAACAGGTCCAGAGACTGACAGGTCTAAATTACTAAACAAGTATAGAAACTAACAAATAGTTAAACCGACAAGGGTGGAAGAGCTGCCATAAGATAAACAAGCTGTCCCTGTTGCACACACAATAGAAAAGTAATCTGCCAAAAATTGTCTGCATGGATGACAACGAGATTAAGGCTTGTCACCGCCATACACAATTTAAAATAAATCTTGATGCGCTAACATTCAACTTCCACCAGAAATTATTGTTCAAATTGTGCAAAGGAAACCTTTCTGCATCCAGAGAACGAGTAATATTTGCGGAGCTGACAAACATTCCAAGCTCGAGTAATAGAGCAAGAGGATAGCTGAGAACCTAGTGTTTATGGTACTGACTACTGAGCACAGAAGAAACAACATACCTAAAACAACAGACCTATCTAATCCAAGCTCATCAATCGTCCTGACCAGAGAAAATCAACGAATTGTCAGCAGTGAACGCTCGAAATGATGCCAACCCAATCATAGATTACCGAGGTGCAAAAACGAAACGCACCTAAGATGCAGCTCCTTGATAACAGAGAGCTCGGGGATTCCTGATGCTTTCTGGGCGCCGCAGCTCACGGCCTTCTCTCCGGCCTACATAAATAAATTAAACAGCTGCATACATTTAGCTAGAAGCTAAGCAAGTGACAAGAATTTCACACCAAGCTAAAAATGGTAGTACCAGCAGGAGGTTGTTGGTTGTCTTCCCCATGGCGGAGAGAACGATCACGGGCGTCTCCTCGGGGAAGCTGAGGATAAGGTCGGCCACTTCCCTCATCCTCTCGGCCGACGACACCGACGAGCCGCCGAACTTCATGACGACGGTAAACCCCGTCTCGGCCTTCTCCGCGGCCGCGGCCGCGGCGTCCTTCTTCAGGATAGCCGCCCCCGTCTGGCACCGGACCACCAGTCCCCTCCTCCGGCAGCATTGCCCTCCCGGCCTAGCAGCTCCGCAGACGAAATACTGCTCCCTCCCGAGCTTGGAGGAGGCGGTGGCGGCGCGGAGGGCGAGCGCGGCCGGAGACTCCCGCGCGACCCCCGGGAACCGCAGCGCCACCGCCATCCCGGAACGAGGCGGCTGGCGCGGGATCCAGAAGGAGCGCGCGGCGAAGAGAGGATCGAAGAGAAGAACCGGAGGCGCGGGTGGTGGCGGCGGGGAGGGGGAGCGCTTTATATAGCGGGAGAGGAAACGGACGGCGGGGAGGGGTCGGGCCGTTGGGTTTGGCGCCCATGGACGGCGCGGATCAAACTCCGGGGGCTCCGACGCAGAAGATTGAAGAACCAAGCGGCGGAAGGAAACAAACGAGCGGACGCCGCGGCCCGTGGGTGGGAAGGGGGCCCACATGGAAGCGAGGTTGGTGGTGCTCGCCCTTTTGGATTCTTGCTTGTCGCAGTTCCGTGGGTGACGTTGATGGTAAAATGGTTTTTCGATAAAGGAAGTTTCTATTGAACTCAATTAATTGTATTAAATTGATATAATTAGGTTAAAAACACTTCAGTCTCTGTATATCTGAGATTCACACAGCTAAAATAAAGGAAAGAAAACACCATATAAAATGACATCGGTTGAAACAGGAGTTGCTAAAGCGCGCCAAGTCGTCGACTAGACCGCCAACCATTTTATCTGTCGGTACAAATCAGCTAATAGTCCAACAAAAATAAAAATATTCAGTTCCCAAGATTTCCGGCAATCCTTGAAACTCTGTTATGCAAACGCACCATTGTGCATTTTGCTTTTCATATTATCATGTGTCTCAGAGAAGCATTTTGAATCATGTTCGTACATGCTCATAGCCCCATACCGTAATCGTCTCTGAGTGAACTTCCACTGCGATAGTTTTGTGGTACAGTGAAACAGGTTTTTCGATAAAGGAAGTTTCTATTGAACTCAATCAATTGTATTAAATTGATATAATTAGGTTAAAAACACTTCGGTCTTTGTATATCTGAGATTCACACAGCTAAAATAAAGGAAAGAAAACACCATATAAAATGACATCGGTTGAAACAGGAGTTGCTAAAGCGCGCCAAGTCGTCGACTAGACCGCCAACCATTTTATCTGTCGGTACAAATCAACTAATAGTCCAACAAAAATAGAAATATTCAGTTCCCAAGATTTCCGGCAATCCTTGAAACTCTGTTATGCAAATGCACCATTGTGCATTTTGCTTTTCGGATTATCATTTGTCTCAGAGAAGCATTTGGAATCATGTTCGTACACGCCCATAGCCCCATACCGTAATCGCCTCTGAGTGAACTTCCACTGCGATAGTTTCGTGGTATAGTGAAACAGGTTTTTCGATAAAGGAAGTTTCTATTGAACTCAATTAATTGTATTAAATTGATATAATTAGGTTAAGAACACTTCAGTCTCTGTATAGCTGAGATGCACACAACTAAAATAAGAGAAAGAAAACACCATATAAAATGACATCGGTTGAAACAGGAGTTGCTAAAGCGCGCCAAGTCGTTGACTAGACCGTCACCCATTTTATCTGTCGGTACAAATCAGCTAATAGTCCAACAAAAATAGAAATATTCAGTTCCTAAGATTTCCAGCAATCCTTGAAACTCTGTTATGCAAATGCACCATTGTGCATTTTGCTTTTCGGATTATCATGTGTCTCAAAGAAGCATTTTGAATCATGTTCGTACACGCCCATAGCCCCATACCGTAATCGCCTCTGAGTGAACTTACACTGCGATAGGGGTGGTACAGTGAAACAGTTTTTTCGATAAAGGAAGTTTCTATTGAACTCAATTAATTGTATTAAATTGATATAATTAGGTTAAGAGCACTTCAATCTTTGTATAGCTGAGATGCACATAACTAAAATAAGAGAAAGAAAACATCATATAAAATGATATCGGTTGAAACAGGAGTTGCTAAAGCGCGCCCAGTCGTCGACTAGACCACCACCCATTTTATCTGTCGGTACAAATCAGCTAATAGTCCAACAAAAATAGAAATATTCAGTTCCTAAGATTTCCAACAATCCTTGAAACTCTGTCATGCAAATGCACCATTGTGCATTTTGCTTTTCAAATTATCATGTGTCTCAGAGAAGCATTTTGAATCATGTTCATACACGCCCATAGCCCCATACCGTAATCGCCTCTGAGTGAACTTCCACTGTGATAGTTTTGTGGTACAGTGAAACAGGTTTTTCGATAAAGGAAGTTTCTATTGAACTTAATTAATTGTATTAAATTGATATAATTAGGTTAAGAACACTTCAGTCTCTGTATATCTGAGATGCACACAACTAAAATAAGAGAAAGAAAACACCATATAAAATGACATCGGTTGAAACAGGAGTTGCTAAAGCGCGCCAAGTCGTCGACTAGACCGCCACCCATTTTATTTGTCGGTACAAATCAGCTAATAGTCCAACAAAAATAGAAATATTCAGTTCCCAAGATTTCCGTCAATCCTTGAAACTCTGTTATGCAAATGCACTATTGTGCATTTTGCTTTTTGGATTATCATGTGTCTCAGAGAAGCATTTGGAATCATGTTCGTACACGCGCATAGCCTCATACCGTAATCGCCTCTGAGTGAACTTCTACTGCGATAGTTTTGTGGAATAGTGAAACAGGCATCCTCCCAAAAATGCAATAGGTACCTAATCTAGCTTGTTGTTGTTTGGTGTTGACATGATATCAGCAATGGTCCACATGTTTCCTCCTTTTCCTCAATCAAATGCTCACTCTGTCTAAAACATGTCCGGCAATCATGCTTGTAGGTGTACCATCTCGTCATAATCTGAATAGTAATAGAAGAAGCATAGAACACCTGTAGCTGCATCAGAAGAGAACTAGTTTGATAGAATGCAAACCCTTGAGGCAATCTCATAAATCATCATAAAGAAGAACACTATCCTACTTTGAATCTAGATATGCCAAGGATTTTAGCTCTACCATTATCTCCAGCTAAGCTGTAAACAAATCGCCTGCTTCATATTGTTACATAGGATTATATGTTAACCTTGGACTTAGATATGCTAGAATGGTTTTGCTCGAGACAACCAATTGCAGTTGGAATTCTGTACCTGTGGTCAAATTTCTTTTGCTCACTGTTGGACCTGACCAGCATAGAACGTGCCAATTGCCCATAGCTTTCATGCAAATGGGCACTGTCTTTTGCATTATGCAAGTTGGTAAAGACTGGAGACTCTTGTTGTCTTGCTAAGACCTGCTTATGTAATCTCTATGATTCTGCATTCAGAGATACACACATATTAAACAGACAGTGAGCCATGGATTCAGAAAAAGGACAGCTAGAGAAAGCGACTTGCCTGGAAGGGGACTGATAGATAAATTACCCTATGGACCTTTTGATATCGGCAGGGGCCGCGCCAACTGCATCACGAATTCGCATACATGAATTCGTCGCACCATGGGCAGAGAAAATCAACAAATTTTAGCCGTGTGATGCGAGTAATGTTGAGAGATATTCTCCTGCATCCAAACAGCAAGGCAATGACCAACCACTCACCCAGATTTCCCATGTTCCAATTCAACCTCATTCAGATTTCCATGTTCCACTCTCGTTCAGAATTTCAGACGACGACCACAGAATGAATAGGTCTGAAGAGATGACGCGTTGAACAGGATAGGCAATTCAGATCTGAGGACAACTTGGCTACGGATTGCTACTGGTAGGCCCCTCACCGTAGAAAAAAAGGTCTAATACTACTAGGAGAGGTTTGCAAACTGTTCAACTGAAAATTTACGCAGTCAAGAATGTTACAATTGTTGTAGGTGAAAGTTTAGTAATAGAATTTGTGCTGCAGATTTAGTTTCCATGGTTGTACTCTCAAATAATTTTTTGTTGGCCTATGGTCAGAACGTTGTGCCTTTGTGCATCGTTATAAAAATAATTGAATGAGAAATTTCTTTGATTTTAAAAATATAAAAATGTATGCTACCATGCTTGCCCACGCTGGCACACCATATCGACCCGTCGCTCTTCCAACGGATAGATATATTTGCAATTTTTTAAATTAAAAATATTTCAATTTGTATTTTTTTTCCAAATATGTACGTTCGTTTTGAAATATTTTGAGGAAGAGATAAACATACTTGTTCACGCTGGCACACTACCTCAACCTTCCACTTCCAATGGACGACAGGAATATAGGTTTGCAGTTTTTCAAAACGGTCACATATATTTACAATTTTCAAGGTCCATGGGCCGTAGCCCATCCATAAAACATGGTCTCCCCGGCCCGTGGGTGGCGGAGCCCCTTCCTTATCCGCCACCTCACCGTCAACCCAGTCAACACCGGGCGACTTCCGCATCGAGTACCCAACTCCTCATCTCCACCGCCCAGAGCACCACGTGTCGCGATCCTACTCACCCGCAACACGCCGAGTACGACCCTCCCGAAGCACGCTCGTGTTGCTGCAGTTCCCACTTCCGCTGAGCCGCACCTGCCCGCCCGCGGATTACGCATCTCGCCGCCCCATGGCCGATCTCCACCCGCCGGAGTCAGGCACCAACGGCTTGGGTGCCGGAGCGGTCGCGGGCGCCGCCGTGTTGCCTACCGGGGAAGCCGCCGCCGTCGCCGAGGCCGCAGTCGCTGGAGGAGCGCAGGCACTGGCCCCGCCCTACTCCAAGCGGCGCCGCCGCCCCAGCGTCCGCCTCGGGGAAATCGACGCCCCGCCCCCGCGCCGCAACCACAAGACCTCCTCCTCCGCCCACCCCCGCCCGCCGCGCCGCGCGCACCCGGAGGACGGCGGCCATGACCCGCACCACCGCCGGGGCCCACCGAAGCCGCCCGCTCAGCGACGCCCGCGCACCGCGTGGACTCCGGCGGCTCCCTCTGGCGCAGAGGGCTACGAGGAAGATGAAGAGCACTACTACGACGACGCAGACCAGTCGGATTCCGCCGCCGCCGCAGCTAGGGCTAGGGTTTCCGGCAGCCGCGAGGGCAGCGGCGACGAGTCGGACGGCGTGGCGGACTGGGGTCTCCCGAACGGCCGGCTCCCCTCCGCGACGGGCTACAGCGGCGTGAAGGCGTGGCTGGATGGGCTAGGGCTTGCCCGGTACGCTCCCGTGTTCGAGATCCATGAGGTGGACGATGAGGTACTCCCTCTGCTAACATTGGAGGATCTCAAGGACATGGGCATCGGGGCTGTTGGGTCCAGGAGGAAGATGTATGCCGCCATCCAGAAGCTCCGGAGGAGCGACGGTATCTCCTGAGTTGGTGAGCTTCCTAGCTTCTAAGAATATCATTTTGTTTCCTTCCCATAGAGAGCCAGTAGTGATGAGGGAAATAACTAATTGTGCGTTTTGCCGGTCGAGTGTGTATATAGGTTTGATGATCGCCTCCTATTTGTCATGTTATGCCGCTGTTGAGTAGCTGTTCAAAAGGAATTGTTTGAGAAAACATTGACAAGGCAAACTACTTGTGTTAACATTATGGCACTGTTTTGTCGTGTTCTCGCTCATAAAAAATGCAACGAATGTGCGCTTTTTAATTACTTGCTTGATGTTGTCATCCTGCATTCTGTCCAGACTCCTTTGCTGTACTTCAAGCTTTTAATTCTAGTCTAATTCTACTATAACTAATAGTACTGAAAGCGTGTAGAATGATAATGGAAAAGGGGAAGAGGTGACTTTCACGTAACACTTTAACAAGTTGTGCTTCCATAACCAGACGCTCCGTGCATTTGCTGCATTACTTGCCTTACCAATTGGCATAATAATGTGAAAGCACATGATAGAATAGGATGAACCAGTACTATTGTAGGCGTCTATTAGTACAAGTAAGAAATATTGCTGTTGATTTCTTATTTGTTCAAGGTATGTGAGAGGAAAAATGGAGTGTGCCCCTACGTCCACATGCACCCCATATCCACACCAGAGACAAAGAAAATGCAGGTGTACCCAAGGGGCACATCCACACTAATGCGGCAATCCCACACAGCTCACTGATTATGGCAAACACGTCTGCTGTGTGATGCCCAGCACCTTGGTTTTTCCTTGGTTGCTGCCTTATAGAACATTGTCTTAGATCATGCAAGACTTCCTTATCTAATCCTCTGGTTCCTTCCTTATGTTCTTATTATTTATAGTGTGCAAAGGAGCAGATATGGTAGATGCGTAAAGAAAATACAAATCAACATGTCATCCATATTTTCGTTCATGGCACATCAGCCCACTTTTTTCCTCTGAATCTTTTCTTAATAATGGTAGGTATATATTCTCCAAATCATGCAGGGACCGGGCTCTTTATTTTGACCTTACCCATCGTCTCAGAAATCACCCGAAAGATGATTTGTATGAAATATGTGCACCTCTTGAGCCTCCCTTAAGGCCATTGCTTGACGCATATAGGAAAGTCAACGAGTGACCCCTATCAGGAATTATTCCATGCCAAATGGGTGCAGCTATTCTTCGCCAAATTCGCTTCCAATAGAAAAGTCAACATCAGGTGCCCTCACATAGCATGATTGTTTATCATACAATTTTGTCTTCCTATTTCGACCTACTTGCATTAATGATCCATTCCTGCCATAGTGCCATGCTTCCGTAGCTACTAAAGAAAGCTTTTACTTAATTATCTTAAGCCTGAATGCCGTGGCAGATCACCCATAAATGGGTTTCCCATCAATATGGTGCTTTTATGTGAAAAATAATGCATGCAAATGACTGTCGATGCTTATGATGAAGACTGTTATATGCTATTTTATGTTTTGATGGGCTTTTGGACTACTCAGTGCACAAATATGGTGATATACTCGCTTAGTTTTGCTTCTTATTGGCTTCAGCTGTGACATTATTTATCGGCACAAAGCAATTTGTGTGTTCCATTTGTTTTTTGCTTCCATTCTTCAACAACTTTTCTCTCCACTGCTAATTCATTGGTGCATTGACAGTTTATCCGGTTCTTTAACTGAACACTTGCTGTCTTACCTTTTTATATGTTTTTTAACTGTACTTCTTGTCAGTTTCTTACCCGTGTATCCATTTTTTCTAGTGAACCTTATGCTTTATTTTCTGGTTTTACTTTGTTTGCTCCTATTGTATGCCTATTATCTCTTCTGCTATGATGAAAGCGACCCATGTATGGAGCTCAGAACCTTTTGTTGCTATCAATGGTTATAACATGTGAAAGCATTTGGTATCCCAACTTAACTAATCTCTGGGTACACCATACACATGATACTAATTTGGAACCTGAAAGCAAACTGTTCTGCAGATACATTGTGAATTTTTGAGGTTTCAGATGTAATTGCAAAACTAGCATAATATTTAGCTAATGTTATGTATATCCTCATCTAGTTGCTTCTGTTTGCTACACCTTCATATTCCTTCCGTAACATATGCATGTTTATTGTTGTAAAATACCTATTTTGGAGCTCTTCTGTGCCTTGGCATTAATATTCCATATCCATGTTCTGAACCCATAACATAAATCATTTTTTATGTGAGCGTTAATCAATTTAGCATTCATTTGTGTGGCTATAAATGATACATTCTCTTAGGCATTCCTTATGTAATGCAGTAGTGGTGGATAGGGCTCATTTTTCTTTCTCATGATGTTAAAATTTCTTGTAGTATTAGATCGACAAAAGTGGCTACGAGACACTGCCCATAGTTTGGATTTGCCCATTCACAACGTAAAATCATGTCAGTGCCCAAAAAGGCTGCAAAGTCATGTTTCATTTTTTTAGGGGAAAGCAGCAGGGGAAACCCCTACTGTGTTTCATTTCTTGGTGTTTCATTTGTTGGTGGATGCAGCAATGCCCACCACCAAATAAACATGATTTCTATTTTGTTTGGGCAGTAACATAATTTCGGGGCGTGTTTGGGCAGATGGCAAGAAAATGTGTTGCCCTGTAGCCAATTTTGCATACTAGATAATAATGTACCATGTGCAAGCTCACTGTATATAGAGCCATCATGTGATATTCTCAACTTGGACTAGCGATGTGGTGAAGTAACAGTGACTAAAGGCCCAAAGTTAATGTTAGTGGTGTTTACTGGAGGACTAATGGGGACAACTGGTTATATATCTGAAGCAACAGAACAGTAGTAGGCTTATAGCTGATAAAAATAAGTTAAGCAAATATTTACGTACAGTGAAGTTTGCTCATGGTTGCTTGGAGGTTGTATAAATTAGGCCATTGATGTTTCTACAGCAGGTACTTCAGGACACTTCTTTCACCCTCTCAGATTTTCTTTCTTTTCTTTTTTTTTAGTAGCTCCTGGTCAAGACATGCTGGACGGCTTGAAGAAGGGTGCAAGGAAATGATGTGCTGAGGCATTGATACATTGTAAGTTCAAAGAATAGCGAGTGGATCCTTTAGTTTAAAAATCATAGTTTTGGTCCTTTCGAAATGTCACCTCCAAATGTGATGGTTGTCCTTTTGAAATGTCACCTCCAAATGTGATGGTTCTCAGATATGATAATCTGGTACATTTTGTCGTAATTATAAGTATGCTAGGATTATTCACTGGGAGGAGTGGTTTTGGGCGTGTGGCTGAAAAGAAGCTCAGGGTAGAATGGAATTGCAAAACCCGAGAAAACACCTTATGTGATCTACCCAAGAATATTTTGAAAGTGATGATTTGTTCTCAGAAAACCTCGAGAAATAGAGGGTATCCCAACAAGCTGCACTTTTGTTTGGTTGGAGTCAAACTATTGTGGCAGGTTGACAGCTAATGTGCCACGTCGATGCTTGCTGGGTCGGAGCACCGCAATGGCGGACAAAGTGCTGGAAGCAAAGTTCACCTATGCTGTAGCTGACTAGCTGTAGATGGTGCCTTCTCCAACACAAGGCTCCTTGTCTAGGTAATCACTGATACATATGTTCTGTAGTGTGAATACCTCGTCAGTGTTGTGAATCTTGTTGATCCCTAGAGCCAAAGAAGAGCAGGCCTGACATGGGATAGTATAAGAGGTACTCAGGTAGCCCGGATGATCTGCCCATAGAACCACTTGCCACTCCTGAGTGCCGTGGCACCAAGAGCGTTCAGGAGGCCGGTACAGGCAAATCATCCTTGGCTATCGAAGATGGCCTCTTACTTCCATGCAAGACCCCGCTTCTGCCATTTGTGCTTCTGCACTGACGCTTGCATGCCTGGACATGTATTTATAACGAGCCATGGGCCTTGGTTCAGGGCTCGATGACTTTTGCTGGGGAAGCAGCGTGTTTGACACAACAGGAATATTGGCCTTTGACGAGCAAAATGTGGCGAGCGACAGATCATTTGACTGCTGGACGAGAGATCTGTATTTGGGTATCTTTTTTTCTTTTTGGAGAGCATCCAGGGATTTGAAGCTCATATTCTCCTCCCAGTTTGTCACATTGGTTGACTCGAGCATTGGTGCATGCTCCTTCCATTCCGTTCGCCAGCAAAATGAGGGACGTTGTTCGTGTGTGACCGGGCATATCGAATATCTGCATGTGAAGAAGAACATTACAGCATGGAAGGAGATAAGGATCAGGTCAGGTTGGTATATGGAAGCGAGACGATAAGGCCGTTGCTGGACGCACGTACTGAGCAGAAAAGGATTGGATTGGATGAAGAGTGCAACACTAGAACACTTCATAGAGAGCCAAGGCGAGCAGAATTTCGACAAGTCCGCCCCTGTAAATGATTGAGGACTCGACATCCATTCTGTCGTAATCGCGTAGCACTCGACATTTACAGCCTAATTCACCAACAGGTGACGATGCAGAGAAATGTGCAATCACTATTGGAGCCTTCTCAAACGGGTTCCGGTGGATAGAAAAAAACGTGTGCCGCTATCTGCGTCTAACACTCCCGGTAGTCGGAGAGGTAGCAATGTAAACGTTCAGATTAAATCTAAACTCGGTGAAGACAGACGACGGCAGTCTTTTCATAAAGATATTAGCATATTGAGATGAAATCCTAACCAATAAGGAACCGAATCAAATATGTCAAATTATTTATTTGCGGTAAGACAGCAGCGTCAAATTATTTATTAGCGTCTCCATCAGGCTAGGTATATCGATCAGCGTTGATGCCACTTGTATCTAGTCGGCACAAGCACGAGAGGCATCTTCTTACGGACGGTGAGCCCTCCTGCCTCCTCCGTGCTCACGTCCTCCGCCGCCATCCCCTCCGGGAGCGCCCAGTCGAAGCAGTAGAGCAGGTTGGCCAGCGTGAACTCCACCGTGGCCACTCCCATGGCCATCCCGGGGCACATCCTACGGCCGGCGCCGAACGGCACGAGCTCGAAATGCGTCCCGTTGAAGTCGACATCCTTGCCCTCGAACCTGTCCGGGTCGAACTCCTCGGGGCTGTCGCCCCAGCTGCACGGGTCCCTGCCGATCGCCCACGCGTTCACCAGGAGCCTTGTCCTGGCCGGCACGTCGTACCCGGAGATCTTGACGTCCCTCAGGGTCTCCCTGGGCAACAGAAGCGGCACCGCCGGGTGCAGCCGTAGCGTCTCCTTCACCACCATCTTGAGGTACTTGAGCTGCGGCACGTCGTCTGGTTGCACCCGCTCTTTGTTGCCCACCACGGCCCTGATCTCTTCTTGCACCTTCTTGAGCACCGCCGGCTTTCTTATCAGCTCAGCCATCGCCCAAACCATGGTCACCGAGCTCGTGTCAACGCTGGCAGTAAAGACATTCTGAAAGATTTGCATGCAGCACGGAGTTACACAAAAAAAAAAAAATCAAGCATCTGGAAAAAAAAGCATCCCCTTTTATCTCGCGCTCGATGTAAATCAGCATGCAATTAACGCGTTGCGTACCGACAGTAGTCCTTTGATGTGGTCTTTAGTGAAGCTGGGTGAGCCTTGGTGCTCCGTCATGAGGGCGACGAAGACGTCGATGAGGTCGGGGCCGCGCTCGGGCGTGGCGCGGGAATGGTCGAGGTGCTGCTCGATGATCGTCTCAAAGAAATCGTCGAGGTCCCTGAACACCCTCTCGCGGCGGGAGACGACGCCGGTGAGGCGGTCGACGAGGCAGCCAAGGGCGTTGGGGAAGTAGTCCTCGGCGGAGAAGCTGGCCTTGGCGCTCACGGCCTCGTCAACCACGTCGTGGAAGTGCTTCTTGTGCGCGAACTGCTCCGTGCCGTAGATGTTCCCGAACGCCACCGTGCCGATGACGCCGTCCATAAGCGCGAAGATGTGGTCCTCCAGGAACACTGGTTTCTGCCCGGCGCTGGTCAATCTGCCGATGAGTTTGTCGACCTAATGGTTCATCACTATTGAGTATTAGTGCCTAATTCAGTTCATGGTTTCTTCATCCGGCTAATTAAGTTACATATAAGTTTGACTAGGCAGTAAGGTCAATCTTTTTAAGACTGATGTTAGAGCTGTCTAAATGGGCATGTCAATCTTTTTAAGACTAGTTGTACCCATTTTTTCCCGCACAACTTCTAAATACAAGTGCCTGAAATATCTCCACCGGTGTGAACACGATGGCCGCTGGAAGTGGAGAAGGGGGGATTTCAGGGTGGGGTGGTTTGGGGTGCGAATTTAGAGGGAGGTTGGGAACGACCGTGTGGCGAGGCGACGGTGGTGCCGTGGGCGACAATCAGGTGGTGAGCGGGACTAGCGAAGGGAGAACTCGAAAATAGATTAGTGAGTGAGTGGTGACGGCGGCGGATCCAGCAACGGAAGAGTTGTACAACCGAAGGAGAGCGGGACGGGGAGCACTACAGGAGGAAGAAACAGTCGAGGAGAAAGAAACGGAGAGAGGAAGAAGTCGAACAATAACCACCGGTTTTGGACTATTAGATTGGAATCATCACTAAAAATATCATCAATTTCAGACATGAAATTTAGCAACGCCCTTTTTTATGTGTCTAAATATTTTATTGAATTTAGCGCCATTGGGTTAGTTTACGCTCAACACTGTACGCAATAGAATACCTGGGCCTCCCTGGCGTAACCGGTGGCCTGGACGCGGCGCATGCTGAGGAGCTCGACGACGAAGAGCTTGCGCATCTCGCGCCAGTAGTCGCTGTAGGGCGAGAACGCCACGTCCTTGTGTTCGTACGACAGCCGCCTGGGCCCAGGCGTGTCCGGCCGGCTGCAGCAGTCCGCGTCGTGCGTCTTCATCACCTCCCGCGCCGCCTCCGCCGACGACACCACCACCGTGGGCACCGCGCCCAGCCGAAGCAGCACCACCGGCCCGTGCCGCCGCGCCAGGTCGCGCAGGCTCCGGTGCGGCAGCGCGCCCATCTGGTGCAGGTTGCCGAGGATGGGCAGCCTCGGCGGGCCCGGCGGCAGGTGGAGGCGGCGCCCTTTTCTGCTCCAGCTTTTTGCGAGGAGGAAGATGAGAGGTAGGAGAACCAGGAGCAGGATGAGCTGCCATTGTTGAGGCAGGCAGTACTCTAGGACTGGCAATGGCACGGCCATTGTTTGTTTCTCTTAATTTGAAGGCTTGATCAAATTCCCTCGAAATCTACGAGTTGAGTTGTGATGCACGGCTTGGTGCTACGGGGATTTATAAGATCATGTTTGGCAGAATTTACATCCTTCTACATCAGATCTTGTGTATATAAATTAAGATAAAACATTTTAAATCTTCATTTTTAGATTAAAATAAAAATAATATAGTCCATTCAAACTCGCTCAATGTATCAACAGCTTTAACCTCATGAATTTCTAAAGCTAAGTATTTATAACTTCAAAATTTTGTGAAGTCAAAATTTTGCCAAACAGGACCTAAAATGAGGACACTAGTAACTTCCGGCGTTATTATTAGTTTCTGTTTTTTCTCATTAATGCTACTAAATGACTTCTAATCTTTGCCGGTCCTTGTGTCAAAATTACGTACGTCCAGCTAGCAGTTGAAGTTGCAAGGTCAACGCATGCATGAACTGACCCTGTATGTCAAAGAGTCGTAAGTCATAACTAGACGCTACTCGAAGAGAGAGAGAGAGAGAGAGAGAGAGAAGTCTTAATGCTGATATTATTGACCTGCCATCAGGAACAATGCGGCGCTTGCTGCATGCATTGTCACGAGCACGTTTCTTTTTGGTAGAATTTAAACTGACGCAATGGAAGATGGATGTATTGTCAGTTAGAATCCCAATGTGAAACGAAGAAATATCAGTTTTGGTAGACATTATACCATTCCTTTTAGAACCTTTTTTTAACCCTGAACAGGAGCACGGCTCTTTCATTTGTACTCCTATAAAATAGAATTAACACATCATTATTTCTTTCTATCTATATCAAATAACTAGAATTGATCTATATCTCCTATAATAATTATATTATGACGGAACCAAAAAAAATCATAGAAAAAATAATTGAAAAGCAAAAGTTGAGGATGCATCCTAAAGCTCTCAATTTAAAATAACAACAACATACCAATCTTTGCAAATGAGAAGGAAATGGCATAAAAAGGAAAGGGCAGGAGATCGGGCTAACCTTTGACATGCCGAAGCGGGCTCATAGTTGTATATGACCATACGAGGCATGGGAGGTGATTGATTGTTGCCTGAAAAAGGGATCAAGGAATTTGATTATATTCTGTAATTAGTGAGGTCAAGTACGAATTTGAACCGTGTAATAAGACTTGTAGACAGTAGATTTTGGTCATGCTAAAAACTGAGGTCATGTCAAAATTTATTCGTATCAAATAGTGTTTGGCTTGAGACCAAATTAAAATTTTGACTTTTGACTAGTAAAAAATCGGGACGAACATTTTAAATATCAAAATCTTGTCTAGCTTTGCTATAAAAAAAGCATGACTAAATTTTGATCTTAATCTAAATGAAAGTTAAATTTCTAATACTGATTAAATTTTAGCTTGACTTGTTATGAGCAAGAACCAAATAGCCCCTCCAACTGTCCGTGCTGACGACTTGGTGATGACGTTGCAGGTATGAGGTAGGCGATGAATACGCATGGGCATACGCACTATGCCAAAAACACATAAGCACTGACGGCCTTGCTTGTTGTACATGACATGCGTGTCTAAAATGGCAAGTGCAGTTGCAGTAGTTCAGATTGGAAAACTGCGCGGCGGCGCAGAACAGGTCCATCATCATTGTCGTCACCCTCATGTCGTCATCAAATGCGTCCGCGCGGCCCAGCCCCACTCGCTCAGGGCGGCAACCCAGCTTCCTCGGCGTGTCTGCCTCCCTGCAGCGGCACAACTACTGGCAGAATTTGATTTTTTAAAAAATTCATTCAATCTCCACTACTTAAAAAAAATATGTAATGATTCTCGTAGCAGATATGATATTCTGACTTCAGTCTCATAGACTATCCCTAAACTTCGCAGAAATTACCTATCTCATACCACTCAATCTGTACTATTCCTCTCGTGTGTGTTCCGCTCCAGAAAATCCCGCTCCCGCGCTTCGCTTCTAGCTCGCGCGCCCGTCTGCCCAGCGTGTTGCACGCTATGCACGTCGGCCACCTCCCGCAGCTCATGGCTGACACACGTACATGGGTAGACCCAATGACCAGTAATTGCAAATATATGGATCCGTTTTGAAATTTTGCAATTCTATACTCATATCACACGTGTCCTCTTTTCAACGAGTGATATGTCTTCCTATAAAACATCGTGCCCGCACTCCCCATACGTACTGTGCTAACTTCATTCATTTGCCACAGGTACAAAGAAAGATAGAGAAAATGAGAGGAGAGCAGCGAAACCCTATCGGAATTCATCTATGTTGGAGGCAAATATTTAAACCTTATGTAGGAACGAGAACGGCGACTAGAGGGGATGAATAGGCGTCTCAACAAAAAAAATTCGAAATAGATGGCATTTTTCTATTTCTTATCTAACGCACCTCAAAACGGAAGCAAAAGAATCAGACAGACAAAGTAAGGAGACTAGTTCTATGGCAACATGACTCCACGGATGCAATATGAACCATAGGTTCCATTCAAAACCATTCCATGTATCTTTGTGCACAAAAACTCGTAACTTTCAAAGAAACTAGAGAAGATGGACACCGAACAAGGTTATCCTCCAAGATGATAGTCTAGTGGCAAAGGGACTCAAGACCCACTCAAATACATGAGTATGTGAGTATTTAAACTACTAGTATCAAGAAAAACAACCCTACAAAGGTAAAATACTGCAGCTCAAAGAAAAGATCACCGAGTAAAGAATCTCTCCAAATTGATGATCTAGAGGCAAGGGTACTCAAGACCCATGAGCATACACTCGTATGTGAGTTTTTATGCCTCTAGTAACAAAAAAAATGATCTCACAAGGTGCTGAAATTTCAGCCCAAAAATCAAAACGAAAATCAAAATCGAAAACCGAAAAACTTGCAAACTTACAAGAGAACCAATAGAGGGAAACTAGAAGGAGGAGAATTCAAGCATATGCAAAAATATAAACTTAATTACTCAAAGAGGTCAACCCTATTTTAGGCAGATTACAAAGATTTATCTCTCAAAACTCTGAGCTATTACATAAGCTAAGCACTCATCATTTTCTCCTTTAAAACCCTAGTTCTAAGGCTCTCAAATAAGTGGCACAAGGAGGCTCAAGTGGCTGGTTTCAAGCTCCCTCTAGCTCTACCTCTCTATTTATAAGTTTCTTAACTTTTGGCCAAAACACTCCTACATCCACCGAGGACATTTTAGTCCATTTTTTTCTCCATTCATCGGACGGCCGTGGCGCCTTCACAACTTAGCTTTGCCTCGACGCAAGCTTCGCGATAGTGCTACATACTCCTCCAGTCCTCCCACAGTTTTGAGACCAAACTACGAAACCGTCTGCACGCTTCTCAAAGCGTGACTCACCGCCTTGTTTACACCTTAAGTAAGTGCTTCGATGTCAACGCGTGTACTCCGTCATGCGATGCTGACTACTGGCAAGTCTCTCCCGTTCCTGATCCCTCGGGTCGCCTTGTCATTTGCACCGGCATCCCCTTCTTTTGATTTTATCAACACGCCGTCTCCATCCGTCTTCAATGATTTGCTTGACCTCCACGTGTTCAGCTAGGATCACCCTTGACTCCGCCGGCCTCCTTAATCGTCTGGCACAAAGCACTCCGCTTGGCTCCGATCATCTCGCCGTCGACCGCCAAGTTGCATCCATCACCTGCACACCATGAGACAAGCAAACACATTTCTCCAACTCCAATTCCAATTAGTCCATAATCATTATGCTCAAATGAAATCTCAAATCAATTCAAATCACATCAAACTCATGCAAAACCGAAGATCATCAAACCAAATAAATAATAATATCAATCACTCATCATAAGAAAATCAAGACACATTTCAGCTTGATTTCTCACCTTAGTATTTTTATTAACAAACCAATTAAGGTAGCTATCAAATCTAGTTTTAAATATAGGTTAGGTATTAGATCTATGATTTAGTTATACTGTTATACTGTTACTACATCTAGGTTTTTAGAGTAACTATTTGTCACATCCTAAAAATATTAATTACATAATTATGTATCTATGATCGTCATTGCATGTGCTTATTTTAATAAAAGAACCTTCTCGCAATCTGATCGCTAGGTGTCCTACCACGTGGGCTGCCACATGGATTCAGTTGAATGTCAAGTTAGACCCATCTGACAAGATTTGAAGCGTCAGGTGTATGCCCCTACAGAATTATGACCAAAAACTTAGCCGATATCTACAACTGAGTTATGCACGGTGTGAGAGGGCTACCACTGGTCGAAATTGTAGAATTCATTTTGTAATGATTTAATCCACTTTTAAAAATATCTCTAGATGAGACTCACAATAATTTAAAAATTCAGAAATTTCTATTTCATAATTATTTCTAATTTCATTTAAAAATAAAAAATATCAACTACTTATCATCCTTCACTCTTCTAATAGGCGATAGGTCTATCCACCATGACAGACCACGTGGACATGTCCCCTGTCAACATACGATATGAGTTTAGAATTGTAAAATTTCAAATGGGATGCATATGTTTACAATTTTTTATTTAAAAAATATAAAAATCGCGGAATTCAGCCGCTCCGCGCAGTCGAGTGGCTCGGGCAAACTTGCTTAGTTGTCCGACTCCCACGAAAATATTTGGTTCCACCAGAGCCACATCACACGGGAGGGAGGTGCATCGTGCACGGCGGCGGCGCGAGAGAGAGAGCCGTGCCGCACTGCTGCTGCTGCCGTGCTGCTGGTGGAGTCAGCAGTCAAGGAAAGGGGATGGCGGACGCCTACGCGAAGCGGGTGCTGCTCACCTCCGCCGGTGACGCCGTCTCGCGGGGGATCGCCTCCAACCTCGCCAAGCACGGCTGCAGGTACGTGCTACCGCGCCCACCTCGTCGCCGCATCCTCGGATGAGATCTCACTGCTCCGCCTCTTCGCTCGGTTCTAACCACGTTCCATGCCAAGGTTGGTCTTGGTGGGCGCCGAGGGCGCGCTGGCCGCGACGGCGGAGGAGGTGCGGCGCTGCAGGGGCGGGGGCGGGGGCGGGGGCGTCGCGGTGCTGGGGCTGGACTTCGACTCCTGCGACGAGGCGGCCGTCGACGCTGCGGTGGATCGGGCGTGGCGCTGCTTCGCCGGCCTGGACGCTGTCGTCAACTGCTACTCCTACGAGGGTACTGTGTAATACACATGCCGCAGTGATAATCGACTGCCTTTACTTCTTTACCCTTGAGCCAATTTCATGCTGCGGTACAAATTGTGGACAAGGATGCACCGTGGGCACTGCCCTGAATTGCTAATGCCTTTCCTTTTACCAAAACAACAAAAATAGAACTGGTAATGCCTTTTAGCTTGTATCCAGCAGGAAGCTGTGGGACTGGGGAAATGAGAGATTTGATCATTTGACACCCAAAATATCATAGTGTCAGTTAAATTGACACTGGACCCACTTGCATAGACTCAGGGTGGCTCATGTGTCATCCTTAGCGGGCAATTGCCACATGATTTGGATGTCAAATGATCAATTTTCTCCTGGGGAAATAAAGAACATGGTGAATTGAATTTGCATCTCACAAGTATCATGTTCTTTTAGTATGCGTCTTAGTGCTTAAAGATATGTCTTTTTTAATTGTCATGAGTCCAAAATATGACTTGCATACTTAAACAAGCAGAAGCTGTAGTAATAATATCTCTAAAGTCTGAACATAGTCTTCAACACTGAAAACTAGCGGAAATGCCAGTTTTACCCCCATTGACATTCTGCTTCAGTCGATCTTTTTTTTATATATAAATGTTCCTTTACTGTATAAGCAGGGGATGTGCAAGATTGTCTCAATATAAGTGAAGATGAGTACAAGAAGACCATGAAAGTAAATGTGATAACACCTTGGTTTCTGATGAAGGCAACTGCAAAGCGGTTTCGGGATTCAGAGTCTGGTGGGTCTGTCGTGTTCCTAACTCAGATTATTGGTGCTGAGAGAGGATTATATCCAGGTGCTGCAGCATATGGTACAAGTTTAGGTGCCATTCACCAATTGGTCCGAGTAAGTTTTTCTTGTCTTTTACTAGGACTAGTGCCCTTTCTCCATCTTTTTGTTGGCAGATTGTCCAAATGAAATCCTGAAAATGGTACATTTGCAATGTCGAATTGCACTTATAATGAACCAAATTTTTGGCTACCTATAGCACCGTTACATCTATGAGTTTCTGCACATCTGGATTACACATCACAAACGATTAGGAAATGGGTATGCCAGTTCCAAGTTGCATAGACACCAAAAGGAGTTTTTAGTTAGTTAAGTATCATTCACACAATTACTGGATTTCAGCATTCCGAGATCACATATATTTATGTCTAGATGGTTGTTTCAGATACTCTTAACATCTCTGGAACGCTATTCAGTTTAGACCTGACCCCTTTTCTCGTTCATAAGTAACATCTTTATTTTAGACCTGACCTTTACTGTTACATAAATAGCATAACTTTACTTTTCGAGAATGTGCAGGAGAAGAAGAGAGTAACCACTAACCAACTAAACAAACTTAAGTATACAACAACAATCCCGTCACTGAAGACACTAACACCTCTGTCCAGCAAAAGAAATTCATACACTGCCGGCACCTGAACTCTAGAACCTGAAAATTCAGACAATACATCAGCCTAAGAATACCAACACCCTGAAACAAACCCAGCTCCTAAGACAACTGATCAATGCAGGAAGCGCTTGCTGCCTTCCACAACTCACACTCCTATTTGATCCTTGCTAATCTGCATCCATTGCTTGGCTGAATTTCTAAAAACTCTCACGTTACACTCAAGCCACATATGCCAGCGGTGTGTAAACATGATGATAGATTTGCAGCCCTCGAGTTGGTAGGCCCGTAAAACCTTTTCGCAGACAGACCCCAATCACATATTTTCTGTAATGTTTGGTGGCAATTAGCTATTGATTCTGTCTCTTGATTGCTGCTGTTCACTACTTCTCCCGTCGTTCTAAATTCTTCCTTTCTTTCAGCTGTCTGCAATGGAACTTGGAAAGCACAAGATAAGAGTGAATGCAGTTTGTCGTGGTTTGCATCTGCACGACAAGTTCCCCATGTCTGTGGGGAAGGAGAAGGCTGAGAAGGCAACTGCGGAGGTGATGCCCCTGCGGAGATGGCTGGATCCGGAGAAGGACCTGGCGTCCACCGTGCTGTACCTTGTAGGGGATGAATCCCGCTACATGACTGGCACGGCCATATACGTTGATGGCGCTCAGTCGATTGTGCGGCCGCGCATGCGTTCCTTCATGTAGCGAGGCGAGGACACGACGGTAAATCCAGAGCGTGCAGAACGGAGCTGACGGTGTTTCATCACCATGTGGAGCTAAGTAGCATCTCCGTCTGGGTTTATATTTATATCGGAGTTGAAGTCTGTACAGAAACAAGTGTAGAGGCTTCAAGCGCCATTTTAGTAACCATGGATCGTTTGTATTTAGGCTACTGCTAGCTGCATGCACCAGGCGGCAACCTGGGTTTACGAGTTGTGATTCAGTAAAGGATGAATTGATCAGGTAACCAGTTGTTACTTTTATGAAGTAAAAAAATGGTGTTAATCTTGTGGTTGGGTCGGTGCACCAGATTCGGAGTCCATCCGAAGAGAAGAGCGGCCGGTTGTGTATCACCGAGCGCCAGTGAGTGCGGCGTGGAGCAGCACCTGCAGAAATACAGCCCCCCGGGCGTGCTGTCGCCTGTGACCCGTTTGTTCCCAAGGGCGGGCACCGATCGATCACCGGCAGCCCAGCTCCCGTCAAATATTAGCTTAGCTTAGCTTTGGCCGAAACTGACTATGGAGACTACTGACTGCAACCAAGGACAAATTAGAGCAGAGCACAGGTCAACAATGCGATAGCTAGCTGCTGGTGCAACTGCAAGCCAGACACGTCGCGCTCGCTCGATCGCTTATTCAATCGACAACTACTGCTACTACTACACCGCGCGCTGGTACGCGGTGGGCACGAGCACGAGCGGCGTCTTCCGGTGGAAGGTGAGCCCGCCGGCCTCCTCCGTGCTCACGTCCTCCGCCGCCATCCCCTCCGGCAGCGCCCAGTCGAAGCAGTAGAGCAGGTTGGCCCGCGTGAACTGCACGTTGGTCTCGCCCATGGCCAGACCCGGGCATATCCGCCGCCCGGCCCCGAACGGCACCAGCTCGAAGCGCGCGCCGTTGTAGTCCGCGTCGCTCGCATCGAACCTATCCGGGTTGAACTCCTCCGCGTCCGTCCAGCTCACGGGGTCCCTGCCGATGGCCCACGCGTTCACGAAGATGCGCGTCTTCGCCGGCACGTCGTACCCGCTGATCTTGACGTGCCGCGTGGTCTCCCTCGGCAAGAGCAGGATCGCCGGCGGGTGTAGACGCAGGGTCTCCTTCATGACCATCTTGAGGTACGTGAGCTTGGGCACGTCGTCCGGCTCCGCCCTCTCCTTGTTGCCCACCACGGCCCTGATTTCGTCTTGCGCCTTCTTCAGCACCGGCGGCTTCCGGATCAGCTCCGACATCGCCCACAGCATCGTCACCGAGCTCGTGTCGACCCCGCTAATGAACGTGTCTTGAAATTAACAACCTTTAATTTATTAATCAGACGGGACTGATGGACTGCAATGACGATCGTTATCGAGAACGTACCAAGATGATGCCCTTGACGTGGTCCCTGGTGAAACGGAGCGTGCCATGGTGCTCCTTCCACAGGTTGATTAGGACGTCGACGAGGTCGCCGCCGTTCTCAGGCTTGGCGCGCGCGGGGTCCGTGTGCTGGTCGATGACACTCTCGAAGAAGGCGTCGAGCTCCTTGAAGATCCGTTCGCGGCGGGCGACGAGGCCCGTGAGGCGGCCGGCGGCGTTGGGGAAGAAGTCCTCGGCGGTGAAGCTGGCCATCATGTCCATGGCCACGTCGAGCACGTGCTGGAAGTGCTTCTTGTGCGCGAACTACTCCGTGCCGTAGATGTTGCCGAACGCCACCGTGCCGATGATCTGTCGGCCAGGCCGAAGATGTGCTCGTTCAGCGCCACCGGCTTCGGCCCCATGCAGCTCAGGTTGCCGATCAGCTTGTCCACCTGATACATCGACCGCAATTAATGCTACTGTTTCGTACCACATATATCTAATACAAATAGGTAGCTACAGATAGAAATTAAGGGTTCTAGAGAAGCACTAGAGAGTCCAAAAGAAACAAGAGTACAGAAGGTTCAAGAGGAGCAGAAACAGAGGAAGGAGAAGCCAAGGTTGGAGATGCCATTCTGTTGTTCGATGCCTTCACAGGCTGAGGAGCCACATACTTGTACTGCTTTGCAAGTTTTTTTTTATTTTTATATTTTTTTCGATTAAAAATTTAAATAAATAGATTTCTCATGGAAACAATTGCAAAACTAGACGCCTACCGCCCTCTGAGGACCTTACCGTCCTCTGAGGGGCGGTAAACAATACCGAAGTCTCTTACCGCCCGCTCTCTCGGTGGGCGGGTAGCTACAATACATAAACAGTAAACCTAAATGAACAGTACTTCGAAGTTTAATTTTGTTATTATCTTCTCTATTCAAAATAGTGATGTTCTGTTGCTCCAAAAATCCTAAAACTTTTTGTACGTGTTACATAATACATGTGCAACCCATTTTAATTGAATTCACCCAAAAATCTTATGTAAAATTTAAACTAAAATTATCCAAAAAAAGACTACTTTTATAACCTTTAGCAATTGTTAGCGCCTCAAATAAATTTCTAAAAATCTGTTAAAATTCACTAATATTCTTCTTATGTGATGTGATAATTTCTAAAATTATTTTTAGCTCTAGGTTTATATATGTTTGAATTCAAATTAAGTTAAAAGAAGAATATCACATGAAATTATAAAAATACATATAAATGGTGCATCACAAAGGAATCCACTTTTTTACCATATAATCAGGCTAAAAATAATTTTAGAAATTATCACATCACATAAGAAGAATATTAGTGAATTTTAACAGATTTTTAGAAATTTATTTGAGGCGCTAACAATTGCTAAAGGTTATAAAAGTAGTCTTTTTTGAAGAATTTTAGTTTAAATTCTACACAGGATTTTTGGATGAATTCAATTAAAATGGGTTGCACATGTATTATGTAACACGTACAAAAAGTTTTAGGATTTTTGAAGCAACAGAACATCACTATTTTGATTAGAGAAGATAGTAGCAAAATTAAACTTCGAAATACTGTTCATTGAGGTTTACTGTTCACGTACTGTAGCTACCCGCCCCTACGGCTGTAAGGCTACCCATCCCTTTGAGAGGACGGTAAGAGACTTCGGGACTGTTTACCGTCCTCTCAGGAGACGGTAAGCCTCTTATCGTCTCTTAAGAGGGCGGTAGGTGTTTAGTTTTGTAATTGTTTCCACGAGGAATCTATTTATTTAAATTTTTAATAAAAAAATATATATAAAAAAAAAAACTCCTGCTTTGCTTGCTGATTTGTTGGCTTGGCATGTGAGTTGGGCCAAGCCCATTCCTTCTGCAGCCCACCTTGTAGCGCATAATCTGGCACATGGCATTCCTCCTTTAAATTCAACTTGTCCCCAAGTCGATGCAACAAAATCTACCACAGATGACCATTAATGAATTACTGAGCTGGAAGATACTAAGATCCCATGGCCTTACCAGTCCTTTCTTATGAGAATGTTTGCACAGGAAATAACTTGCTGCAAGTTTGAACTGGAACAGAAGCGAAACTTGCTGAATCAAAGAATTCTCACTCCCATATAACACCTGATTGCACATGTGTAAAACACGAGTAGCAAACCTTGTTTGAATGTTCAGAGCTAGGTGAAGAGAAACCAACAAGAACAACCATGCTGACAGATATTTTTGACAGTTCCACTCCTGATTGTCCATAAACAGCACTGGTTCACCACCAATCAAGAACATGTAATATAATGTTGGTTTATCCATTTGCTCCTTCCATTCAATTTTCCACATCACATAGCTTTCTAGCTCCTGAATAACCACCTCCAACTCACAACTAGCATCAGCAATATTCTCACACTTGCCTGTACTAGCAATATCTTCTCTAGATATATGCTTGAAAGCAATATCTTCTCTAGATATATGCTTGAAACCAAAATACAGATGCCAGAACTTCCGGGATGCACTTAGTCTTATCTTGCACACACCAAGCTCTGGCTCACGCCAATTCCTTTCTGTAGCTGCACTTAAAATCTGCTTAGAATCAAAACACTTGTCCATAGCATAGCCATCCTGCCCATATTTCCAGCCTTCCACAAGAGAAACAGTATAGTTGTTTGCTCTCTGCAAAGTAAATCCAGATTAGGCCATACATTTTTTTATCCCAATTATCTGCATATCTTGAGGTGGTCTCCATGGTTCCCTCAATTCAAATATATGACATTGGAATGACAGCCAAGGTGTTGCTTGTGAACTTCCTAGCCTGGGTGGTGGCCAAGGATTTATCTCCTCTTGCTTTACTGTTAGCTGAGCTTGCACCTGAACAACAAAAGCAAATGCACATGTTGCAACTGTAGTATTCCAACACTTGCATTTGTGACACCCAAAAGTGCCACCTCGAGCAAGCAAAACATCATATGATAAGGTTGACTCCAGAACAGGGCATTGATACATTGTGTTTACCACACATGCAGGCAGTGGCCATGGAGCCTTCACCTGCATCTTCCCATCATAAATACTACACTAGAATGATAGCCATGGTGCAAGCTACTGCTTGGCTCGGGTAACTTTAAATTTGGCTTGAGTAGGAGGTGTCGACGGTTGTTGAAACTTAGCCACCACGCCTCTGCTGCCTTCATTCAGTCGTGGATCAAGCCATGGTTTAAGCTCCACCTTCTTGTTAGGGATTTTCGCGCTGTGGATGGTGGTGAGGATGAAGTTGTCAGCGCCTAGGATGCAAGGGGCACTTATGGTTTTGGCGATGCCGACGCCTGCGCCTTGCATCACATTGTGTGGCGGTGTGCAGTGGTCTAGTCCAGACCAGCCCACCATGTAGATTGGCGTCGTCCCAGGACTTGGGTGAGGCCATGCTTGGGAGTCGACAATGATGCGCGGCTTTGTAGTGGAGACCATTGGTGATTCTGCTAGCACAGGAACAACCTTGGACGTGACTGCTATGCGTGGTGACACAACTGTTGTGTGATTGTTGCCGGTGAGGCCGAACATCGAGCACTTGACAGGCGCCACCGTGGGAGGGTGGATGGTGTTGATGTGGGTGGCAGAAATTGCTTCATGGCTAACCTCCATATCTGTGGGGGTCAGAGGAGTGGTGTACGGAGCTGCTGCAGTAAGCATGTTGTTTAGATTAGCAAGTATTTTTGCACACACGTCGTGAATTGTCTCCTCCGGTTCCTCTGATGCCTTGAGCCCATCTCCACCTTCAACCTCTGGAGTGGCAAGAGAGGGTGTTGTTGCAGCTACCGAAGTGGTCGAGGTCGTGAGCGACACCGTCGCTGCAGGGCTGATCGCAGCCATTGGCAGCGTGGTGCCATGCGTGCGTCTTGGTGTCGAACATGTCGTGGATGTCGTCGGGGTGGTCAGGGACACCTGTGTTGCTGCAGCCGGGGTGCTCGTAGCCATTGGCATGATGGTGAAGCGACTTGGTACTGGCGTCGAACATGTTGCGGGAGTCGCCGACGGGTGTTCGGTGGTGGCGATGGAGAGGTCGAGGAGGACGTTCTAGGCCGGCAACAACACAACTTGATCGCTGCTGAAAGATGGCCATGGCGATGGCCTCAGCCCCGCGCTCACAGACGCTGGAACGCGCGTGACGCAGCCGTGACACAGCGTTGAACAGCTGGTGGGCGTCACCAGGAAAAGCTTGATGGTGGCGTTTGGAACGATGCGTGCGTCGTCCTGATGTGAAGTGGAGGTCGAGGAAGCGGCGGTTGGTGCCGAGGCAGTGATCGCAGGTGCCAGAACGCGGGCGTCCAGGCCGCGACCAATCGTCGAACACTTGCCGTGCGTGGGCAGGTGTTGTTCAGTGGTGGCGATGTGGATGTCGAGGACATCGTCCTGGGTGGTGCCGAGGTCGAGGGAGACGAGGGAGACGCCGATGTTGCTGCCGCCGGCTCCCGTCGGTCAATGGACACCTCAACCACTTTAACTTCACCACCGACGAATGGGCATCGTTGAGGATGCGGTTGCTTTCGTCCATCTTCGCCATCATCGCCTTCATCTGCTCTAACAATGCCCGATACCAAACATTCTGCTGCTCGAATGACATTATCACCGGTGGTGACGGATCAATCCAAGCTCTGATAGCCAAATTGTTTCGTGCCACATATATCTAATACAAATAGGTAGCTACAGATAGGAATTGAGGGTTCTAGAGAAGCACTGGAGGGTTCAAGAGAAGCAAGAGTACAGAAGGTTCAAGAGGAGTAGGAACGGAGGAAGGAGAAGCCGAGGTTGGAGATGCCATTTCTGTTCTTCGATGCCTTCACAGGCTTGCTGATTTGTCGGCTTGACACGTGAGTTGGGCCGAGCCCATTCCTTCTGCAGCCCACCTTGTAGCGCACAACCTGGCACATGTCATTCCCACCTTTTTTTGACAAAAAAAAAAGAAAGAAAGCAGAAGAGCTGCTTTTCATTTCATTAGAAGGAACAAAGATGTACCAGATGACAAAAATGAAACAGGAAACGAAGCTATATATGTGTCTATCTAGCTAACCAAAATAAAGATCTGTACATGGGTGGGAGAACCCCTAGGTAACTTTTACACCGATGAAGATTTAGACTATGTATTCTTCCCTAGTAAAGGTAAAGACGACAAGCTCACTGGCCGCTTGTCGTTGAAATATGCTCCGGTTTCGCTTCTTCCACAGGTGCCAGATCATAAGAAGTAGGGTGTTTGGAAGTTTTTTCCTGCGCTTGTGGCGCGATAATTACACGTTGTCTCCACCATTGCAAGAAGAGTGGATGGAGTTGGTTGCCCATGTTCGGCAGGCCAGACCAGTAGTCTACCATTTGTACAGGTTGTTGTGGAAAAAGGACATTCGAGGAAGAGGTGATCAATGGTCTCCAGGTTTCGCATGCATAGGGGCAAAAGTAGGAATTTGACCACCCCTTGCACAATAGGCGATCTGCGGTATAGACTCCCTTCTAGGCGAGTAGCCAGGCAAAGAATTTGATCCTAGGTGTTGCCCAAGGATCCCAGACGAGCGGCGCATAGTTAACGGAGATGCTGTTAGTGAACTGTGCAATGCATGCTGACCTAGATGTGTATTCGTCCGAGGCTATCTCTCCACATGATGTTGTCCGGTAGTTAGATAGAACAATTCCTTGCAGAGCCCACCACAATCGAACATAGTCTGGTAGTAGGTCTGGCATGGTGTCCTGGATGTCATCAATCCATTTGTTTCCTGTGAGTGCCGCACAGACAGTTCGGCAACGTGTTAGTAAAGTCGAGAATAGTTGTGGTGCTATGTTCCTGAGTGATGAACCGTGTAGTCAAGGGTTACTCCAGAAGTCTGTTGTGTTCCCATTACCGGCAGTCATCGTTGTGAGGGTATAGAATAATTGCATATCCATGCCATCACATGGTAGTTCCAGTCCCACCCACGGCTTATCTGGTGTCTTCCAAGAGAACCATAGCCAGCGTAGTCTAAGTGCCCGACCAAATTTCTCGAGGTTCAAGACGCCTAGACCCCCAAGTTCCTTCAATCGATAGACACTGGCCCATGCAATTTTACATTTTACTCCATTGGCCTCCTCGGTGCCTATCCATAACCATGAACGCATGATTTTCTCAAGGCGCTTGCAGATGGACACCGGAAGCCTGTGTGTTTTCATGATGTATACGAGCAGTGCTACGAGGACACTTTTTAGAAGCACTACTCATCCGAGCAGGGTGAATAATCTTCCTTTCCACCTTGTCAGGCTTCTAGCCGCACGGTCAATCAATGGTTGGAGCTCAACATGTCGTAGCTTCCGTAAGGAGAAAGGCATTCCCAGATACTTGAAAGGTAGTGATACAAGTGGGATTTGCATATGTTGAAGGATATATGTCATGTCAATATCATCGCATCGAATTGTGGCCACCGAGCTCTTTGCAAGGTTTGCGTGCAGCCCCGAAGCTTGTCCAAAGGTGTCCAGAATTTGTCTTGAGGTCTATAGCTCATTCTTAATGGGTGCCAAGAAGATGGCCGTGTGATCAGCGTATAAGGAGAGCCTCATATGTGCAGCTATATGATTGATCTATGATAGGTGGCCTTCGCTGGTTGCTAGCTCAAAGAGGTGTTGTAGCGGATCAATTGTGGTGATGAACAAGAAGGGGGAGAGGGGGTCCCCTTGTCGAAGTCCCCGTTGGTGGAGGAGGTACTATCCTGGGGAACCATTGAGGAGCACTCTTGACGAGGATGTGGACAAGAGGATGGACATCCATTCTCTCCATCTAGCTCCAAAGCCCCTTACTTGTAAGAGGTCCAGCATGTAGGGCCACACTACCATGTCGAAGGCCTTGGATATGTCGAGCTTCAAAAGTAAGGATGGTTGGCGCTTGCGGTGTAGTGCCTGAGCTAGATTCTAGACATAGAGGAAGTTCTCTTGGATACACCTCTTCTTAACAAACGTGCTCTGAGCCATTAAAACTAGATCATTGAGATGCGGTGCGAGTCGCAATGACAGAACTTTGGTAATAAGTTTTGCCAAACTATGAATTAAATTGATCAGCCTGTAGTCCCCTATAGTCAAGGCACCCTCCATTTTGGGCAGCAAGGTGACCAAGGCACCGTTTATGCGGTCGAAGTGGCGTCTGTGCATGGCGTAAAAGTGGTGTATCGAGGCCATGATGTCCAGCTTGACGATGTCCCAACAGATCATATAGAAGCAATCGGTGAAGTCAGATCCCGCGCCACGCTCGATCCTCCCGGTAATATGTTTGTATCAGAACAACACAAATAATATTATCTTTGTAGACAATAGTAGGTAATTTAATAAAATCAATACCATATAACTGTTGTATCTGATTCCTCCTCTCCACGCAACAACTACCCCTAATATTTCCCAAATCGGCGCCTCCGTCTCCCCTGCCTCGCCACCGTGTCAGGTATGAACCCATCAACGCTTGCAGCTCGATCACTCTCTCAATTCAGCATTCTCTGCCCCTCACCTTGCTGTCTGCTCCGGCCTGAAATAGATACGATGCATGAGCCGTCGGGCGGCCTGCGAGCGTCGTGCCTTGTGCGGAGCTGCGTGCAGCTGGGCACCAGCAGTCGAGCGCCGTACTGCTACTCTGCACATCGCATAGGCCACACAGCAGTATACTTTGATTTTTCCGTTTGTCTCAAGTTGTTCAGTTGAGAGTCCAGTTTGGCATGGGGATTCTTGCCTATTTGTGAATGTAGACTTTGAAATTAGTGTTGAAATATGAATGGTGGGTCTTAGATTAGCATTCATGGTACAAACATATTGTAGCTTCGTCAGTGCCCTTCGATCAATTGGGATAATCAAGTCAATACTTGATATTGTGGCACTGTTTCAGAGCTTCAGATCTGCTCATCGTATCTATTTCAGGTATGATTCCATCTTTGCCCCATGTTGTGTTTCACCATGTACAATTCACTAGATGATGTTTCAATACCATATGCGCAACCTTTTAAATGATCACAAATGTGTTTGATGAGATGTATCACCAATAGTTGTGATTCGATAGATGTAAAAACATTCCAATGAGATATAAGCGTCTTTATTCCATGGGACACTGATGATAACCTTCCTCATTCTTCCATGTGATTGCTAATTGTAAGAGCATTGAAGATAGAGTTTCTAATTGAAATAACACTGCATGGTTGCTAATTGCTAATTGTAAGAGTTTTATCACGGAGGGGTATCAAAATCACCGATCTTTGGTCGATCAATGATTGAGAATAATCTGGCATCTCATAGTGCTGCTCCTCGCACGATGAGATGGGTAGAGGTACCCCCTATTAAAGGGTGTGCTGCCACCATGGGTTGAAGGGCACGGCGCACAAGTATTATCTCGTGAATTTTTTTTTTCTCCCGTTACAACAGGTATTTAATTAGTTGTAGTAAAAAATAAAGAAGAAACCTACTACTAAGAAAAACTGAAATACCTAGAATGAACTCTATATCTTTGCATTAAGAAAGTATAGCAAAACACACTGGAAATATGTCGAAACTAGAACTCTGCATTAAGAAAAGGAATAGCAAAACTCCAGGGGATTAGAACTCAAACCCAGTTCCTTAAACTTGTAGCGGTAGCAGCTAATGCTCCATGGTAGCTACATCCTGCCACCGTTTTGTAAGTGCATCCCGCCGTCCACAGCATATTCATCGCGTCTGCAGACTCCACAGTAGCAGAATGAAAAGCGCTCCATCGCATGCTGCATCTAGTCACATATCCTCCTCGGTAGAGGAACTGACAAACCCCTCGATTAGCCTCTAATGAAATCAGCGAGATCAAACCAACAATCTCTGTAATGAACGAGGTTAAAATGTTTATTCTGTTCATCTTTTCTGTAGAACATTTAGTTACAGGAAAGAAAAAAGGATGCAGCATAAATCAATCAACTGATTCACTCATTCGTCCTTGACTCCGGACTTGGCATCTGGAGCCTGCGGTTTGTTCTTCCTCCTCTCCTCTAGCATCGACTTGGTTTTCTCCAACACGCCAAAGAAAATGGACCCGCCAATGCCAATCCAGAGCACCCGTGGCTCAATGCCCTGCCATGTGCCAACTTTAGACATAGAGACAACTGAAAATAGGTAACTAGCTAACTGATGCCAATGGCCAGAGGCAGATGCACAACAAAAGACAGGGCTAACACAACAGAATGCACATTAACAATTGTTATATTGCACAGTGCATCATTCACAAGGCCAAAACATAGATTAAACCGAACTATACTGGCAAGTCAGAATCTCTTCAATGACAAATCTGAAAGCATCCAGTTCACATCATGTCATCTATTGTTTGTTTTGTAGTTGGAACTTAAAAGTATGGAAGCTGTTTATATCCATTGCACTTCCATTGCACTTTACCTTCAAGAATGCCTTAGGGCCTTCCTCTCTCAGAATTGTCTGAGCACAGCTTACGATTCCAGAGTACTGGTTTCCCTGTCCCTTCAATCCCAACCAACACAGAAATAGTCAGTTATGCAAAGCAGCAAAAGGAGTTTTCTGGGTGGAATGTTATATTGCAAGTGTTTTTTATGGTATCCACCTGAACCATCAATCTTGTCTTCAAAACATCAAGGGGTGTTGTTATAGCTCCGGTAATGGCGCCTAGCAAAGAGTAAGAGTACAAAGCAGAAGGAAACGTTTTGGTCAGAAAGAGGGAATAAAAGAACACAAGAGAGGGCAGTGATGATTAGGAAGCAACATGAGAGTTAGAATGGTTAGACTGAAATTTTCGTTGTACCAGCAAAAGCACCAATAAGTGCATTCTCTGGATCCTTCAACTCCCTCTTTGCCTGGAAATTGTGAAAAGAAAATATGGTAAGCACTAAAAAATCTTGAAAGTTTCGGTTACAGTTATATTAGCTATTGGGCAGCAGTTAACAACGATTGCTGCTTTAAAGACGGAAAATATGAACAAATGATCAAGTTATTCATAATTCTGTCATTAATAAATGTGAACAAGTTTTGATGAAGATACAGTAGAATCAAATCACATCTAAATGAGGTACTGACATCAGGATGCATCAGCAGTACAATATCTGACATATATGAGACAGCAAAATGCTGATCATGGCACAAAATCTAACTCTACTGAACAAAAAACACCCAGGACAATATGTAGGAGGTTGACAATGTGTGATTTTACATTAAGTGAGGAAACAGATTGAAGCCTTGAATGAGTTGTTCATTAGTAATTCGACGGACACAAGAATAAATAGTTATCTTGGTAATGATAGAAGAGTACCATAAGTTTGTAACCAATTCGAAGCTGCTCATATATGCAGAACTGAATGGCATCAAACGGCAGATCTCGAAGTAGAAAGGAGCCATAACCCTACAAACCAAAAGAAGAAAGAGTTAGAATGGATAAGATGACAACATTTATCATAAGGCGGCATAAAATGTACAAATCAAATCAACAATCATCATTTTTCAAAGAAAAGTAATGTTACATCAGTTAAATTAAAAGATTCTTCACCAAATAAGAGGTCAGAAAGAATATACATACAGCATAGAGCCCTTTAAATCCTTCTTTAGCAACAATGAGGCGAACAGCATCAGGAGCAGACTTGAATTGACCAGTTTGCATTCTTTGTTTGACTACCTGAATGCAGTGAGACCTAATTTGAATGCAGCACAGCACTATTTGGAGTAGAAAAAATAAAACTTTCTGACCTCTGTGGGGACACGGACGAGAGAAGCAGCAATACCGCCAATGGCCCCTGCAGTCTGTAGCATTCGCATTTAGAAAACATGGCCAACATAAATCAATATGCTGTAGTAGAGGCTAAGCATTCATGCAGAAGAAAAGACACAATTCTGGCAGTTCAATAAAAATGCCATGGATAGGACGGCAGGCATAAAATGAAAAGTACATGGTATAAACAGCAATGTCAAACAACAAGCCTTATTTTGAGCAATCGGCTAGCCAACTGAAGGTTAAATCTGTGCTAACTTACAAAATGGGCAATAGCACTCAAATTTTCAGGAAGTCTCTCCAATAGTTTTCTTTTAGTCGGTTCATATACTCCCACAAATATTGCAGAAGCCCTGTAATAAGTAATAGATTAGGTTAAGAAAATCACAAAAACAGGATAAATGGTATGGCAGAATTAGAAGACATCATTTTTTCTCATGGTACCTTTGCAAAAGGTGAAACTACGGAGTCTGAATTCTTAATAGATGCATGGCAGTCAGTTAAAGGTGAAACAACACTCGATCAGCTAATGAGAATATTACATGAAGGAAAATATTTGCATCATATCGTGAATTATTACAAATTATTACTTCAATATAGCATCCAACAAAAGATGGTGATACTTTGAGGTAGGGTCATACTAGGTCAACAACTTGCAGCTTGATATTGCTTTAACATTTCAGGAAAACAAGCAGCACTGCACAAGTTATAACAAGTAGTGATCTAACAGATGCAATATGAAGAAGTGATATTATGTACTCACGGGAGAACACCAGCGAGATTTCCAGCTAATCCAGAATACAAGCCTCTCCATTCAATTTGGCTTCCACCTCGAGCAGCCTGAAGAAACCACAAACTTCAGACAGCAGCATGTACATGTTACTTTTCTAAGATGCCAGTAAACAATGGGCAGAAAAAAATGAAGTCATACGGGAAACTAGAAGCACAAGATTTAGTAAATTAAAAACTAGAGAGACTTGTTTGACATGGAATAGGATTTGGTTGGCATTGCAGAGACACTTAGATAAGTATTCTGTATGCACAAGCACATCACTGCTCTTATTCTCTCAAGATATCAGATTATAAAAAGAGCTATTGCGCGATGAAAAGATGATTGACCTGAAGCCTGGTTTTTATTGTATCAATTGGGTACAGGGCTGTTTCCACCACAACACCGGCCGTTCCTCCAGCTATGCTGCCCTCTGAAAAGACAAAGTTATACAAAACCAGGTACATTATTTTTCAAAATCAGGGAAAAGCCTCAGTCGCATTCTATTGAATGAAAATGGGCAAAGATAGTCAGGGCCAAGAACCACAAACCCTCTGGCCATAACCACACTGACCAGTTTTCAGAAAGTAATTCACTGTAACAGGATTAACATATTAGAATCAGCACACACCTGATTAGCATACCACCTAAACAAAACAAAAAAACTGACTAATAACACTTAGGGGATGCTTTAACATTTATTCAGCATTGCAGAAGTTGAATTCCAGCATGGATTGTATCAACCAGTTTCATCATGGGACCTGCACTTTTCTATCTCACACCAGTGAGCATCAGCAACCAAAAAATAATCGGCTGCATTGCGGAGCAGAGATCCAGCAAAACCAAGTACATGACTACTGATGCAGAGCTTTTCCTCTTCGCCCTCTTCCTCCTTCTCCTTTTCCTTTTTTGGTTTTTTCAGCCTGATGGCCTGATGTATCTTTGGACTTATATTTCTACTCTATCAATATAATCTGGCGGAGCTCCGGCTGATCGTTCAAAAAAAAAAAGACTACTGATGCAGAATTACAAGAGAGGAATTTGACGCACCGCACAAAACCTGAAGGAAATTGAACGACTTCTCTTCTCCACCTTCTCCCATGTCTGCTCTGGGCGGAGTCAACTGTGAGTACCGGCGGTTCGATTGAACCCCGAAAAAAAGTTTTGGTTAATCAACTGGTATCGATACTCCACCGCGCACAAACCTTGCAACCGCAACAAAAATAACTCTTGAAACAATCCATCCAAGCAAGTTAGGGCTTCCTTACCGAGGAGAGAGCAACTCAGCCCGAGTTCGGATGTCCAGTAGCAGTATACGCGAGGAGGGGCAAGAGGGTGCGGCGGCCGGCGAGATGGGAACTGGGAAGGCAAAGAGCTCGGGGTTTATCGCTTTACTTATCGGGAGACGGAGCCAGACTAGGTAGTTCAGGGGAGCGTGGATCTTTAGGCCCAGCCCATGCAGTTCAGGGCCTCTCACATAATTAAAAGCCCATCTACTAACAAAAAATGAATAAATCTCTATTATATAAAACACGACTTGATTAACGCGTTAACTATTCTCTTACTCTCTTTTCACCTAATAAGCTCTTAAATTTTGAATAATTTACTCATTTTTACCGTACGACCTTTTCATCCAGCCTTCATGCTTTGTTATTGATTATAGATATAAGACATGTTTTATTAATAAATATAAATAAAGAATTTATGAGAGAAATTAGTGGATAATATCTTTCTCTTTTTTAATCTTATCTGAAATCAAATTACGATATCGCTCTTGACGTATTCATCTGGTTTTGCTTTAATGGCGCATCCATATTTTCATACCTTAAGTTTATGATTGATGTTACAGTATCCAATATTTATATTTTGTTGTAACACTCCTTCCCCTATGCCACTAAAAGTTTTAGCATTCCCTTATATGCTACTCTTAGGTAGTGTTTGGTTGGAGAGCGAGGTAGATGAGATGATTTCATTCATGTATTTAGGGATGGGATGGGATGGTCCGAAATCAGATGTTTGTTTGGTGGGTGTGATGGAACGACTCCATTTTAGATTTCGGGCCCACCGTCAGTGACCCGTCCCAAGTAGGATGGCTGCGTTCAGCCTTTTTTTGGAACGGATCCGTCCCGAATCTTTGAAGAATATTATCTGATTCAAAACCATCACATCCCTTTGAACTCCAACCAAACAGCTCAAAAACAGGATAAATCCGCTCCGTCCCACCCCGTCTCACGAAACAAACACTACCTTAGACATCAGTGACATACAAAGAAACCATAAAAATACACATTGTCACAGAGGAATTCTCTCCAAGAAATCCCTGTACCACTTGGTAAACTCCATGTACTTAGCTCGCTCCATCTAACGAAATTGAACTGGTATGACTGAGCCAGACACAAGACAAGATACGGCACACTGTATTGTATATACCAACTGAATGAATCTAACATCATATTTGGCACAGTTCCGGTATTAATTCCCTTCCTCAACTCAAGTATAACCATGCAACATGCTTCATGCAAAACAAGTGCGGACAACAAATTATGCCACTTCTTTTCTCAAGATACAGGAAGTATAGCCTATGCGCTGAGAAGGTGGACGCAACCAAACAATCATGTTAGTTGCCATGAATTATAGCGTCACTTGAAAAAAAGTAGGTAACCTACTAGTTCCAGCATGTGTGGACGTGGCGCTCAACCACACCATCTACCAACCGAGCAAGTGCGTGGTCCATCAACCCTATTTTTTCACCTTGTCTGATAGAAGATACAACTTTAATTTACAGACAAGTATATATGTTTGCCGGTATTCATTAATTAAACAACATAGTAATATATACTGTATCATATCGGTATTCAACAAATTAATTAATTCAGGGAATAATTAAGTAATCGATTTGAAGCAACAAAATGCTGTGTATAATCAACCAACTCGATCGCAACTCGGTCTGTAACGCGTTTCATCAATGGATGCAAGCACCCGGGACCGTCCACTTGGCGGCGTGCTTGGCCCAGTGCGGCATCCCCGTGTACTTCTTCCAGTCGTCGAGCACGCTCCTGAGGTCCTTGAGCTTAGCTCCCAGTCCGACGCAGCAGTTGGCATGCATGGTGCAGATCTTGTTCAGATCCTTGCCGTGGCTGCAGAAGCCGCCCATGAACGCCGGGTCGATGTACTGAACCCGCAGCCGGAGATCCTTCACGAGCTCCTTCTTGATCGCGTTGAACACCGGCTGCTCGTTCAGGCCGGCCGGGAACCTGCTCCTAGCCTCGTGCCAGACCCTGGTCATGGCGACGGTCCGGTTGTTCGGCTTGACGTGGAAGAAGCCCGTGTTGGGGAAGTTGTCGATGTTGTCGGGGTCGCCGAAGAAGGCGTCGCTGGAGACGGTCATGTCGGCGTACACCGTCACGTGCTTGAACGGGCTCCGGAACCACATGATGTCAACGTCCTGCATGCGATCAGCAATATATTTGCATGGCTGAAGCTTTGAAGCTAGATCAATTGTGTGTTGCTAATTACGAGGATTCAGACTGATATATGCGCACATACGGTGAAGAGGAAGCTGTATCCGAGCTGGAGGACGCGGCGCTGGAGCTTGAGCTTGCTCCATACGAGCTCGAGGTAGTCTTTGGAGAGGTAGAACTTCTCGGAGGTGAAGTTGATGCCAGGCATGGTGTAAAGGTAGCAGTGCCGGTGCACAGCGCGGCACCGCGCCATGGCCGACGGGTCCATGGCCACGATGAGGACGTGGTCTAGCAGGTGCGCGATGCCGTCCCCGATGCGGAAGCTCTCCAGGAAGAGGTCCAGCAGAGACCCGGGCGCCGCCCACGCGTGGTTCACGCACGTGATGATCACCGTCCGGTCGTCCGGTCGTCCGCCGTCGCCACGCGCTCCACCACGGCGGCCAATCCCGGGAACTCCGTCTCCGCGGCCTGCTATGCATTGATCCGCCGTGCGTGAATTATGTTATGGACGCTCTTGTCTTGTCATGAGCAACTCTTCGTAATATAAATTGATTCACTGTGGACAAGAAATTCTTTTTCTGGTGGACTGGAAATTCTTTTTTCTTTTCTGAAGGAAAAATTGTAGAGTACTTCAGATCGCCGCAGCTAATTTGAAGAAGCTAAAGTTGCCATTAATCAGGCACCGTCGCTATTCCCGAAACAAAATTGTTCGCCGCCATGCCCGTTCTTTTCGATCTCAATATAATACTTCCTCCGATTGTAAATATACGTCGTGTTAGATTTATGTACCAGGATTAAGAAAGTAGATTAAATAATCTTGTTGCTTTTTATTTATTGTGTATTAAAAAAATAACTCATTCATTCGTGAAAGTGATAACATCTTATCTTATATTTACTAATTGAAGGCTCCTTTTGGTGACTACACGTTAATCCTAAGAAAATCCTATAAATTCTCGTAAAAAAGCAAAACTTCCAACCATCAAATTAATTGATTGACTAACTGTAACCATAGATCAACAACCAGACGAAATAACATAGAAGATTAAAAAACAAATCATAGAGTCCAGCCCCAAGACTATTTCTTGTCTTGCCTTTCCTTCTTTTTTGTTATAGATACTATTTATCCAACAAGATTATGTTAGCAAACTTCAGCTTAGTTACGTTAGCAAACAACATACTTTTTCCAAATCAATTATAATCAAACACTACAAAATTAAAACAACAGAACTCAAACATATTACCAATTATCACACAAAAATAATATCAAAGAATTTAATATATTAAAAAAATAATATGAGATACGGTGACGATATTAAAAATAATAATAATTTCAAAAAATCAAGAAACAAATAAAAATCAATTTGCATAACACATAAAATGAAAATTATAAATTAGATATATTCACAAATAATAAACATGATTCCAAATTATAAAAAAAAATTATATTTTACATTCTAATATTTAAATATAAATAGTTGATATATCTTAGCATACAATTATTATTAACACAAATATCTACAATTTAGTCGTAAGCTAAATTTCTAGCCTGTGCAGTCGTACGGGTTGATGCGCTAGTTTATTAAACAATGGTAAGATGGGAACAAAAGAGAAAAAAAAATGTATAAAAGTTCAAAAATAATTTATATTTAGAGAATAGTTGAGGGGGCTAAAACGGCATATATTTACAACAAGATGGAATATACACTGTCCAAATAAATAAATCAACAAAAAAAAAAACACAGCTGAATTGAGGCAGCAAACCTCTCGTTCGCGATCGGCACCGGTCGGCAGGCTCAGATCAGCTGCCGTGCCGCTACCAGGTTTTGTGACGTTACCCTCAGCCTTTTCTGACGATGTTCCATTCCGGCCTCTCCCGCCCAAGAACTGCACCGCCCCGGGACAGCTGAACTCCCCCAGGCGGTGCTGCAGGAGCAGCACGACGGTGAGCGCCGCCGCGCAGCCGAGCACGAACGACGACGACGCCTGCCGCCACCTGGCTTCCGCGGCGTTCGCCATATCGACGGCGGCCGCTGCCTAATCCTGGTACACTAGCAGAGATGTGCCGAGCGATGTGGCCACGGTACCTCGAGTTCTAAAACGTTGTGCGTTGTGAGAACCAAGCACGCGAGTGAATTTCCCGGATGGGAAGTCAACCTGTATGTCTTAGAGGTTGTGTGCGCACAAGAAATAGAACCTGACTACTTCACCTGTGCCATCAGACAGACCTCGATGCTGCTACTTGCTGATGTGGATGGCAACAGAAACAACGTGCTGCAGTGAGGGCTGAGCTCTATCCACATGAAACTATGGGCCTAATTCCTTCTGCTGCCAAGCCATCAACAGCCTCCAAGAGTTTCTTTCATTGGCCATCCAAGAGCTTCTTTGTGATATCTTATTTAATTTGTTAAATTCCTTCATGTAATTTTATATATGTACTGGACTCAAGCTATGGATCCTCATATCTCTAGGCTCAGCCCATGCACTGCAGGGCCTTCCTGCACATCTACTACCAAAAGTGACAAAAAAAAAAAGAACTCCCTGTACTTTGTAAATTTCGGCGTTCTGATTTAAATCGGAATTGCTATGAGCCTACACAAAACAAGATGCAACACACACTATAGTCTATGTATACCAACTAAAACTGGCATCGTATTTTGCAAAATCCTGGCAATTTCTTTCCTGACCTCAAGCATAACCCTGCAAGATGCCTCAAGAGAGCTGGTGAGCACAACCCAAATGTTTCGCATTGTCCGATGCCATACCTAGCAGATAAGTATGTATAATTTGCCCGGTATACAATAATTAAACAGCATATATAGTACTAGCTAGTGTAGTGCTCTTTCGGTATCCAACAAATTAATTCAGAAAATACTAATCGATTTGCAGCGACAAAGCCTGTGTGTATATATTTGCAGCAACAAAAACTCGATCCGTACGTTTCGTTAATCATCGATCAATGGATGCATGCACCCGGGACCGTCCACTTGGCGGCGTGCTTGGCCCAGTGCGGCATCCTCGTGTACTTCTTCCAGTCGTCGAGCACGCTCCTGAGGTCCTTGAGCTTATTTCCCAAGCCGATGCAGCAGTTTGCGTGCATGGTGCAGACCTTGTCCAGGTCCTTGCCATGGCTGCAGAAGCCACCCATGTAGGCCGGGTCGAGGTACTGCACCCGAAGCGCGAGGTCCTTCACGAAGCCCTTCTTGATCGCGTTGAACACCGGCTGCTCGTTCATGCCTGGGAACCTGCTCCTGGCCTCGTGCCAGATCCTGGTCATGGCGATCGTCCGGTTGTTCGGCCTAACGTGGAAGAAGCCCGTGTTGGGGAAGTTGTTGATGTTGTCGGGGTCGCCGAAGAAGACGTCGCTCGAGATGGTCATGTCGGCGTACACCGTCACATGCTTGAACGGGTTCCGGAACCACATGATGTCTACGTCCTGCGATCGATCGATCGATATGCGCATGGATGAAACGAACTTCAGACACAGTGATTAGGTTGACGGAATGTGTGCGAGGATTCAGGGAGCACGTACGGTGAAGAGGAAGTTGTATCCGAGCTGGAGAACGCGGCGTTGGAGCCTGAGCTTGCTCCAGACAAGTTCGAGGTACTCTTTGGAGAGGAAGAACCTGGTGGAGGTGAAGTCGATGCCGGGCATGGTGTAGAGGTAGCAGTGCCGGTGCACGGCGCGGCACCGCGCCATGGCCGACGGGTCCATGGCCACGATGAGGACGTGATCCAGCAGGTGCGCGATGCCGTCGCCGATGCGGAAGCTCTCGAGGAAGAGGTCCAGCAGGGACCCGGGCGCCGCCCACGCGTGGTTCACGCAAGTGATGATCACCGTCCGGTCGTCCGGTGACGCCACGCGCTCCACCACGGCGGCCAAGCCCGGGAATTCCTTCTCCGCGGCCTAGAAGAAAGAGGCCAAGAATTTCTTTAGCTAATTCTAAATTTAAAACAGGTAAGCGAAGTAAGAATTTGCACGGATTTTGATCGGATATTTGAATGAATGAACACTTGTGGATTCCGATTAGATCAGCAGCGAATTGTTTTGAAAGAAAATTGTAGACTTGAGATCGCAGCAACTAATTAGAAGAAGCTAAAGTTGCAACGCTGGAGTAAGATCGATGCAATCAATTGGGTACTGTCGTCGTTATTCCCGAAACGAATTTAGGCGCCAGCGTGCTCGTTTAGCTCGACGATCTCGATTACACAACACAGCACATCAATAATTCGACTGAATTTAGACAGCGAACTAACCTCTTCATCGCGATCGCCGCTGGCCCGCAGGCTTAGATCGTTGGCGGTAGTAGTAGTAGTAGTAGTGTCAGGCTGCTTCGTGACGTTAGCCCGATCAGCTTCTTCACCGGCTGCCATGATCACCTGACCTGCCGCTGGTGACGACGTTCCGTTCCTGTTCCGGCCTCCCCATCCCAAGAACTGCACCGGGGTGGGGCGGCTGAGCTCGTCCGGGCGGTGCTGCAGGAGCAGCACGACGGTGAGCGCGGCGACGCAGCCGAACACGAACGACGCCGCCTGCCGCCCCGTGGCCTCCGCGACCTTGGCCATGTCGACGGCAGCCGCTGCTAGCTAGTGGAGTAGCACTTTCTAGCCGTGTAGAGACGTGCCGATCGATGTGGTCTGGCTCCCTAAAATACACGGCTCCGTCCGGCCATCCCGCCTGCCTCGTGGAGTCTGCAGACCTAGTGAGAACTGAGAAGTCGTACGCAGCAGCTACAAAAGAAACGAAATTGTCAGCAGGCACTCCGTAGCGTACAACGCATGCATTGGCGTACGTATAACGTATACTGCTGGTATTATCCAGGCTAATTTTCTGTGAGAGTTGGTGCCGGTTGGGGAGGATACCGATGCATCATGGGATGGGAGCACATGCTCACATCCGTGATCGTGGCTGACGGATTACAGCTTGACTCCATTCGGAATTTCTTCGTGTCTCTATATGTATGGTTCATGTGCCAACAACCCAGTCTGTACTCTAGCTGAAGTAAGTTCAGTTGGCGCGTCTACGTCACCGTCCGTGTGCACACCGGATAAATGAAAACGATGCGCTGCAAAGTTCAAGTTCTCCTCTGAATTCAGGGTAGCCCATGGAGCTGTACTTCTCTTCCACCTTGACTGAAGATGTAAGGTCAGTTCGGACACGACTCATGATACAATGGTCTTCGTTTTTTATTCTGCATAACGGATTGCGTGACCATGGCCACTCCGTGTGTCACCGGTATCGATTCATATATAACTGTCACCGATGAATAATATTAATCACATCATAGATTTTTTAAAATAACTATTTCGTTAACAGCTACAGCTCACTTTGTTAGCTCCTACCCTATTTAGTTTTTTTAAACTAATTTTACTATATTTGTAGCTAAGAATTTATTAGCTACATTTTTATAACAAACTACACTTAATTAATTTAGACGTGACAAATTTAAATACGAATCAAACAGGCTTGTAGCGTCAGGCTGTGGACAAATAGTATATGTTCTGCCTGGATTGGCACAAGTAAAGAAGAAGTATGTTATCAAAGTAAAATACAGAGGGTGATACGCAGAAACTATAGTGATCATGTGCTGCACATAGCTAGTATAAAACTCATTGTTGGAACGTGTCTTCCTGCATCAACGTTCCCGGCATCCTCGCCTGACGCTCGCCTGCCTTCCTTGCGCCACCACTTGCCTAATCAACCTGGTGCTTCGTTAGGCAATGTACATAGGTAGATTACACCTTCATTTTTCCTTGTATACCTTTTGTAATCTCGTTGTTTTGTGTATAAGATTACATCACAAAATGATCTACGAGGGTCTCACTTCAACCCAATCAAACACATCCTAAGGTATGTAAAAGGCACCGCTGATTTTAGTCTCCACCTCACCTATTCCTCATGCGACTCCATCGTGGCATATTTCGGTGCTGACTAGGCTAGCTCCCCCGACACTCGAAAATCAACTTCCGGCTACTGTATATTCCTTAGCGACAATCAACTTTCTTGTCCTCGAAGCACCAACTCACCATCTCCCGTTCGAGTGCTAAAGTAGAGTATATTGAAGTGACCAATGCGGTGGCCGAGACATGCTGGCTTTGACAGCTCATGGTTGAGCTCCACTGTCCTCTCAAGACCGTCACGATCATATACTGTAACAACATCTCGATCTACCTCTTTTCTAACTCGGTGCAACACTAATAGACCAAACACGTGAAAATTGATCTCTATTTGATCCGAAAATATGTGACACTTTGGTGATATCCACGTACTTCGCATACCATTCTCTTCGCAATATACTGACATATTCACTAAGGGCCTTCTCTCACGCTCTTTCTCGATTTCCGGTCCAGCCTCAACATTTGCGAAGCCCCCTGTTGATGCTACGTGGATGTTGGAACACATCTTCCGCGCTCCCAGCATCCTCGCCTACCAATTTGTGTCTGCAGACAGTGTATTCTTAGAGACCTGTCATTGGACTTTTCGCATACGCTACTAGCCTGCTAACGCATCAACCGATGTGATGTCTATCTGTCAGTGATGTGACAGTTGCTACGTACGTGGCTGCATCTTAGCGAGTGCAGACTAGATACAGAAGGTTCGCATGCACTTCTTAATCAGTGCAGCACAGTACTCTAGCTGGTCCATAAGGGCAGCTCCAGTTCTGGTACTGGGTCTGGAGAATCTTGTTATGTTAGTACTAATAATGTACGAGTAGGTGTAGCTAGAATCGTCACTGTCATGCACTCATGCGTCGTTTGATCATTGATGGGTTATTGCTAGCTTAACATGTTAGGTACATCTCTGTACTTACCACCAGGTAGCCAACTGATTGATCGATGGTCACTGGTCACGAGTCAGGACAGACTTTTCTTGTCGAGATGCAGCCAGGAGCAGTACCTTCTGAATTCTGATAGATAACTCACTGCTGACCCATAATCCATCCAGCCATTCATATGTGTGGATTCACTGACAGTTATGGTCAGAACCAAAGCATTACTAGTCCAGTGTTTGCAACAAACTAATTACCAAAAAAGAAAAACTGAACTTCATGCACACATGAAGAACAGTAGAACACAAAGCGATTGTAACTGTATAGTATCTCCATCCACGTCAAGAAGAGTATCGATGCCCATGTAGGTAGCTAGTGCATAGTGGTATTTATGCGTTGGTAGCTCAACTCAACCGCCACCGCACCCCTCCTTTTTAGCATCCCCGTTAGGTCGCAAATCGCTCTTCCATGCTCAGTCAGTTCGTCAGTGTTTACCGCCAAACAGGGAAACCCTGACCTCTGCACTTACGCGACAACGACGGGTCTATCGGTAGGATCGAATACTTATTAAGTAGGCAGGCGGAGAGGGTGAAGGATTGGGAAAGCTAAATTTAAAATTTAATTGATCAATAAAAAATCTAAATTATTCTCGTATTCCGTTTTAGACAAATTGTTATCATGTTACTAAAAATTAAATGATGTATAAAAAGATCTGTAAGTACGATTGCACTCAAATTTTAATAGTAAAAACTAGGAAATGTTACAAAATTAACCTGATAAGAATCAGGTCAATCGGATTCCTAGATAAAGAATTATTACCCTTGCAATCAGACTATAACAGATGGTGACGAAAATTGATTAAATATTAATTTGGCAATTATGCAAGAATTACAAAAATTCAACTAATAAAACTTTTTAGAACCTTACCTAATTGCTCTAGGATATTTTTTGATAGATCAAATCAAGACATTACATCAAACCAAAATATCCACTAAAACCAAAACCGGAAGACAAAACAAAGAGCATAGAGAAAAAAAGACCAAATTAACAACTCATCAACTTGCAAAATTTTATCTTTATTATATAAATGGGTTCACAAGATGTATCTCTATGACATCCTAAGAGAGTCTATACATAAGGCTAACCCTGGATGAGTTCTCATTTTTCTCAAAAAAGAAAATCTCTCAACTCTCTCGGTGCTGTTATGTCCTATTTATTTTCAACTGGGCTCACGTCGCTCTCCTAGGCTGCGCCACCCGAGCTGGGCCGGTCCCCCCCCCCCCCCCCCCCTGCGATCAGCTCACCGCGCGCTCCCCGGCCGACTGGGCTGTTGCGCCCCGAAGCCACGCCAGGGCCACGCGCACAGGCTGAGCCGCCTCCAGGCCTCGGCCACCAGCACACCAGGTCGTGCTCTCGCTCGTGCGCCACTGGGCCACAAAACCTCCCAGCCACCGCTCATATGCCAACCGTAGCCAAAACACAGAACCCGCGCACATCCCCCATGCGCTCGTGACACGATCCACTTGTGTAGGTCTAATGTGTAATTCATCTTCACGTGTAATGTCTTCTAGTCCGAATGTGTCACGTGATCTTCAGACTGTTTTGATCTTAGTTTATCTCTAAATATAGTCTCGATCCTGTATCCGACTACGTCCGCCGTATGACACACCTACATAGACCAAATAAATAATCAATTTCAAGCATAAGTTATTCAAACTTGACTCATGTTAATCCACATGATATCGTAACAATTGTCGTGCTAAAACTTTGTCTTTGCCAATTTCATAATAAATTCAATTTTTCAGCATTCATGATTTCACACAGCAAATTTGTTTTATTTTTAGATGTCCCGTCAATTATATCTGAGACAATGGATGTGTTAAAGTTCTTTGGAGTTCCCTAATGTTGCAACCCAGCCAATTGATGAGATAAAAGCACTGGTTCTCGGCCATTTTGTGCTGTTAGTTTCCTCTAATTCGTTTTGTGTTGCATGGCCATTCCGGCACCTACAAGCTTCGGCCCGGCAATACAAATTCTGGCTGGGCCGGGGATTATACAAAAGACGCCAAAATCTGGGCCTTCACTAACTTATATATATACGTATGATATTATTGTAGGAAAGTGTGTCCTTTAATTATTTAATTGCATACTTGTTAATATAAATCTCATATTTAGGTTTTACTGGTAATTTCTAGATTATTCTTGTCACCTATGTTACAGTCAGGGTGTTAAGGGTATACTTGGTTAGCTCCGCTGTCATGAATATGGGTGTGTTACTTAATAACTTGATTAACTGTCTATGCAACATGAACCAGATTAGGTAATCTTTTAAACCAATATGATCATAGGGATTTAGGCAAGTTAGTTTGCTTAGTATGGTTGTTGTGTGTGTATTGGGTAATGCGCGAGTACATGTTTTAGATCATAAGAGCAACTCCAACAGAACATCTATAATACATCATCTATATTATTATATGGATTGCTACCTATAAAACTTCTCTCTATATTACTCCATCACTTCAACAGTACATCCATATTTCATCTTCTATATTCTCTCTTCTATTTTTTAATAGTATTCTATAACTAACAATATTTGAAAAAAAACACTATGCAACTTAGGGTTGTCAATAATTTTATAAAATAATACATTATTTTATATGAATATTAATGAATTTACCTAATTTTTGGGAATTAAATTTGTGCCTAAAAATTCAAGAAAAAGTACAAAATAGTTAAATTTGGAGATTTTTTTCATTTAAAATATGTAAGGTATTTTTAATGGGAACTAGTTAAAATGGATTCTTTGTTATTTATTCTATTAGTACAAAAATTGTTGTGATTTTAGGAGCTCTACAAAATCATTTTTTGAATTTATGAAAGAGGAGAGAAGAAATAACTTTTTGAAGCAAAAGCTAGCTGTTGGCCTCTCTCGTCTGTCTACAGCAGGATGGCGTGGGGGGACATGCACGCCACATCTGGCGTGTCCAACGATGTGAATGGCGTGCTCTGCAAAGTAGCTAGCTGGATGAATAGTCTGTTGGAGGTTGTTTTTTTTTGAGAAAATGGATCGAGGATGGGATGGAGGGTGGGATAGAAGGGCTCTTGGAGATGCTCTAAGAATATGTTTGTGAAGCATATAAGATAGCTCAATAGTATAACCACGAGGTTAATATGGGTACGGTCTGGTTGAATAATTAGTGATCCGTCTAACTATGTACACATTAATTAGCTGCTGAGTGGCATAAGATGTAGCCTTACAGTGGATGTAATCCCTATTAGCGGTGAAACCTTAGTGGATGTATATAGATTAGGAGACGTTTTGTAAAGACCTTGTAGTGAGGCCCCAACTCACACCCCGAAAGTGTGAAGTTACAATGGAATCATGAATCGTGTGTAAAGTTGTACAATCTCTGCAGAGAAATAAAACTAATTAATCAATCGTACTCATGGTCAAGAGCAGCTTGAACTTCTTCATGATTAGTGAGAATCTTGGTTGGTTTTGGTAGTCCAGTGGTGGTGATCTGAAGGGTTGGTAATTAGGTGTAGAATACCTATTGAGTTTGGTAGTCAGATGAAATTCGATGAGTTGTATCTTTTAAAATATTATCATCACACATAGTAAATAGTTCTATTATACCTTCTCGAGTCCTAAGTTAAAATGACTTAGTTACAACAAATCACAGCCAAGCATTTTTTTGTCTTAAAGACTCATGTCATATTTTCCCACACTTTCTCAATATTCTATATGCTCATCCTTTTTCCGTTCTCTTTTCCCTACTGTGATCAATTGTTGTTCAGATCATGGTGATGAATTGGAGTTCCAAGAGGAAGACTTCGACTCGAAGACCCTATTCTAAGATGGCGCTCCTCCGGACAGCGCTTGTGGCAGATACAAGACCCGCTATCACTAAAGGTTTATCCTAGTATTTTCTTTAAGACATACAAGTCCTTTTGTAATAAATTATATCATTATGTAATGACACTCTAATGATTTCACTTATAACGTCACCGCATATATATGAAATATGATCTTGACATACATACGGAATACATCTGATCTGTTCTCTTAAAACCGGGTGTGACACAAATATCATTATATACACACACACATACTATATATATCTATTGTGTGCCTAGACGCACTGTAGTTCACTGTTGCCGCCACCTCACAATTATGATAAAAAATAGTATAGTTGCAACTCACAAGATATGTCAGTTACTATAAACATATATGGTCGTAACTGGATATCTTATGTAGTTGTATTTATGTATCTTTTGTCATGTGATCGTAAGTGGGTCACCTCTACGCACACCACCAGTTACGATCCAAAAAACAGTATAGTTGCTACCGTAAATAACTTTTTTGTCATGTGATCATTACTCAATTATTTGTGTTATCGTAACTGATTATTTTTTTAGTCGCAATTGGGTTACCTCTGCGCACGCCCCAGTTACGATAAAAAAGCAGTATAGTTGCTATTGTAACTAATTTTTTGTCATACGATCGTAACTCAACTATCTATACTATCGTAACTAACTATTTTCTTAGTTGTAACTGCGGATTGCGCAGCAGTAAAGTACAATACTTCTCGTAATTATACACTTTTTACCATATAATCGTAACTTACCTATATGTGTCGTCGTAACTGACTAGTTTCTTATTCGTAACTAGGGTGATGCAAAGATGACTGTAACAACTGAGAGTGACGTAACATAGTTCACTGTTACGTCTAGACACAGAATAGACTCACCGTATATATATACATATATATATATATATACATATATACATATACATTCATACATATATATATATATATATCATAAAATAATATATACATATAAAAAATAGTATATAGTGTTTGTATATACATCTGATGGCAACAAATAAGCGCTGTTGTATTCATCTTTACAGGGCAGAGAAACGATGCAAAATATATATAAGCTGTGTTGTGTACATACATATGGAGCAGTATAATTTATCCTAGCTACATTACCTTTTACAAATCAAAAGAATCAATGGTACCTCTCCATCTCCTTAATTTTACTTTGCGACAGCAAGAAGAAGCAGAGAAGAATTGCATGGCCTTGCGGTGCACCGAATGGATCGTCGGACCTAGCTAGCGAGCTGTGCCGACTGCTCAGTGGATGCAGATGCCGGGGAGCTTCCACTGGAACTTCCCGGCGCGGCGCTCGTCGGCGGACCCGGTGGTGTAGTTCCTCCAGACGTCGAGGACGCCTCGGAGGTCGTGGAGCTTGGCGCCGAGGCCGACGCAGCAGTTGGCGTGGAGGGTGCAGATCTTGTTGAGGTCTTTGCTGAGCTGGCAGAAGCCGCTGATGTACTGGGTGTCGAGGAACTGGATGGTGATGTCCAGCTTGGCGACCATCTCGTGTTTGATGAGGTTGAACACGTCCTGCTCGTGCTTCCCGAAGAATCGCCACCGCCCCTGCTGCCAGCCGCGGTAGAACTCGATCGTCTTCTCCGACGACCGCACGAACAGGAACCCGCCGTTGGGGAAGTTGCGCAGGCTGTAGGGGTCGCCGATGAACATGTCGCTCGAGATGGCGATGTCCGCCGCCATCGAGATGTGACGGAACGGGTCCCGGAACCACATCACGTCCACGTCCTGCACCAATTCAATCGATCGTTAACTTTTTGTATATATAAAAGCTGCAACTGTTGGAGCATTGACAACGACTGTTGTCAGGTCGACGGCCAGGCGTTCAACTTGAAGCGTGTGCGGCTCACGGTCACGGTGGCAGCTGGCTCCGACGGCACCAATGTCGCCGTCGAGCCGGCGAGAAAGTCACAGCACCGTTTCTTTCTGTCAGCTACTTGTAGCCCTGGAATCTTTGAGGCCTCACAAGTAACAGTCGGCTCAACGTGACAAACCACATAATCCATATATGTTGAACCCAAGCCTATCACGGACTTTTTCAAAGTCCAAGTTGGACAACTCCGTCCAGCACGAGCACGAGTCCACATGTAACGTGTATACTGTCACGAACGTTCCAAGAAGAGGAAGAAACAGATGAAGAGAAGAGGAAGGAGTAGTACTGACCGTGAAGAGGAAGTTGTATCCGAGCTCGAGGACGGTCTGCTGGAAGCGGTTGCGTCCCCACATCATCTCGAGGTAGTCCTTGCTCATGAACATCTTCTCGGAGCGGTAGTCGACGCCGTTGGACGTGCGGAGGAAGTAGCAGTGGCGGTGCACCGCCTGGCAGCCCTCGTACGCCGCCGGGTCCATGGTCACGATCACCAGGTGCTCCAGCAGCCGCGCCACGCCGCCCTCGCCCAGCCGGAAGCTCTCGAAGAAGAGGTCCAGCAGCGACCCCGGCCGCGTCCACGCCGCGTTGATCTGCGTCATGATCACCGTCCGGTCCTTGGTCGCCGCCCGCCGGAGCACCTCCTCCAGGTCGCCCCACGGCGACGGACCCTGCAGGCATTTCATCGCTCGGTCAGAATAATTAATGTTCAATTGCCAAAACTAATCGAGCTTCTTGCTAATTCTGCGCTGGATAAGTTAATAAGTAGTAGAGTCATCCATCGATCCAGACCAATCAACGAATGCCATACTGCGAGAACCAAATCAACTGAAGACGATTCTTCCTGCACTGGTACTGCGACCACATAGATAGCATGAACATGGCCGGGCAGAGTGACGTCGCGGGCCGTCCGACCAGGAACCGGACTAGCCGTTTTCAATGCCACGCGTACCGTCAGCGCTGCGAACACGTGGCAGGGGCAGTGCAGTGAAGCGTGCCGACAGCAGCTACAGGAGGAGTCCAAATTGTTGCCAGGAATCCTCTAGGGCTTTAGAAGTAGCAGTAGTAACAAGCCATGCGATGAGTCATCAAGCTTTTATATTTATCTTTATCCTCTTTAGTAGTAGTAACAGTACATGTGGAGAAGCTAACAAATCTGGTGATGAGTCATCAGGGTTTTTTTTTTCTGAAATAAAGCGCATCAGTGTTTTTTACCGTGATGATACATTGGGACTTTGGGAGACGAGGAAGTGGTCGGCAAAAGGTTTGTCCGAGAGGAGGAGAAAGCAGGCATACTTCCACGGGCAAAAGGTTAGCCTAGAGACGTGAGCTGGTCTCTGTAGGCCAGCTTTTGCTTTTGGAGTCTAGGCTTTGGCTGATAAACTATTCACGCTTTGGTTAACCGGTCGCCGTCAGGCTACGTAACTTGTTCAAAGGGGATTCTGTTTATGTACTACTTTCTTATTGATTGCTGATTGAAGCACAAATTAACGGCATCTCTCAACTCTGATTTCTTTCTCCTTTTGCAATTAAATACTAGTGAGTAACATGGTACCAGCTCCATAAACTTGTTATGTTCCTTTTCTTCTCTCAAAACAGGGGCAAAGTGTTGTGAACACGACGATGAGGAGAAAAAATTCCAGCTTGAGCAACATTATGTTTGCCCGATGGTGAACAGTCAAAATAGCCATTTGTTCTGAAATCGAACGATTTTCCCGTTCAAGATTTCTTCAGGAGTATGATCGGACTCATACAGTAGAGTTTCTACAACGGGAGAAAAGAAAAGGCAGAGAGAAAAAATACCTCGACGGGTGCAGGAGCCGGAGCCGGCGTTGCGGTGGCCTCGGGCGCCCTGACGCCGAGTTGCCCTTCCGCCGTCGCAGCCCTCGTCTCGCCGTTGCCGTCGGCCACGCCGCCCTGCTGCACGGAGGAGAGCAGCTCCTCCTGGTCCGCGGTGCCGTTCCTGCTGCTGAAGGCGGAGATGTCGACGAGGCGGCGGCCAGGACTGGCGGACACGAAGAAGAGGACGCAGACGGTGGCCATGGCGGCGCCCAACATGAAGGACACCAGCGGGCTAATGCTGCTCATCTCGCCGCCCTTCATCTTGGCGCCCAGCATCGGTCACCGCTGGCCAAAGCTGATTCTTTTCCCTGCTGCGGGGTTCACTCGATCCCTTGTCAGCAGGTAAGGTTCTTGGCAGGGCAGGAGAGGGAGGTATGGGAGGAGGCCGAGCCTTTTAAGAAAGAAAGGGAGGAGGAGGAGGAGGAGCACCGACCTCGGAGCACAGCAGGGGAAGGATTGACCGGCTGATCAACAGCTTTGCCCCTGGCTTTGGGTTTGGTCGTTGGTGCCGTCCGCGTCGCGCTGTATGTCCACGTTGTCCCTGCGATCTTCAGGATCCAGGGGATTATGCTCCATGTTAATTAATTAATTAATGTTGATCCAGGCGTTGAAGTGGACGGAATACTCGATATTTTTCTGTGTTCGATTTACTACGAGTCGGGTATCATGTCCATTCTTGGTTTTTTAAAAAGGGAAGCTTTATTAATATCATTGCTATATTAGGATAATACAACTAGAGTTTATTTTCGATTTTTCATATTGGAACGCACCTAACCATATAAAAGGATGGAAGAAAAAGAAACGAAAAATCACATCCCAACCGATGCGATGTGAATTTTGGTGAGAATTACGGCGGGGAGCGTTGATGAGAAGTTTAGATTGTTATTTAAACCCGGTGAAAAACTCCTTAGCCACCCCTCTAAGTGTGCATATTTATGCTATTGTAACCAACTTTTGGTGTTCTTGTTATTGCAAGACAGATTACTTATGGAACAAATGTGTATTCTGGTAGATGATGATGCGCCTCAGTTCAGTTCTCGGTCGCTTGGGACGAGTACGTAGCTGAGCTGAGCTGAGCGTAACCCTTCATCGTGGCGCGGGAGAGCGATGTAGTACGAGCCCTGCGGAGGACAGCATGCCGTTCATCGATTTCAGCCGCTCTTTTTTCTTCCTTGGGAACTGTCGAATCAAGTGTCCAACGGCTGTAACTTTGCAACTACTAGAAACTGACAGAACTCGTAAGCTTCCACGTCATGGTAGTTAGAATTAGCAGTAATCGTTGCAGAACAAGACAATTCATGTGACGATTTTTTTCCACACAGGTAAGTGGCCACCGCGTGGCCAACTCAATCGTGTCCTCGTGAATCATGCACTCATGCATGTGGTGAAGAAATTCTCCATTTCTGTCGTAAACAAAAGCTGCAAAATTAAGGTGAAGGAGATCCTGCCGCCAATCCCGGAATCGCAAGACTAATCTCTGAATTCAACCGATATGATGGTCATTTTGTCGGTGCAGGGAACATGATTGAGGTCAAATCCAGAAGAAAAAAAAGAATCGTCTTCATCTTCCTTGCTTTCATACTCTTTTTGCAGTATGCAGACGTTCGTTTAAGTAGTTGCATCCATATTTTTTGGCTGAAGCTTGCTGCTACATGTTGTTTTTTATTTGTATATATGGCAGTGTCCCCGTGATTGATAGCTGAGAAAGGCACAAAAAAGCAACTTTTTGCAGCTGAATTAATACCAGAAAAGGAGACGAGCCCAGGCTGCGCGAGAACAGATAACCTCATCAGTCATCAAGCTTAATTACCACACAACTACACTTGCTGCTAGTGCGAGCTAATCAATGGCATGCCATCGATGATGATACTAGCCAGGTTCAGACGAGCGGAATTCCTCTGCTGCATGCAACTATTATTCCGGTTCCGGGCCTAATAATCAGCGTTGATTAGTTTGGCGTTTTTGGCTCCAATTGCCTCTTACCCTGCCGAACCTTAGGCGCAGCCGTGTACGGCCTCGGCTGAAATTCATTAAAAACTTGCACCAAACAGCCTGCTTTCCTCGGACTCGGCGGGACTGCTCTGACCTACGACCATCCCACCATTCTCGTCAGAGTCAGAATTCGGTATTTTTTTCACTTTAACCTTTTAATAATTTTTCTTCCCGATTTAAGATATTTTTAAAATTATTTTATTGAGGATAGGATTATCTTATTTTTCTATACGAATCTCTTTAAAGATAAACTGTTGAAAATAAGAAAAAATAAAATAAACAAGAACGAGAGAAAAAATAAAATGAAGAAAATATGATTACGATGATCTAACTTCACCGGCCGGCCAAGTTCTTCCTCGTTTTGAGTTGTGGCGTCGTCTCTTTCGAGTTGATGGAAGAAATTGAACAGCAACCAGGACACGATGGTTCAGCCTGATTGCACCGTGAATGACGCTGGAATGTGGTTGAAACACGTGGTTGAAACACGTACGTACTTTTGCGTTGACAGTAGTTTGACGAGACACGGTGTGATGTAATCATGGGGAGAGGGCCGAGTTTGACCCTGCAAGGACAGCTCTTCGGTATCATTAGGAAGTTTCCTCCTTTGCGTGACCTCATACTATACGTGCAAGCATAGATAAGGATGGCAACTTGATATGTATATATATACATCAACGGAATATATGGTTAGGTTGCATTGGTAGACGCGCGGCATAATCTTGATACCACCGATTAATTAAAGCAGCTATTATACGGTCAATACCGGTGGCTAGAGTGCATGATGCAACACAAGCAGAGAAAGAAAAGATGTAAAGGGGAGGTGCATGTAGTTGTTTGCACATGGCATGGCACCTATAGCTACATTGTATATGCGATACCTTCTCAAAATAAGGGAAGGCCTAGAGTTTGATTGGGGCTTTAGGAGAAAAACTTGTTTGTTTTGTGCAAAAACAGCTTTTGCATGGCTTTCTGAACGGGGGGCTCTGAGGCTCGCGTTGCAAAGTGGAGAAGTTGCTGTGTCACGCCCCCATGCAATGCAAGAACTACTACCGATAGCACTATAGCAGGGACGCCCTGGGTAGGTATAATAGCTACCATAGCAACTGGTTAGTTGTACCGGAAGAAAAGGAGGCTTCAAAGCTGCCTGCAAACCGTTGGCTCTGATTAAAAAACACGGGGCCTTTTGTTTTCATTGGTGTTGCCGCCGCTGACTGCTGATTACGATTGGTGGTCCAGACGCTCGCTGAATGCTGTCCACTCTGAGATACACAGCGTCTCCTTCTAAGGCAAATTTCTATTTGCGCATGTGCAGCTATAACTTATTATCACCGTTTATTTGGGTTAAAATTCATATTTTAAAGGTAGATAAAAAATTATATAGTAAGTTAGATAATTAACAAATAGATAAATATAAAATGGATGGAATAGATAAATATAACCTGTTAATCATCAAGTGGTCTAGACACCGATATATTCAGAACAACCCGGTTCCTGTAGACCTCTGGGGAAGGTGTTTCAAATGCCTCGCACCAGGTCACCGTGCGGCCAGGTGCCGGCACCAGACTCGCTACTTTCGCTGCCTCACCTGGGGCACCGAAAATTCGAGTGTCCACGGTCGCATGCCGGCACCAGAAGCGACGGTTTGATTGGAATCACATTTCACTACCGCCGAGGCCTGGAGCCACCGCAGAGCGCGCCGACAAGCCGACTGTGGTCGTGATGGCGGTGGGTGATCATCCTCAGTGCGCTGGCCATGGGGCTCGGGAGAGTCATTCTCGTCGTCGATCGTCCTCTTTGACTGCCAGGGCACCGGTAAACCGCCACCGCCTACCTCTGTGGTCATGGACTCGGTCCCCGGCTCCTTTGAACCCTTCATCGTAGTATCTCGGGTCGGTGGCGTCCTTAGCAGTCATTTGCAATCGGGGCAAACCAGTTCACACGCCGCGGCTCTGGCTGCTTCTTAAATAATCCTGGACCCGGCTAGCGCACGCGACTGGCAGATGACTACACTTCAGGGTTAAGCTTACCCTTCATGGGATTAATTCATGCTCACGCGTGGGAATTTGGGACGGCGCAACTCTTGTGCTCATAATGCTTGACACAATATCTACATCCATAGGACTGAGATAGACTACTAGATATACGTAAATAATTATTTTATAGTTTTTTAAAATAGATAATCCACTTCTTAAATATCTAACGCTCTAAAAAAAACGTATAAACAGAAGTATAAATTTTAAAGAGATAAAGTGATAGTTTTTTTTAAAAAAATAACTTCACAAATGGAATATGAAACATAGACTCTATTTAAAATCATTTCATATGTTTTTATGCACAAAATCTTGAAAATTGAATGAATACCGAAGTAAAAAAATAGGATAAAACACCAATAAATCTAAGGTTGCTAATAATTCTATCAAAACGAGTAAGCATGGCATATAAAGACTCTTCAGAGTTATGTAAGAACATATGGTATTTCTAGTTGTACGTGCTTTGGTGGCTGACCTTGATCTGTTTAGTATCCTCATAAAAGACACTAAAAGTGGATCAGATCTCGCAAATAGTATAGATGTGTTGAACTCTGTAAGACTCATTATGACTCAGACTAGTGAACAATATATTATGAGCCTTGTTGTTATCCTCATATTGTTCAACCTGCACCGGAGAAGAACAAGCAGCATGAATCATATAATTGGAGTCACAATATCCCATATTGCGCTTCCTTGGCTTAGGAGATAAGACTCCATATGCACCTTATAGTACGAAAAATCTCGACCATCGAAAAACGAAAATTTTCCACTTTTCTCCATTGTCGCCTAAGGATCACAAAACCGGTTAAGGTCAACAAGTAATCAAACTGGCTCTCAATTGTAGGACCGAGATATGCGACTAGAAGAAGGGGGTGAACAAGCGTCTTATAAATTTTTTGTGAAATAGATAGTCTACTCCTTATTCACCTAACGCTCGTAAAAAACACAAAAATAGAAACATAAACTTAGAGAGACAAAGCGATAAAGAAAGTTCCAAGGCAACATGACTCACAGATGGAATATGAACCATGTACTCTGTTCGATACAATTTCATGTGTCTTTGTACACAAAAGTTTGAAACTTAAATGAATAGCAAAGTAAAAAAGACAGTCACCAAAATAATCAACTCTCTAAGTTAATAGTCTAGAGACGAGAGAATTAAGACCCTCTCAAATACATAATTATATGAATATTTTTGCCTCTAGCAACAATAAAAATCAATCGACAAAGGTGAAAAAACTACAGCTCAAAAAAAAAACTTGCAAACTTGCAAAGAAACCAATAAAAAGACTAGAAGACGGTAAATTCAAGCATATGCAAAAACATAAACTTTATTACTCAAAGAGAACATCTCTATTTTAGACGGATTACAAGAATTTCTATATCAAAAACTCTCACATATTACATAGGCTAAACATCTATCTTTTCTTATCTAGAAGCCTAACACAAGACTCTCAAATATGTGGTACAATAGGTTTGGCTGGTTCAAACTCTCCTATAACCTTGCTTCTCTATTTATAGACCAAAAACTTGACGTTTAAGTTTTTTAGTTTGTTACAAAAATACTTCTATCTTGTAGTATGCTCATAGCTACCACCGAGAGTATTTTAGTCTATTTTTTCTCCATACATCGAACAACTATAACACCTTCACGACTTAGCTTCGTCTTGACGTAAGCTTCGCGATGATGCCACATACTCCTCCAATCATTCTATGATTTTGAGATCCAATCGTGAAACCCTTTACACGCTTCTCAAAGCGTGACTCACTGCTTGCTTACATCTTAAGCAAGCACTTTGATATTGACATTTGTACGCCGTCTTACGATCCTGACTGCCGGCAAGTCTCTCCTGATCCCGATCCCTCAGTCCGCCTTATCACTTGCACCGATATCTCTTTCGCTTGACTTTGTCAACACGCCGTCTCCATCCTTCGTTCCATGCCTCGCTTGACATTCACGTATACAGCTAGGATCACTCTTGACCCCATCCAGCCTCCTTGATCGTCTGGCGACAAGCATCCGTTTAGCTCCGATCACTCATCGTCGACCGCTAAATTGTATCTGTCACCTGCACACCATGATATAAGCAAATACATTCTTCAACTCCAACTTTAATTAGTCCGTAATCAAAATGCTCAAATCAAGCCCAAGTAATTCAAAACTGGAGAAACCAAATCGATAATCTTATTAAATTATTGCTTGGGCGTAAGTGTGTCAGCCGTGTGAGCTAGGTGGACTCGACATGCATGACCTCACCACCCTTGGATGGACACTGGGGATGAGTGGCTATGGCTACAAAGTATTGAACCTGACAGGCCATGGGCGTCGTTCATCGTGCCGGTTCATGCTAACCTCAAGGCTCTCTTCTCTGTCTCGGTGGTTACTCAGGTAGGCAGCGGGAGAAACACTTTCGTTTTGGAGTACTGATAGGTGACTACATGGACAGTCGATCAACGATCTTGCTCCGCATCTGTCTTCCATTGTTCCCAAGCGCATAGCGAACAAGCGCACAATTCAGGAAGCATTATACGGAAGTCGATGTGTCCAAGACATTCGTGGAGCACCTTGTGTGATAGCCCTCTCAGAGTGTCTTCACTTTTGGGATTTGCTTACCGAATTTGCACTCCAGCCGGATGCGCCAAATGTGCACCAGTGGAGGCTTTCACCTACATGATAATAATATTCAGCCAAGTCGGCATATTTCCATCGGTGCCACCCCATTCTGAGTCATGGAGACATATATGGAAATTGTGGGCTTCAAAGCGCTACCAATTCTTTCTTCGACTGGTAACGTACAATAGATGTCGAACGACGGATCGGCTGGCCTGAAGAGGATTGCCACACCCGGAGTGCCGACGGTGCCGTCAGCTTTTGTGATAAGGCTGACGAAACTGTCCAAATTTTGGCCACAACGTACAACAGATTTTGACTGACCAAGGTTCTGAGCTTGGCCGGTGAAGAGGCATGGCTCTGATGTGATGCAGGGGCCAAAGGGTTGTCGCTACTAGCAATGGGCTCTAGCATAATGTCATGTGATTAGGACATGTGGTTGTTTTTTTTCCCTTTCAGTTTGACGCGTAATGTAAGCCTTTAGGACGTGCGTAGTAGTGTGTTGTTCTCAAACTCTCTCTTAATGCAATGACATGTGTTGTAGAAAAAAATAATGCTTGGAGCCGCCGCCGCATTCGTCCGCCGAGGACACCTCAATCATTTTTCACTTGTGCTAATAATACACAGAAGCGTTAAATAACGCATCGGCTGAAAAATCCGAAAATCGACCACATATTTCACTTATTTGCTAAAACAGATAATATATCGATGTATTTAAAAGTATAGCATCTGTATTTGGCACCTTAAATATCAAAAAATGATTACGGTATCCGAGGTACCGAAAACTTCTGTATCGACATCTGAGATATTAAATACGGTGAACAGTATCGTATTTGGTACCTTTTTAGTAGAGTAACGTCGAGAGAATACAAAATCTAATTTGTCGAACAATAATAGTTGTGAAGTATGATTCTCATATAACATGTTATAGACGTTACATATGCTGATAAACATTATATGCGATATGAGTTTTTTTTATTGCTACGCAAATAAACTATAACCATAAAGCAATGATGACAACAAATGTTGACATGTATGATACACCAAAATACTAAATTAATAGCGTGTCACTGTTAAACCAAACATACATTAAGGGCGCGTTTGGCATGCTGAAACGTTTCAGTTTCTTGCGTGAATCGATAGAATCAGTTCCAAACGGTGTTATGCGCGAGCGATTCTTGTGAGAAACGGCTGAAACGTTTCACTGATTTTAGCCTGCACGTGAGAAACGGCCTGAGGCCAGTTCCGCTGGAGAAACGGGTCAGCGTTTAATCTTTTTCAAGTTAAACCAGATAAAATAGGTCACATTTGAATGGTTCTTCATCCAAAAAAAGTTTTGTTATTTTTTATGAACCATATTTATCTCTGTGAATTTTGATATCCTTTTTAAGAATCTGAATCCAGACGTTTGGTTGCAAGAAACGTTTCAGATTCTCTGGTGATTCTCTAGAATCCCTGCCAAACGCATCAAAACGTGAAACGTTTCAACTTGAAACGTTTCTAGGGAGAATCTGAAACCGAAACGTTTCTGAAAGAATCTGGAACCCTGCCAAACGAGCCCTAAGGAATGAAAATAGATCATGTTACAATAAATACTCTCTACTGAGTGTACCTATAATATTTGCCTTTTCGCAGGCATCGAGACCCTCCGCTTTAGCACGACGAGCCCTCTACAGCTTTCTTTTCCTCTCCGCTTCTCGTGTCTCAGCTGCGACACGCTCCTTAGCTGCCTTCCTTATACGCTCCTCCTCCTAACGCTTGAGCCATAGTTTCTCCTGCTGTTTCTCATACTTCTGGCGTTCGTACGCTTCACTCCTCCACTGCATACTCATATCGACCCACCGCTTCTAGTGCGTATTTTGCTCCATGTCTAGCCATTCAATAAAGTCACAGATAGGTGAATGTGACTGAATAAATGAAATAAGAGAATAGATTAGTAAGACACTGCTTGAAATCGTACGGTAAGTGACACATTACTAATATATGTCGTTGTATAGGTGGATACTCATACAGTCCATGTCGAGGTTTGTCGTATTGGTAGTTGATACACATAAAAAACGTAGGTCATAGGTGTAGAAAATATCCTAGGACTCGCGAAGACTACAAGAGTCGCCACAGAAGCACATCGGCGGTTTAATACCTTGGGGGATGAAAATCCCTCAATGTTTCTTAGGTGGGCTTGGTGGAGCTGAGTAAGGCATTGCAGTTGAGGGAGCTGAGGAAGAAGTGATCTATCCATAGATGAGGTTAGAGTTATTTATAGTCGTTGGGGGTTGGTGCATGGATTGAGTGCATGAGCTTGGCTGGGAGATGGAGCATAGGATTCCTTGTGAAAACTGAAAAAGTTATTGTATTGATGCTTAACAGAGATTCTCTGTGAAAACTGTTGCTTGGTGTGGTTATTTCATTCTGCAAAAATTTAGCAATGAGTTATTGTTGTCTTTGCTTGGAGGTATAGAATCATATGAGAGCATTCCCCGTTAAAACTGTTGATTTTGAGTGGTTGTAGAAATAACATGTATACTTTTGATCTTAATCCAAAGTCGAAGCCCGCTTTAGGCATTCATCCTAAAGCAAGCACAGTTCGAGGTTAAACAATTCATATAATCACATTGTTGATTTTAGAGTTGCAATTAATGCTAGTCCCTAGGTGCTGGTGATACATTGGCGTGTTTAAAGCATGAGTTCACAAATACCTTTCATATGTTAAAAATAATTGTGATTGTATAGTACGTTAATATAATAAACTTACCATCATATTGATTAGATAAATAGTTCACAAATAGTTCATAAATAAAATAAAAAGTCTTGTCTTCTATTTGCATAGTTCATAGTGCAAAGATGTTGAATACCTATATCATCTCAAGATGACGGAGGAAAGTGATGACACAAATTAGCAGAAGAATGTCAGCTGTGCCAGTCAATGCTATCATGGTAAGATAGTTGTTATCTTCAAGGTAGTAATAAAAAGTTGTAAGGTTGTGTACTATTAAATCCATCATCATTTTCAGAGTCATCAATATCCTCCGGAGATGGAGGCCTCGAAGGAAGAGGTTGTTGTGACATGAAATCGTCATCATCTTAAGCTATCATTGTAGTAGCACGTCCGATTTCCTTATCAGTTGTACACCATCTTGATGTGGTGCGTGAACGCCCTCTTGTAGTGATAATTGAACATTCTCCTATATTGTTGTTGGAACGTCGATGCATTTGAGGCATGAAATCATTATCCTCATCGTCCTCGTCATTTTCTGAATGATTAGTGGTGTGAGGAACCGTCCAAACAGTATTCTAATTAATCATTATGTTGATCATTTTCTTAATCACGACTTCAACGATTAATCAGAATACCACTCCGGTAGTCCCGGTACGTGTTTTGTGCCCAAGATCAGAACACATGTCTTTCCAACATAACACATCATAACATAGCTTGATAAAAATTGAGTAATTAACATTTATATTACAAGCTTTTAGTTATGCAACTATTTACAGCAATTTACAACAAAAATAACAATAACTACGTAGTGGAAACATAAACCTATATAAAAGAAGAGAGTGGAGACACATGCCCTTAGGCTTCACCCAAATAGCTCAATTTCAAGGATTATGCATTGAGCCATTAGCAAGTAAAAAGCCACCTGATTAAGTTAAACCTAAGCAGTAAGCAACCTAGATACATATATGTGAGCAACTAACTTAACCAATGATAACATAATTCTACCCAGCCATAACGAACTAAATATAAATAATTGGAACCATTATGATCATATAAGTAACAAAGACCAATTCATCCATCTCCCACGTATTCAACCACAATCCATAATCGAAAACTCTACGACCGATATTGATGAAACAAGAGCATGTTCATGACCAAGAGCGCGGTATTTCGAAATACTTTTACACCTTGCAGGGGATACTCCTGGACCCATATGACTTGAGGAACATACGGCTCATGCGACCACAGGTCCACACAAGGGGTACTCATATCAACCTTTACCAATAAGCCCCAACCATTTGGATCATGCATCGCTCAATGCGGAGTTACTAGAACTACTCCCGGAGCAAACTAGCACCTCTTACAAGCCCGCCCGCTCACACAGTCGATGTCCAGGCTCAAATGATCACAGCTACAGAGGTATTCAGCTCGCCTTACCATTAGATCAGTATGTGGTGAGTAAGTTAAGTGCTAAAGGCAATGGCATCGACGAACAGCCTTAAACGATGCAAGTGGTCTACATTGTCCGAGTTCCTCTCCCGAACTACCCCGAGTAACTCCTCCAGAGCAGAAAACACCCATAATACCGTCCACATCTCGCCATATACTCACCACCCATCCAACCATCATCAACAACCCGTGAAGCTTAAAATTATTGTGAACAACAATTAAACATATAGCTCACGAATGATAGAACATTCCACCGCTCGACTTCTATCAGTGATCTATGCATTGCTAAGCACTTAAGTCAAAATTGTACTTAGATGACAACATGCTCTCAAGGCTACAAGGATGCGTGCAACCAATATCTCAAGTAGAGTTAAGGCAATCAACATAGGATCTGCCCATTTATACCCGACGTCGACTCGCCAAACATGCACTGTACATAAGTATAATTTATCAATTTTAAACTTTATTCAATTGAACAAAGGTGCAATATACTTAGTTGGTTACCTTGCTGCTCACGTAGCTGCCTATAATTGCCCAAGCAACACTCACAGAAATCCGAAAGATTATAGTCGTCTTCAACCATGGTCGTATCATGCTTCAGCTCCTTGTTCACTAAAGAAAAGCGCATGAAATGGTGAGCATGAGTGAAATGCAATCGTGCATACTACAATATGCATATGATGAATTTTTATAAAATATGTCATATAAAGCACAAAAACATTTTTACTAGTTAGAACAAGTCATAAGGAGACTATCAAAATTGGTTTCGCTAATTTTGGACTTGTAAAGAATTAATGGTGAATTAACAAAGCCTCAATCTAATTAATTAATCTCAGAAATTTAATTAACTATTTAATAGCTGGGAATATTTTTAAAAGGTATATGAGGTTATTATGAAACAAAAAAATTAGTTTCATGATTTATTATGAATTTTACAAGTTCCAGCGGACAGTGAACTGCGCTGAAACGGTTCTATTTGAGTTGACCGTGGTCAGACCGCCAATAGGAGCGGTCATACCATCGGAGTCACGGTCAGACCGTCGGCGTCCAGTGAGGTTTGGGTTCTGATGGTCAGACCGGCCCAAGGGGCGGCCGGACCCATGGAACGGTAGTCAGACCACCAAGAAACGCGATCAGACCATTGTATGCGGCAGGGGAAACTTGATGAGCTCGCCGGTGACCATTCCGGTGACCTTTGGGTGCGTATTTGGACTTAGAGAATCATCTTGACCTCCTCTACCGCATAGGACCACACGCATAAGCCGTAATCGGCCAAAACTTGGCTATTGCTACCAAAACATTAAGAACTCATGAAATTTAACCCTAGCCCTAAATTCTTGGATTTCGACTAACCAATTCGTGCATTCATGAGATGGGAGCATAGGAGACTCACCAAGACGCTTTGCCGAGGTTACGGGTCGCCGGAAGAAGGTGGAAACGACAGGAAATCGAAGAACTCCGGTGTTTCTTGTGCTTTAAGCAAGAACACCAAAAGACATAAAATCCGGCTCGAATCTTTTGAAAAAACAAAAATAAATTAGATGGATAGATAGCTTATGAGCTCGTGATCGCGTGGATTCCATATACGTACCTCAGCTTCGCTTCTAGAGTGTGGATTCGAGGGAGGAGTGAGAGAGAGCTTGAGAGAGGGGGGGCTGCTCCCTTGCTTGGCCGGTTGAGCACGGGAGAGGCACGTGTGAGGGAGCAGGTGGGTGGGGCTGCTGCCCAGGAGGGAGAGAAAGGTGGTTGGCCCACTAAGTGGGCCCCACGTGCTAGAGAAAGGAGTTCACTTTAACGGTAAATTCTATTATTTTCTCTCACAAATTTCTTTCTCTTATCCAATTAACTCAGAACGATGTACTCTAGTGTATCAAAATATTTTTCCTCAAATTTAATTATGATGCTAATGACGCATGATTAAGCTTAATCACACGATTATGGAACTTGGGACGTGACAAGTAGAGGGCGCACCTATACCCCTTAGGTTCACTGACCGTCGTCGTCTTCTACGTGAACCAGGTATGACACCCCCGCCGAAAAACATATACATCACCAAAAAGTTTATGATATTTTTGTTGATCAAATGTGAGTCTTTCGGGAAAGCCTAACGCAAAAGAGGAGCATTTGAATCAATAAAAAAAAGATAAGTAGGAGACCGGACCGGACACCACCACCGTCTCCTCTCCTCTCCTCTCCCATGTAGGCTCCTGCTAGATCCATCAGTCTCTGCGTGATCTGCATCAGATCCACAAGTTCAGATTGGAGCAGATCCAGATTTCAGATCCATTCCTCCTCCATGGTCACACCCAGGGGGCTAAATCTGAACCCTACCCCATGGCGGATCTCACCGTGGCGCCGCCGCAACCGGCCTCGACCCCGGTGACAGACCTCTTTGGCGAGCCAATCGAGGTGCACCCGCCGTGGTTCAAGTTTGACTCCTTCCTCCGCTCTGACACGCTGCCAAGTGCCATTGCGGCAAGAAATGGAGCATGACCTTCCATACACACGATACTTATCCATTTGATTCTCTCACATATCTTATACTACTTGGCACGATTAATTTTACTATTTAAATTTTGATTGGCAATAAATTTTAATATACTTTTGTCAAGTAGAGTGGAAACGGTATTGTTAGATTCACCATCAATAAACTTTATAAATATTTTGTGCTTAGAGCTATTTGATTACATATTTGATTAAAATTTATGATCAAAATTTGAATAGTAAAATCAACAGTGCTAATTATTTTAAAACAAAGAGTATTTTTTCATTACTCTTCTAATATGAATTTTAATATAAATAAACGATACTAATAAACCGTACTTACTCGTGCCTAGTGGAAATTTCTGATTCCTTCCGCTGAAGCACTTTTGTGTCTTCTCGGATGGGTGCTGTGAGATCAAGCCCAAGGGAGTCCCTTCACGGGCAGATTTTCGTCGTGAAGGGATTCTCGTTCCCTTCAGCGTTCACAACGGTTTCCCTTCACGGTTCACTTCACGACGGGATTCCCAGGGTCATTCCCTTCAGGACGGGATTCTCTCTCCGTTTCCTTCGCGATTTCCCTCGAAGTGAAGCTGTTGGAGATGAGAGGAAATAAAAGGAATGGGAATGGAGAAGGGAATCGAGAAGGGAACGAAATGAAGGAAATATGGTTGGGATAGTCTGATGGCTAAAGAAGCGGAGCGGTAGCATGCATAATCCTGAGGTTGCATCTACTTGTGCTGCGCCAAATCTGTCCAACTGTGCTTGACTGGTCGGCCTGGCACGAGTTTCATTAGGCACAACCCAACTAAAACATGGTCCATCAGATTCAGGTAACGGTCCGTATATCGGAGGCGTGATCCACGACACGGTCTGTGAGCGACTACGTTGTATCAGGCCAGTCTAGACATGGTTGCGATACGACGACGACAGGACATGCCGTGGCGTCTACCTAAGTCACCTTTGTCCGGGTCTTGTACCAGGCACATTTGTCCAAGGTGACGAGGTCCCCAACACAACGTGGCAATGGCATTCAACTCTCAGTTGCGTGGTGAGCAATTCATTGCGTCTGCAGGCTACTGGCCAAGCATCGCTGACAGCTTTACAGTCGAGTCGATGCGTTGCGTCCATCTGGGGGCAGACACCTCGTTGCTTCGCAAGTCGTAACAGCTGCCTCACAACACGCATGCGATAAAAATGGATGAGAGCAGACTAGGTGACGTGACGTGACGTGTCGTGTCGTATTTCCTCTCCTTTTCGTCTTTTTTAAGAAGAACCAAGTGTGCTGTTCGTCGGGTTTTTAAGCTTCCTTTGCCTGACTGTCTCGATGCTCGTGCTTTGTAGATTTGTTTGATAGGCGGAACGAGTTAAGTTGGCTCTTGCTCAAAAACAAAGCAAGACGAGAGTAGGTAAGATTATTCTCAATCATATTTTTTTATTTCGTTTTCTTTTTATTTTTTTCCTATTTTCATTTATTTTATTTTCCCTTATATTCAATAGCTACCATATGAAGGAATTTATAAAGTAAAAGAAAAAAGAATCACGTTTTAAAGTAATGATCTTATAAATCCATTCGTAATCAAAACCATAAAAAAACTCGTTAAAATATTAAAAAAAACAAAAATCCAATTACAAAAGATTCTGCAAAAAAAAAATCCCTTCATATAGAGATGTCCTCAAATGCGCCTAAGTGTCTGTTTAGTAGAGTTATCTCTGATTCAAATTCTCTACAGAGAATGATTCTCTAGAGAAATTAATTCTGTAGCTGAAAGTGATTCTATATTAATTTTCTAAAATAAAATATATGAACAAAGTGATTCTGTAGCTGAAATATATGAACTTGGAGGGCCACTTGACCCGACGGAGCTCAGCGGTAAAGGCACGGCAACCGGTGCCGTACCCCGCGGCGCGGGCAGGAGTCCTTGGTGGCGAATGTCGGTGAGCCGGGGATTTCCGGTGATCGCGGGCCGGGAAAAAGGAAGTCTGGTCCTCTGCCTCGGCCTCCTGCCGGGTTTCCCGCTGGCGCTCGAGAGTGACACGAGCGTCCTCGTGGCCCCTCCGCTCGTTAAGACGCAAGCAGAGTCTCGGGCTTCGGACACGGCCAGGGGGATAGCACTCCACCTGGAGGCCCCCCGGCTCGTGCGGACGTTGCCCGTTGATGAGCCAGTTCTGGCGGCGCCACGCTGGGTGGTGGTGCGAGGACTCCCTGCCAGCACCTGGCGGCGAGCAGTGCCGACCAAGGCGACGACATCTTGGATCCATCGGCCTTCCGGAGTGTTCGGCGTGGCCTGGACGGGCGGGTGCCTGAGGAGAGCATGCGCTGCAAGCAGCGCACTCCTCGAGCCGGCCTCGCTAAAGGCGAGTCTGCGCCGAAGTGGCACCCGGCGCTGTCCAGAGGCGGACCTGGCGGCCGGGGTCTCGACCTCCTGCTGGGGGTCGGAAAGTGCATCAGCGGCGGCGGCGGCGGCCTTGCTGGGCCCAGTGCCTTGGTCCCCCTGGGAGGGAAAAACCGCGCGCGTGGATAGCGGCTGCTGTTGGAACGCAGAAGCAACTGGGGCCTCTTGGGCGTCGGGCAGCGCTTCGTCACTGGAAGTGGAGCCAGAACGCTGGAGACGGTGCCCACCGGCCATCTTTTCCTGTGGGAGAAAGCAAACGAACAGATTCAGGGATGTTCCCCCCTACCTGGCGCGCCAGCTGTCGGAGGACTAACTCCTGTCGCAGGGATCCCGAGAGACCCCTTTTTAAAGATTCGGCCGGGGGATGATCCTGAACTAGTTCGTCGGAGAAATGAATGGAAGTGGAAATAAATGCTACGGCCGGTGGTGGGGGACGATCGACCTAGTGCAAAGGGAAACAAATGCACCGGGGTTTAGACAGGTTCGGGCCGCACGGGGGCGTAATACCCTACTCCTGTATGGATGCGATAACTTTCCCTGAAGGGGGATCCATCAGGGAAGATGTCTGGTTACAAGAATATATGGTCTAACTGAGAGTTTGAGGCTCCCTTGTTCTAACTCTACCCAAGCTTGCTTGCGGTGTTCTTCAGATGATGTCCTTGATCGTCTCGATCTGTCTTCGGATGTTTTCTCGTGTGATTTCTGATTTGGGGGCCGCCTTTTTTCTTTCTAAAGGATCGATCCCTTCCTGTGTTATCCATCCTTTCCTTTTATACACTCGCCGACCACGACTTACCCCAAATGGGAAAGAGGGGGCGCGAGTTCCAAGACGCCATGGAGAAAGGCGTCATCATTCCGTCTGGGCGAAGTGACAGGTGTGGTGGAAAAAAGGCGGCGCTTCGCCCGATCGCCCGCCACCGTGGACGCCCCAGCGATGGGCGCCGTTGAGAGGGCCCACCGGGCAGCCATAGAGGCGCCCGGCGCGCCCACTCTGTCTTGTTCTTCTGCCAGGGTAGGGTGGCAGGCGGAGCGCTTCGATCCTGATAACGTTATCCCGAGATACCCCGGATGATATGGGACGGGACCCGTGCAATTAATGGACCCACGCCCCTCTGCCAAAGCATGGCAGGGACTGACACTGCGGCGTGGGTAGTTGGGAATGTCAGGATGTCAATGATGTCAGGCCGCGCATGCCCATTAAATGCAGCTTCGGACCTTTGACTGGCTGACACCTCGCCGACGGGTCCTTCCGGGTCGTCGGGGCGTCGGGTGATCTTGCGCGAACCTTCGGGGAACCTAGTGCTCGGGGGTTGCCACGCGCAGCCCCGAGCACTCTCTCCCGAGCACTCCTGTAGATCCTTCGGGGAACCGAGTCCTCGGGGGCTGCCACGTGCAGCCCCGAGCACTCTCTCCCGAGCACTTCTATAGATCCTTCGGGGAACCGAGTCCTCGGGGGCTGCCACGTGCAGCCCTGAGCACTCTCTCCTGAGTACTTCTGTAGATCCTTCGGGGAACCGAGTCCTCGGGGGCTGCCACGTGCAGCTCCGAGCACTCTCTCACGAGTACTTCTGTAGATCCTTCGGGAAACCGAGTGCTCGGGGGCTGCCACGTGCAGCCCCGAGCACTCTCTCCCGAGCACTTCTGTAGATCCTTCGGGGAACCGAGTGCTCGGGGGGCTGCCACGTGCAGCCCCGAGCACTCTCTCCCGAGCACTCCTGTAGAACCTTCGGGGAACCGAGTGCTCGGGGGCTGCCACGTGCAACCCCGAGCACTATCTCCCGAGCACTCCTGTAGAACCTTCGGGGAACCGAGTGCTCGCGGACTGCCACGTGCAACCCCGAGCACTCTCTCCCGAGCACTCCTGTAGAACCTTCGGGGAACCGAGTGCTCGGGGGCTGCCACATGCAGCCCCGAGCACTCTCTCCCGAGCACTTGGCTGTTCAGCCCATCAAGGGACTATGGTACTCGGGGGCGAGCGGGCACCTCCTCGAGTACTTTCTTCCCGGTACTTGGACTCTGCGGGTCATCGGGGAACTGGGGTGCTCGGGGACCAGAGGCTGTGGCCCCGAGCACCTTCTTCCCGGTACTTAGATTGTCCTCATCATGCAGGAGGGACTTCGCGGGATGGTGACACGTGGCGGACGGTCGGCCTGGTCTCGAGACTCAGGGACCCCCGGTTCCTGATACACCGACAGTAGCCCCCGGGCCCATTGGTAGGTGATGGCACGGAGACTGCGGATGGGCCCTTCGTCGCGGTCGAGGCCGAGGCTGACGTGGACGCCACATGGCAGGCTTTCGAGAGGTGGCCTTTTTAGACCCGGGCCTCGGGTACGACCCAGCGGGGAGACGAGTAGACGCGTGTCCACACAACTCCCAAAGGGTGTGACGACCGTACGGGCGGCACGCGCGGCCGCCGCGCAGATCGAGGAAAATACGCCTGGCAGCCGCTGACGCCGCACGATCGGCGGGAGATTCGCCTGACGGTTGCGCCGATCGAGGGGGCGTTTCTCCGAGCGAACCGTTGGGCGGCAACATTTAAACTTTGAGATATAAAAGGGGGAGGGGATCGGTCCGTCCCCCCCCCCCTTTACGCCTTCCTGCACTCTTGCTCTTGCCTCCTCCGTGCTCCGAATCCCTTTGAAAACTTTCAGGCGACCGGAGCACTTCTCCTTCCCTTTCTCCACCATCAAAGCACCTCCACTCCTGCCGAGATGCCGAGGGTCGGAGGAGGCCGTCGCGACAAGGCTCCGGACAGCATTCTGCCGGAGTCTCGTCTGAGGAACGAAGAGGCGGCGGCCAAGATCAGGAAGCTGTTGGTGCCCGGGGGACAAGAGGGAGCCGTGGTGGTGACGCCGGCGAGCCTGACGCCGGCGACAACCGTTCCCGGGCGGATTGTTCTCTTCACTTCTTTCGTGGCGGCGGGGTTGGTGCCGCCATTCTCTACCTTCTTCCTCCAAGTGCTTGAGACCTACGGCATCCAGCTGGTGCACCTGAGCCCCAACTCCGTCGTGGCGTTGGCGGTCTTCGCGCACCTCTGAGAGTTCGCCCACCGGAACCTGTCTTCTGCTTTCATTGCAAATGTTATGTACGGAGAGATTGTGGACAACCTAAGGTATGAGCCACGATCAAAAATCCGTGCTATTGAGCAAAGGTTCCAGTACACAATAAACTATGCGAAGGCATGGAGGGCGAAACAAAAGGCTATTGAGATGAGGTTCGGTACATATGAAGATTTGTATCACAATCTACCTCGTCAATTAGCCACAATTTGTGCAAGAAATACTGGCAGCTACTATGATATCAAGCATTACCCCTCTACTGATGGCTCACCCTTCAACCCCCGAACTTTTGGACCCTGCCGTGGACAAGAAGCATCGCAGCTTCTTATCCGCCGAGCACCAGACGGAGCTAGGAGTGTTTCGCCCATGAGGCCCTGGAGAGCTACTGACGGTAGACGAGCGATGGAGCCACATGTACTTAGAAATTTTGATACAAAATTGTCATATCACTGCTGTTGTTACATATTATTGATATACTGCAATACTTATAGGTTGGCAGCAGCCGGACTCCTACCGTTTTGCCGGTTGGTCGAGGCCCGATCGACGTAGAACCCCGAGGTTACGGCCCGTCGTTTCTACTTTGATCGGTCGCTGATAGCAGCACTGGTCAACCGTTAGAGGCCGGAGACACATACGTTCCACCTACCGTGCGGAGAGATGACCCCGACCCTGCAGGACGTCTCCTACCTCTTAGGCCTTTCTTGCGCGGGAGCTGCGGTTGGGGTCATCGATATGCAGGCTGACTGGATGAACGACATACATCAGCGATTTGGGCCGGTGGAGCGAAAGGCGGATGCACCCCCCTACGTGCCTGAGTTCTTATCCGATGCACGAGGGCCAACGAAGAAGTGGATCCTACAGTTTCAGGTACGGTAACATGCAACCTATCGAATACTAACAAAGTATGTCGTAATGATCCTTTCTGACACCAGTCATATGTGCAGCCGGCGTACATTCACCCACACGCCAACGCATACGCGGTCTCGAGATATTTGGAGGCCTACCTCCTTTGGTTGTTTGGGTGGGTGATGTTCACTAGTGGCCAAGGCCACCTGGTTACGAGGACACTTGTGCCGTACGCCCGGTCGATAGCGGACGCTGATGCGGAGGACGTACCGCAGTTTAGCTGGGTATCCGCTGTTTTTGCTGCGACGTATCGGGCGCTTTGCGACGCATGCACGAAGAAGGAGGCACTAGCCACTTTCGCCGGGTGTCCACTTCTTCTTCAGCTATGGTCGTACGAGCATTTCGCCATAGGCAAGCCGGTGGTGGATCGCTCCCCGTACCCAGAGGAATGGTACGGCGAGACGGACGAGGACGCGCCTACAATGGCCTCGCTGTGGTGTCGTCGACGGGTACGTATTTTACATTAACAGTTTTGTTCGTACTTTGTTAGTCTCTGAATATTTGTATTGATGTTTGTCACTCAGCCACACTGGGCCCACGAGCAACCTCGCAGCGCATACGAGTATTTTCGTACCCAGTTTGACAGGCTACGTCCTAACGATGTGGTATGGGATCCATACAGCGTTCGGTCCGTGCATACACGTGCAGGGTTGGGTTTGTCACCCTTGTGCACCCGCGAAGAGGAGTACTGGCTCACCAAGGCGCCCCTTATCTTCGACATCTACGTCGAAGAGTACTCACCGCACTGCGTCATGCGGCAGTTTGGCCATCACCATGCATTCCCGCTCGTCCCCATCCGTACCGTCCCCTTGCAAGTCCACAGGTACATTTGCAAAATTATAGTTTGAGCAAGCTTCGTTTCAGTTTGACTTACATTTACCGTGGTTTGAATGCGGGTACACGCGGAAAGGCCAGTCAGCTGGCAACATCTGGGCGGAGCGCTTGGCCCCTTACGTGGCAACATGGGCCCAAGCGCTACATGACATCGTTGATGAGGCGCGTCCCTACACCGAGGGGAACTTCAGGGAGTACCTACAGTGGTATGTACCACGTACGCGGACCTGTGTCACCTACACCCCTGAGGATGTCCGAGCCCACATCGTATCGACAACGGAGACATACCCGGTGCATTGGGACGAGGACGTCGTTTTAGCAGTAAGTAACTTTTTGAAGTCCGTACTCCATATTGAATGCACATAACCGTATACTTTAATTGTTCACTTTTGTTCGTATCCGCAGACATATATCATTTATGACATAAATAGGGATGCAGCAGCTGCCATGGACCACGTCCGGCAAGGGCATCACCTAAGTGTGTCGGATGTTGCGAGCTTCATTAGATGGGTTTTCGACAAGACGACGCGCGCCTTGAAGCTCACCTCCTGCCGATCTACCACAGATGTAGCAGGGCCGCCTCCTAGGACGAGTGCTGTACACGCTGAGTCGTCTCGGCCGTCAGACGTGCACCGACGTTCTTCAATGTCGGCACCCACACGACCTCTTCTATCACGTCTTGGAGGGTCCGAGCAACATGGTACGAATTTTACTTTTGAATAATATTGACCAATATCCTTTACTTATTGTTATTAAACATTCATTAGGTCCGTCTGCATAAGTCTCGACGCACCCTCGCAGATCGAGCCCTGTGCGTCCACAGTCAGGTACTCCAGGAACCCTTCTTCCTAATTTCTAATACTTTCAGCAAAATAAGTTAGTACTGTGCTCATGTTACTTCAGTGACGAGGCCGTCCGTCTTCGGCGGCCCCACTCCCTACCCTGCCCGCAACGTACTACGGCACATCAGCGTGGCCTTCTTCTGCTGCACCGTCGTACCACGCAGGTACAATTATACATTTTTACTACTACTTTCAATACCATATTGTTCGTATCTAATGTGATTATTTGTTCACAGTCCCCTCCAGCCAGTACACATGGACGCCTGCCGAGCCTTCACAGTCCTCCTACCCTAGTCAGGAGGATGAGGCTGGCCCCGACACCGCATACGACATCGTCCGTGACTTCTTCGGGGGCACACCTGACTACGACGTCCTTCAGCGGTCCAGGTTTCCAGTGCACCGCTTCGAACACAGCCCACGCATGATGAGCCCTCGACACCGGTGGTCCCTACTAGGCCTACCAGACACATCGGCCCACCCGACCCCCTCACCTACTCCAGGGGTCACGTGAGGGTTAACCAGCGGCATCGGGACCACGATGGGGCGCACGGGCGATGGCAACGAGGGAGGCATGAGTAGCATTTTACATTTTTTGTAACTAACATATGCATATTCGCTTCGTGATGTACTCCTATGTATTAAGACACGTTTACTTTGTATGGTCGACTTAGCATTTCGTAAATGCATTTCATATTCAGACACGTTAAATGAAGAAGTGACCACAGCACTAAACTTTAACCATAACTTGACAACACATGCCTCCTGCCGCAGATTTTAAACAAGATGTGACAACACTACCCAGCTTTTTCAAATTAGTAAATGACAACACAGGTACCAATAAACATGGAATCTCTGACCATGGGCAATGACAAAACTTTCCCATTCTTTAAGATGGAATCCGATGCTCCTCCCACCAGCTACGCCCATGCCCTCACTCCTTTCTTCAAGAGCGAATCCAATGCTCCTGCCTCCCCCAACTATAAATAGCCGAACCTCCTTACGGTGAAGTATCGCTCATTTCTCATATCTCTCAAGTGCAATGTCTTCCTCAGCTCCATCGAGCCCACCAAAGAAACATTGGGGGACTACCATAACTGAAGGTCTCAAACCACCAATGTGCTTTTGTGGTGACCTTTGTAAGCTCCGCGAGTCGCAGGACATCTCATACACCTATGGATTGAGCTTCTTCATGTGTGCCAACTACGAGTATGACAAGCCTCGTCATGCAACAACTAGTTATCGACCGGTACGGTAACAGATATCCGCCTCATCTCTTTCGATTACGCACTCTCTTTTACTAACTGCTCATCTTGTTCCATTTGTTCAGTCCCCTCCACCGCTCTGTGATTTTATTCAGTGGCTCGACAATGAGCAAAATGACTCACAGAAGCTGTGGGTCGACATGAACATGAGGTGGAGAAGGGAAGCGTACGCACGTCGGGAGTACGAGCAACAGTAAGAGGAACTTCGCCTCAAGCGGGAGGAAGAAGAGCTCATGAGGAAGGCGGCGCACGACCGTACCGTGGCTCAGGCTCGAGAGGCTGAGTGGGAAAGGAAGCGGGAGAGAGCCTACAGTGCTAAGGCGGCAGGTCCCGATGCCCTCCGAAAGGGAAAGTATCCTAGATGCACGCAGTAGAGAGTACCTAATGTAACCCGACATACTTTCCCTCCCTAAGGCATGTTATGATTAGAATCAACGCACTAATAAGTAGGTCTTAATGCGAACCGTACATGCCACATTTGTTTCCTTATCGTGTCGTTGCGGTTACAGTGTATTGTAATATTTTCACCCTGTGTTTAATACTATGTTTGTCCTCGTTCGCACCCCATACCCACGTAAAATGCTGCAACTACTAATTACTGATTTTTTTCTCCCGTTATTACATAACCTACTCCAAATTTAATTTCTTAATTTCCTTACACCCCTTCCTTTTTTATTTCTTTAATTACAAAAATAATACATTTTTAAGGATAAAATAGAAAAAAAATAATTTTAGAGGAAAAAAATGCCCCTAACCGCCCTCTCTCTATGAGAGGGCGGCTAGGGGCTAACCGCCCCCTCAGGACAGCCCTCTCAGGACGTCCTGAGGGGGCGGTTAGCCCCTCTTGCCACCCTCTGAGGGGGCGGTTAGGCCTACCGCCCTCTCAGGGGGCGGTTAGCACCCGTAGCCGCCCTCTCAGAGAGCTGGGGACGCCTAGTTTTGCAAATATTTTCGACAGGAATCTATTTATTTAAATTTTAACAAAAAAAATAAAAAAATAAAAAAACTCTCCTTGAGCCATGTCCCATTCTTCGGTGCCCGGCTCGTGTCGCGGCCTTTCGGCGCCGCCGGGCCCAGTTGACTCCAGCGAAGCGGGCTAAATCGCGGCGTCATGTGGGCATGCGGCCCGGCATCCAAAGGAGCCCACCGCCGTCGAGTCGTTAATCCTCACCCGACTTGTTCCCCTTCCTTCCCTCGCACCGGCTCCTGCTAGATCTCCATCAATCTCCGCGCGCTCTGCATCAGATCCACGAATTCAGATTGGAGCAGATCCAGAAGTGGAGATCCAGATTTCAGATCCATTCCTCCTCCGTGGCCGCACCCGGGGGGTTAAATCTGAACCCTACGCCATGGCGGATCTCGCCGTGGCGCCGCCGCAACCGGCCCCGGCCCCGGCGACGGACCTCTTCGGCGAGCCAATCGAGGCGCACCCGCCGTGGTTCAAGCCCGACTCCTTCCTCCGCGTTGACTTCGACCCGGACGCCTACGTGGCCGAGCTCCGCACCTACGTGCCCCTCGAGAGCCTCGCCGCCGAGCTCCGCGCCCACCTCGCCGCGCTCCGCGCCGAACTCGTCGGCCTCATCAACCGCGACTACGCCGACTTCGTCGGGCTCAGCGCGCGACTCAAGGGCGTCGACGCGGCCGCGGCGCGAATGCGCGCGCCGCTGGCCGAGCTCAGGGACAAGGTCGCCGGGTTCCGCGCCGCGGCAGCCGCTGCGCTGGCCGCGCTCCGTGCGGGGCTCGAGCAGCGGGCGGCTGCCACTGCCGCTCGCGAGCTTCTAGAGCTGCTTCTCGACACCTCTCACGTCGTCTCCAAGGTCCGGTCTGAGGCTGCTCCCGGCCTCTTATTCGTTCAATGTAGCTCAGTCCTGTAATTGTTACTATAAATGTTTCCTCAACATTCGTAGATCCGAGTAGATGTACGATCTCTCGACGTTTGAATTTCCAATTTTGGGGTTTCAGTGTCCATCGTGGACATTTGGTTGCCCTATTTCCTCAACTATGTGAAAATCTGTAGTTTTAGCTATACTCTATATCAGGAAACTACTTTAGGGGTGCTGCAATTAGCCACGCCAATTAGTAGGTATTAGAGATATTATGAATATGATAACCTGGCTGCTTGCATTGTGAATGGAACCTGTGACCTATCCTTATGTCATTGCAGACTATTTTTTTTAATGTGAGTTTAGACGTTTCTATATATATATATAATGCCAAAATTAGTTTTCTGTTCTAGAAGTTACTCTGACCAGTTAACTGATATATTTGCCTAACAGAAGGCTATCATTAAAGCAAGTATCGTATATGTTTGACATTGTGTGTTCTCATAATATGTACTTGTAGGTAGAGCTTTGGGCCATGTCGTGTTATTATTTTTAAATGTTTCTTTTCTTATCCAGGTTGAGAAATTGATCAAGGAATTGCCAACCGCTCCATCTGATTCGTCAAATGTTGAAGTGCATTTAGTTGATAAGGGCTACCCAAGCAATGACCCTGGAGCACCAAATGCGGAGGCTGGGACAGGTGTCAGAGAAACTCAAAGCATTCTCTTAGAAAGAATAGCCAGCGAGATGAACCGACTTAAATTCTACATCAGTCATGCACAGGTTTGTGTCAGCGTATACTTTTAACCTGAAAGTACATTTTCTTTGCTTCTGTTGCTGAGAAAAATCTTAAGGAGATGGGTGCTCACTGTGAAATAAATATGTCTAGTTCACACCATATGCTTGGTTTTTTTGTGTCATCACTGAAACTCATTTTTTATAACCTTAAAGTGCAATGCAAAATAAGATTTGGATTATGGCACAAGAAATTTGTTTGGCTAAGTGTATTTTGTAGTTAACTCTCTATTTTCTACTTCTTTCATTCTTTTAAAGTTTTGTTTGATAATCTTAAGCCAGACAACCGAAATTTCAGTTTTATATTGGTTGGTTTCATTAGATTATATAAACCAGTTCATATGTTAATTTTGTTGCAACTTATGTTTATGATTCTTATTGTGTCACATTATGGCAGTACAGAACCTTCCTTTCATTGTGAACATGGACAAGAGGGTCCAAGGTGCCACAAAACTACTTGATGGTAGCTTGGAGCGTTGCTTTGTGGATGGTCTAGAACATCGTGATGCAAGAGTAATATACAACTGTTTGCGTGCTTATGCTGCTATTGACAATACATCTTCAGCTGAAGATCTTTTCCGCATAACGGTGGTGTCCCCATTGATTCAAAAAATTGTCCCTCAAAACTATGCAAAAGCAGTTGCTGGGGTATCGTCTGATGAACTGGAAGATGATTACCAGAAGATAAAGCAATGTGTAGAAAAGGATTGCAAATTTATTTTGGAAATATCTTCATCAGGTAACTTTTGATTCCACTGAAAATTTTCATGTGTCATAAGTTGAAGCACAAATGCTACAGATAGACTTAGATTCATGTGTCATCTAAGATTCCTTGTTCTTATATCGATTTGCAGCAAACTCTGGACTGCATGTTTTTGATTTTCTGGCGAATTCAATACTCAAAGAAGTCCTTTCTGCGATCCAGAAAGGCAAACCTGGGGCCTTTTCTCCTGGAAAACCTAAAGAGTTCCTGAAAAACTACAAAGCAAGCTTAGGATTCCTTGATTTTCTTGAAGGTATTCTAATGTTTCCATTTGATTATTTGTTTCTGCTATGAATATGTTTGCAAAATATACCATTATATTCCAAAACATGTTGGGTTATCTATCTGGTACTATTAATGGAATGACCATCATATTTGACTGAGAAGAGAGTGACTGAGATCGGGTTGTTCCTTAACTGAGAAAGTGATGTCTCGAGCACCAAGATATACATCCTGCACTAGATTCTACTGCCAGTGATGTTGGGAATGGAACTTCACTGCAGTGTATCCCTTTTCATTCTTTAGGTTACTGTTCCTCCAAGTCTGCTGTAACAAAGTTCCGCTCAGAGCCTGCTTACACAGATTTCATACGACAATGGAATGTTGGTGTATACTTTTCATTAAGGTAAGCATAAATACGTACAACTATTATGTCGTGAGGTGTGCTTAGAATTCAGCACTGTATTTTAACTAAATTAGGACCTGTTCACCTCACAAGGTTTCAGGAAATTGCTGGTGGCCTTGATTCTGCTCTTACGGCCACAATTAGCCCTGTTGGAATGCAAGAGAATCAAGGGAAGCCGAAAGCGTTGTTGTTGAAGCAGAGTATTAAGCTCTTAGAAAGTTTGCAGTCCTGTTGGAGTGATGAGGTTCTTGTTTTCTCGCACTCCGATAAATTCCTCCGTTTGTCTTTGCAACTTATTTCAAGGTATAAATATTGCGAAGGGTATATTTGTCCTTACGTCTCCACCATTTCATATATGGAAGTTGACCTATTTTCTATGTTCTTGTACAACAAGGTATACCACATGGCTTTCTTCTGGTCTGTCTGCACATAAAGATTCTGATGGGAGCTCAAGTTCACTTGCAGACGCTGAATGGGCACTACCTGTACCTGCTGAGGATTTCATATATGTAAGTCACATCTACAATAATTATTGGCATTATTGTGTGTCCAGTGGCGGACAAAGAGCCGGTGGGTAGGGGAGGCTCACTTCTTCCTCCTCCACCTCTTCTCCCATTGGAGTTCCAGCCTGTAGATCCGCCCCTGATTGTGTCTCTCTGTACAAGAAGTGTTCTTTTCAAGTTTTTGGACTTAAGTTGGCCTTAAGATGATTAATTAGTTCCACTGTAAGCTTTAAGTGCTCAAGAACTCAGTGCAAAGATCATTAATTTCGCTTTTAACCACACTCACACGCGCTGGGGTCACCTTAGGGGAAAAAATCATGTAGTTGTTAGCCCAGTTTGTGGCAAGTATGAGGCAACGGAAGGGCATGACTAAGTTTTTTCTGATAGAACTGGAGAGGGCTGTTCGGTTCTTATTTTCTTGTGATTTATGATTGTTTGTCAGGTTGGAGGAATTGAGGCTAGTCAGTGTTACTTATTTTTGTGCACCTTTCCTATGTTTTGGCTTCTAGCTCTCACAGTTATTGTTACATTCTAGCACATATTAGAATATGGCTCTTGGACCTACTTTATTTTTGTATTTAATTGTATTTGTTCATTTATTTACAGATAATGCATGATGTACATGCTGTAATTGGTGAGCTTTCAGAATCAGGCAACATCATTGGACATGTAAATCAGTTGCTAGCATCATGCCCCATTGAAGTACTTAATCTTGTGAAACAAAGTATACTGCAAGCTGTTGAACCTTTAAAGGAACTGTTGCCTGCCATTATGAATGTCATGATTGGAGTCATACTTAAAAGGTCTAATGAGGTGAGTAGACCACCGTCAGCAAAAAGGCTATCAGCATGTCCTTAGTTTATCTGCAGTTCCTCACTTCTCCCAAACTAGATTACACAATGGTTTTGGGCTCTTGTTATTTTGCTAGAAAAGATCCCAGGCTAGACATAACGTAGCAGCAAACATACATGTCTTGAGCTTTAGCATGAAATATTTACTTGTAAATTATTTTAACACAACAATTTTAAGCTGTGTTCATTTTGTTCTTTGATTGTCCAACTTTCTTTTGGATTGATTGTAGGACCTGAAGCACCTGAAGGGCATTACAGCGACCTATAGGATGACCAATAAACTTCCAGCGAGGCATTCTCCATATGTATCTGGGATTTTACATCCACTAAAGGTTAATGAACTTCTCATTTTACCGTTCTTGTTTTGCTATTTATATGCATCTAAATTGAAGCACCAAAGCTGAACTGAAAGTATGTTCACCCAAGGGAACAAATATATTTGAAATTGAGGTCCTGCCTCTTAAAGCCTGTCATTAACTGAGGGAAGTGAAATATTTCTGAACTCTTACAACAGAGATGCTCTTTTTTTTTCCCTCTCTCTCTTTAGGCATTCTTGTATCTGGTTTGAGTGTTGTTTTCTTGTTAATATTCGAAGTTCCGGAGTGGATAGCTGGAGGTTTATGTGCTTGAGTACATGCATTCTGTTGTCAAGCTATAGTAGTTTAGCTTAAAGTTGTCGATAATCAAATAGGTCATATTGCATGACTAGTGATGTTCTGTAATTGCACATTTCGTTTATATCCAATGGTGGTGTCAAAATCATTCAAATTCTTATATCAGGTCTATACGTTTAATTGCCATTTTTATGCAGAGATTTTTTTCTCTGTTCCTGTAGGTGTTTCTTGATGGGGAGCGTATCCATTATTTATCAGAAGATGATAAAACTAAGTTGCGCCATGGATCTACGGACAAGATCACTGCAATTTACTATGATTTGGTCTCCGAAGTTGTCAATGTGGTAAGTAAGGAATGCCTAGCTGCCTCTGTGGATTCGTTTCTATGTACCTGTTACTTAGATCAATTTCTTTCAATATGAAGGCAAGGAAAACCGAGTCTTCATTGCAAAGGCTGCGCCAGGGTGCACAAAGACGAGTAGGGGCCAGTACTGATGCCTCAGATAACGCCATATCTGATACAGACAAGATCTGTATGCAGCTATTTCTTGATATTCAGGTTTGCTAGCTTTACTTTTACCCTTGTGCTAAAAAAGATGACATTTTTTTAAAGGAAAAAAAAGATGACATGCTATGCATTGGCTGTAAGATATTCTCCTTGTACTCCTATGCATGATATGCAACGTCTCGTGCTTACAAGAATTGAAATAGATATCAGGCAAAGTCGTTTGATGCTGTTAAGTATGATATAAATGCATGAAGTTGTATCTAATGCTCTACATCGCTCGTGACATGTTCTTTTACTCGTTTTATTTTGCAGGAGTATGCACGGAATCTCCGCGCGATAGGAATAGATGCAAGAGAAATTGATTCCTACAGAGCTCTATGGCAGTGTGTTGCCCCAAAAGACAAACAAGAAAACATTCAGTTTTGATGTAAAGAACGTTGTCAGTGTATAGAAATATTTCCCGTAGGTCCCTCAACATGCATAGGTGCATTTGGCGCTGTTCATTTTGATTACCGTCGATGTATCGTCTCAGTTGCCTCCGGATTTTACAGGGATAGTCCAAGATTTGAGAATGTGTATCAAAATCTGATTTCATCGAAATACATTCTGTTGGGAAATGGTTCCGTGACCCGTATGCGCTATTCATTGATCATGTATTGCTCAAGATATACCCAGTGCCGCACAATTCATTCAGATCTTTCCCGTCAATTGAGTGTGAAACGTCTACTAAGAAAGGTAGCCACGGTTACATATCCGAAATTTAGAAAAAAAATGCAAAATGAAACACATAACCCCAGCCGTATCATACGAAAAAACAGTGAACATAAAACGCCCAGGCCCAGCCCCTTCTCATCCGTTCATAAGTCATAACAAAGATCCTTTGTGCATAACCCTACCTACGTACACACTTTGAGTGCAGCTAGAATCCATAATTGAATTCCAAAAAATATTAATCTAGTAGCAATGAGACGAGATTGCGGGATTCAATGGGGGACAAACGGACCACAAGTTACAAAAACAGCTCAAATTAGTGAAGCTCAAGTTTGCAAAGTCGTGTTCTGGCACGTCTTGCTACCAAACAATATTACAACAAGGGCAACATAGTAGGGCTCTCTTATTTTACAATGACAAAACAATCGACACAGGTTTATGTGATTCTCAAGGACAGGGGATGGATATCAGTTCTTGAACCAACTGAAGCATGAGCAACCCTGCAAGGAAGCAGCACAGTGAGTTAAATAGGATTATGTAAGTAATGGCTAGTAAGAAGTGGGTTACATTCAACATAGACAAAAGTTTGAAAGCTACCATAAGCAACTATCTTGACTAGATCCCTTATAAACAATCCTAACAAAATATATTGCCGTGCAATGGTGCGGGTGTGACCATACTTGTAGACTACATTGCACACGATTATTAGGCATTAGTTTGAGCTAAAGAAGAACAAAATGCAATAAGGTGAACACTGATTACTACAGTAATAAGCGTTTGCCCATAACCAAAGGTAGCATTGCTAGGATCATATCTAATCAGTTGTTATGATTTTGGTCAGATATTTAGGGTTTTTTTTAGGTGTGGTCAGGAATGTAGTTGCATTATCAGCTCTAGCTAGAGTTTAGTGGAGTTTCAATTATAGCAGAACTAAGCATGGTGCAGTGATCCATCAAACCAGTAAAATTGCACTAAGCAGTTGTATTATGGCCACTATGTTGCTCCATAATGGCCAAAGATGTTGGCATGAAGTGGCAATCAATTTCACAAGAAAATCAAAACACAAGAGAACTCAAAGATATATTAAGCACATGCACTATGAAAACTTTACTCTGCACATTTGATAAAAAATAGTATAAAACAATAGCACAACAACCAAGTTTCAAATGGACTCACTGAGGATTCATATTTGCGGCCTTGATTAGATTGTTTATAACCTGTATCACCGGTGATGACAGGAGCATTGCCGGAACCAGACTGCTTCTCCGCCCTCACTTTGTCAAATATGCCTGTGAAACCTTCACCTGTAGATGGATCTTTCTCATCCCATTCTCCAAACTTGGGCACAGCTGATCCTCTATCAGGCTGTATGTGCAAAAAATAACAGTACATTGCTTCAGAAATTATACAGCAAGCAATACTTAAAATACAATTACAGTTTGTTTCACTTCTGTCCATAGTCAATTTAACAAACGCACAATTTTCTTATATTGCACTTCACAAGTTAAGACTATACCGTTTCATCTCCACGGCCGCTTGATCTCATCTGGGACCTTCCAGGCGTGGTTGGAGCAGCCCCCCGGTTTCCTTCTGATGAACCCCTCCGTTCCCAAGGAGGAGATGAAACCCCACCTTTGTTCACAATTCTTGCTTGGTGACGAGGATGAATGGGTGAATGTTCCATGCTAGTTTTTCTCACTGCACTGTCATGGTTGGTATGATCACTGTATCTATGATTAGGCGGTTTTCGAGCAGTGGCCTCGTGCCGACGAAGATCATCTTCTTGATATGCACGTCTTTCATCCTTGAGCTTCCGCACTGCTGGATCTGATCCAGTCCTCAGAGGAGAGGCTTTAACTGATGGTGGATCCTTTGAGAGCGCTTCCGGATCTCCATTATGGTCATTTTGACTAACAGACCTCCCCGGTGATTTACCCTTCCGAGCATTTTCAAAATACTGTGTGTAAAGGTGATCGCCGTCATCCTTCCAGTTTCCAAATTTAGGAACTCCTTGATGCTGGTATAAATTCTTATTAGATTGTGTGGTTGGCCAAATAAAGTAACACCTATCATATTAGGTGGTGTCCAGGAACAGAATGTTGAAATGCATAAGATAAAGTATTAATAACTTCCAACATTTGGTCATGGTTAACACAATTAAATGGAAACCTACTTTGTCTAAAAGAACTACTTAGATGGAGGTGTCCAAGAGCCTGGCAAGTTCCATACACACGGGTAGTATACAAACTATATGTCTATATCATATCCCACATTCACAAAGGTGATATCATTTTTCACTACTATCTCCCTACGTTGTAACTTCAATCCTCCTTAACGAATCAGCCCTGCAACGTAGACATGTACGTATGCTTATAGCAACACTCATGACACAACAAAACCACATGTTTGAACTGGATCTTGGTAACTGAAAGGACTAATTAATAACTGAGTAAAGAAACAACTCAACTAATTTGATTTCAAATTAGTAAATTTCTTGGGCCAAGAAAAATAGCCCCAAAGAAGGCAAAAAGAAATTGGTTCCGCAGATATGCAATCTGTCTCCCCACTACGAAGCTAAACAAGACAACCTAGGCAAAACTAGCACTGGGCATGCAAGGAGAAGAGGAAAACGACGAAGCTCTTCTGCCAACCGAGGGCAATTCCAAGAAATCCCACACGCGAGCACGAAGCAACGCCCAAAACGAACCTTTTATCCTACAAGCAAGCAAGCAAGCTAACCCGATCCAAACACGAGCTACCTCGGAAACAGCAGCAAGTTGGGGAGCAGTCCAGAGCAAGAACTTACGGCCATTTCGTCGGAGAAGGCTCCAAGAACGGCTGCAAAAGGCGTCTCCTTTACGCCTCAGGGCGCCGCCTCCGCCCTCTATACCTGGATTCGTAGCAAGAATCGCTGCGCTCAACAACAGGAGAGAGAGAGAGAGAGAGAGAGAGAGAGAGAGAGAGAGAGAGAGAGATGCGGCCAATAAGAGAGCAGCAGGAGGAAGACGAGACGAGGTTGCGGCGAGAGGACCAGGAGGAATTGAAGGGAAGGGAGGAAGAAAAGGTACTAGTCATGTTTGACCATTATGGCGTTTGATTCTCGCTGCTGCTTCGTCGTCGGCTCGTTGCTTGCTTCCTTCCCCTCCTTCCCTGCCGCTGCTGCTGCTGAATGCGGTGGGCAGTATGGTGGTCACTGGTCACTCCAGCCCCGTCCTTAACTCGGATGCCATCGTGGTGATGGCGCTTTGCTTTGGCTGTTCGGTTCCGACATGGTCAGGGATAGCAAACTGTAGACTGTAAACTGTGTAGTAGTAACCGGAGCGTAGGGTGTGTTTGATTACCGGATAACGTCCCGTACATTTGCTAAGTTCGGTAGAGCTGCATAGCAGTTGAGGGTAGTTATATTAGATTGAGGGTAGTTATATTTGTTAAAAAATATTATTTAGTTAGTTGTATTTGTTTTAATAGATTGGATTGAGTTTTTATTTGATCTGATTGAATCTGAGATGAGTTACTTATATAAAAATAATTTTATGATATTAATAATTAGATTCGTATATACAAATCGATGCAGATACTACATCTACTGAGACAGACTACGATCCTACATAAGGATGAAGTCTATATTTATATCATCAAAACAAACTGAAACAATTAATATAAATAACTAAACATATTTTCATTTAAAATTAAACGTATCCACTAAACTAGATGGAGGAAGATTCAGACAAGCAAACGCACCGTTTACTGCTGCTGCTGTTCAGCCGCTGGAAGTGAAGTCTTACATGTTGACCTGTTTACCAGCAGTCGTCTTCAGACGGGAATATACAGAGTCCAGTTTCGTAGAAAATTTTAGTTTATACACGTGGCATGGGGTACCTAACATTGTTGCATAGTATAATTATAGTACCTTTTTTATTGTTAGCAACAGGGGTCTGGTATGGATGCATGATGCTACCTCAAACTAGTCCTTCCTATAAAGATCCATTTTACTAGCAGTAGTACGTATCTGGTCTGGTGCGTCATCAAATTTAGATATGCTATTTAATACTGACTTAAAAATGTTGGAATCCAAAAGATAGAGACGAATCATGTTCTCCAACTAAGATGAGGGTAATCTGTTGTTTCCTTGTCATTACTAGTATTTGCCATGGTGATCGCAATTTGATTTACTAATAACTCTATTGGAGGGGTTGATGTGCTCATCTTCTTGAATCTTTGTCCCATGTTTCAGGCCTGGCCTCAACAGAAAGAATTATCTGCTGTGTGTTTTGTTCCTCAGATGAGATATAAATGGTATAGTCTAGTTGAGTGAAATTATTATTAAAAAAGGTAAATATTTTTAATTAGTTATATTTATCTAGATAAGAATATGAAAACACAAGAGCGAATACATGAGTTGATTTGATAATTTTATAATTCTGATAAGTAGATTTGTTTATATGAGCGGATGCAGTAGTCTGCATCTGTCAAATCAACCTGCACTACTTAATCAGACTAAAGACATATATTTGCATATGTCCGTCAAAACTAAAATAATAGATACAAATAATCAAATATATTTTTTTAAAATTATATATATTTACCGAGCTAGAACAAATTTGGACAAAAGGAACACCCTTAATGCATCCTGCTAGCTGAGAATTCCATCCCAACTGTACCTTGACCTTGAGGGCCTGAACAATTATATTGGACCGTTATTGGAAACAGCATGCGAATACAGGGCGTGGACCATAAAATGGCCACAAGACGAGTAATACTGTCGAATTGATAATTCCGCATGCATGCGCTGCAAATTCCCCCACGGGCACGTTACAGAACCAAGCAAAAAACAATAAAATAAAGAATCGAACAAAAACAACTGAATTCTTCTGTAGCTTTACCCTAAACTACAGATTGAACGCATTGGCTAATATTTTAGCACAAAAAATTTCATTTTCCTTTTGAGGGGAACTCGCATTTTTGTTTTCTTTTCTTTTGGAAAAGATACAAGTAAAACTGCATCGGCTTACATTACATGCAAAAAAAGGCTGTCTCGATAAAGTTGCAAATGCATTGCTCATAACTTTCTTAAATTCCTTGAAAATAAAGCATGTCGGGAGAATTTTCGGGTTTGCATGCTAAGCACCATTGTTAATAAAAAAGAAAGAGGTAGAGAAAGAGGGGGGAAGAGCTTGGGAGTTGGGAGTGAGAGTGTGCGAGTTTGTTCTCACTAGTTCTTTCTCTCTACTGCACGCCTCCCCTCTCCGTCGCCTTTCGGCGCCGTCCCTTTGCTATAACCCTTCACCTTTCGATCCCCTTTCCCACTTTCTTTAGCATCATCCCATAATCCTTGCCCAAAGTCTGCAGATTCTTGATTGCTCTGAGTTCTTCGTCTGGTTCTTGGCAGGAGAGGCAAGGTGAGCTGTTTCTTTCCCCTATTATTCTGGAAATGTCCATTTGCTTCCCCTTTTCTGGTTTGGTCTTCTTATTGTTGACGACCCACCCATTTGCAGACCAAGAAAGTTGGTGATTTCATGCCCATCTCCAATCCTCCCCATCAAATTTGTGATTTTTCCGTCGGCAGAAACGAGGTGACTGACGATTTGGTCGGAGTTCTTGAAAAGAAACCTCCAATCCTGCGCCATTCCTAAATTTGGCGCTGAAGAAAGGAAGCGAAGTCGGTTGTTCGCTTAAAATCGCAGCTTTCTCGAGCACGCGCGGCCAAGGCGTGGTTGTAGAATCGTAGCAGATTGGTGGTTGAGAGGAACGCGGCAGCCAGTCGGTATGATTCAGCTTCTGTTCCTCGTACTATTCGCGGAGGGCGCGGTGGCGCTGCTTCTGATGGTGAAGGTGGGGCCGCTGCGGGAGCTGGCGATGCGCGGTGTGGACCAGGTGAAGACGGGCAAGGGCCCGGCCACCGTGAAGACGCTGGCGTGCACGCTCTCGGTGATCCTCATGTCCAGCGTCGCCAGCATTCTCAATATCCAGAACAGGCGGCTCAAGCTCGGCACCGTCAGCCCCATGGACCAGGTGCTCTGGAGGACGCACCTCCTCGAGGCATCCCTCATTGGTGAGCATGCGTCTCCCTCTCTTGGTATTCTTTACTGACAACATAATGCCGGCAGCTTAGCATTGGTAATGGACGAGTGGCAATGGATGCTTTGATGCAATAGTGATTGGCTGATTGGCGATTGCTGCCTAGGTGTTAGAGGATTTAGAATGTAACACCCGATGTTTCAGGTCCGTCAGCTAATTTAGAGTTCATTCATGAAGTTAAGAAATCACGGGTTGTGCATCCCACCTCTTGATTACAACCAGGACTTTGCCTAGGGTCAAATCTGTAGATAACTTCAGTCTTTGTTTTTATGATTAAAGAATGCTGTTTTTTCTAATATCTATTTGCTAGTAGCAGTAGTCATCTCTGTTGTCCACCTGGTTGGTCAACTGTTCAAGAAATACTAGATTATAATGGTCTATTAGGATACAGTAAGAACTCCTACTGTTTTGCTTTGCATTGGACTTTTGTTTGTTACCTTGCTCCTTAGGTGTTAAAAAGGAAGATAGTGTGTTGCAAGCAATTGTTTGCTCTTTAGATATTGTTTGGTACTGTTAGAATTTAACTAGTCTCTTAACTGAAATGCTATCAGGGTCATCTTATGCAAGAATGCTGCTTGCTGCATGTTCTGAGCATGTTGCTGTGTTTGTGCGATGAGATTTCCAAGGCTTGAGAACAAGCTATCTTTGATAGCACCAGTTCGATGTTTTTAGAATTTAAACGACTTAATGTTGTAGGTCAGAACAAGAGACTCAAGTCTTTATGTCAAATATAGCTAAGGTACTGTCTTAGTTGGGCACTTTAAGAGCCATCTCCAGGAGACTAGCCAAATTGCACCCTCCATATCTCCATAAAGAGTGCCCTCCTCTTCGCACTCCAACAGACTATCCATATTCCAGCCTTCATATTCCACTCTATATTTTAGTAATATCTTGTAACGCTACTCAAGTCAACGTGACCTTGGCCAAGCTCAGTAGAGAGCAGCTCTGTACTGGCACACCATGCCATGGCTGGCGATGAGTGAGCTCGCCGGCGGCGAGCGGCACTGCAGCTCGGCCAGAGGACAGCAGCAGCACTAGCGCACAAAAGCGAATCCATTTGAGGCATAGCCGTCCGGAGGGCCTGACCAGAGCATGGCTGGCGGCGAGCGCCATGGCGCGGCGCCTCTCGGCTCGCGCGGACGGTCGCGCCGGCGACGGGCCAAGGACGATTTGACATGGGCAAAAGCTTGAGGGAGGTCCAGGGAAGCCCATTGTGCTCTTGGTTGCCCAGGGAAGGCTTTGCAGCAGCGGTTCATCGGTGGGGTCACGGAGGAGCTCGCCGGAGTTGGGAAAGATGGCGTGCAAAGGCTCAATTTGGCCGGGGATGATGGGGTTTCGCGCGGGAATTAGCGAGGAAGACCCTGTGCGACCTTCCTCTACGCGATTTGAGGCTCGGTTGGGGCAGATTTGGGCTTCGCAGCGTGGATTTGAGCTTGAAATGGTGCTGTGCAGTGCTAGCTGCTCTGTAATTTGCGTCTGGCCATGAGAGGCGGGTTTGGGTATGGGAGAGGCGTTATGCAGTGCGAGCTGCTCTGTGATGGTGGCGGGAGCGCACGGGGACTACCAACAGTTGGAGAATGGCGTGGGGGAGAGACACGCCACATCCAGCGTGCGGGAGGAGCCGGATGGCGTGCCTGTCAAAATGGCGTGGAGGATGGAGGCTCTGCTAGAGACCATGTTTTGCTTGTTTTGGCTTTTGGCTCTGATGGAGGATGCGATGGCTACTCTCCTGGAGATGCTCTAAGGAGCTGGAAGAATATATGCATCGGAATCCTTATTAGTATAGAGATGTCATTATGTCAATAGGTGTATTTTTCCGAAAGCAATTTACTGTTTTTTTGTGATCACTTTGGAATATTACTGTTTGCTTCTAGTTTGTGATTGCAGTTCAGTACCAGCGTTTGCTCATGAATTAGAAATCTTAGTTAAAATCTAGAAATCATGATGAAACTTACAAGGATTGGAATATAAAATTAAGATCCTTTAGTATTGGTTTTGAGGACATGCTTTAGGGCATGTTAAAATTACAAAGATAACAAGTATATTAGGACCGACTTTTCTATGTGTTTTATGGGGTTTCCAATTTTCCATAAGTTATGATGCACTTGTTCAGAGTTGATATGGGTCATAGGATTTGCTGGATTTGTGGACGACTACTGTAAAGATGTATAGCCAGCCTGTTCAAACATGAATACACAAGTCAGCCTTATAACTAAGGTTCCTACCCAAGAGTGGTTCCATTAACTAATGAATCATCTAGACACAATTAAAGTCTTATGACAGCATGGTTTAAGTGACAGACATTAATCTTGTTTGAAGCTTTTGGTGCAATATAGCCTTTTCTCTTCTTGAACTTTGGGAGAATCTCAGATTCATACCACAAATGACAAAAACAGGCTTCAGAGAAGTGATCCTGTCAGTTTGTTTTTCGGAATGGCTGGCACAAGTATCTGAAACTAAACCTGTACTTTGATGGGAACGTTGGACATATCCATTTTTGGCCATGTGTAACGTTGGTGTTTTTAATCAAAATTGGAAACCACATTGTTATCAGTTGGTAGTTGGCACAAATAGAAATGTATAATATGCAGTAATGTGTTAAATCTGGCACTGTTGTCTCAACATTTTATTGCTTCTTGTAGGATATACGCTATTCCTTGCATTTGTAATTGACCGGTTGCATCACTACCTCCGGAAACTCATTACACTGAGGCAAACAGCCAGCACATCAAGAGAGGAGGTCGAGAAACTTCAAATGGAGAACCGATCCCTCCGTGAAAACGAGGAGAAATCCCCCAATGAAATCAAGAAGCTTCAGCGGGAGATTGCTAAGCTGAATGAGAACATGAAGAAGCTGAAATCCGAGACTGAGGAACACAAGAAGAAGGCATCGGCAGCAGAGGCCCATGTCAACGCCCTGCAAAAGCAGTCGGAGGAGCTGCTCCTGGAGTACGACCGGTTGCTGGAAGACAACCAGATTCTACAAGCTCAGATATTTAACAGAGGCTGAGTTAAGCTGGTACATGCAACTTTAGTTGATCATTAGCAAGATTCCTACCAGATGGCATCAAAAAGCCAAGGGCTTGACCTGTTTCGAATGATTATGTGCCGCTGCTCTAAATTTTGAGCTCGTCTGTGTGATTCATGGTGTCCATGCTCTTTAACTTAAGGTCTTGTTGATGTACGGATCTAGTGTGTATTTTGGAGTTGTCGTTTCTTGCTTTTTGTATGGAGGCGCTGTAAGAGCCGGGGACGATGGGATGGGCATGAGGATTAGTGGTATGTGCATCCAGAATGTGCTTGGAAACACAATTTGATTTGATAATTGAGAACGAGGCCATCGTTTCTGGAATCCTGGAGAAGAAACGGTATTCCGTGTGTTCTGAAACTGGGCACTGGCCCGGCAGTGTTTATGCGTCGGTCTTCTTCAGGGATGAACATCTGATCTTGTCTTGTTCTGTGAGCCTGAACTGGAACTATGGGAACCAGAGTTCCTAAAACCAATTGTCAAAAGTTTCATATACCTTGGCTGAGCAGGTAATGGAAAGATTCATTTCAAATTTCGATGGTATTCAGCCTCGAAGATCACTGTGCGTGAACTAGGTTCGTCTGAAAGAAGGGAAAAAAAAAGCTTGAAACTTCCCAATTCATCAGCCAAAAACTGAATTCTGGGATCGATAAACGTGTCCGTGGGATTCCAAAACTTGAACTGTATGTTTATGATGTTGCACAGACAAATAACAGAACAGAGGTATTTGATCAACTCGAAATTGCACTTGGACTTGTACACTCACGGTGACAGTTTAGGCACCGGAGAGAATCGATTCATGAAAGAATAAACACATAACACATGCAGAAAACTCGGATGAGCCGCAGGTCTGTCTCGGCCCTGGTCCCTGGATGAACAGAACGGCGGCAGCTTTGCTCCGCGCGCTCGATCTTTATTGGCGAGTGGCGGTGGCAGCGGTGGGACGCCTTGGTGCCTCGCGGACGTGCTCGACGGGGAGACGGACCACCTTGCCGGCGAACATGGGGTTGAGGTTGGCGGTGTACTTGACGGTGTAGTGGGAGGCACCGGAGGCGAAGACCACTCTCGCCGACAGCCAGAGCAGGATGCGGCACTTGATGTTGGCGGGCACGAACGTCGTGCGCACGTACACGGCGGTCCCGCAGGCGAGCCGCCGAGCGGGGTGCACCGTTTGTGCGCCGCGCGAAGCCATGAACTCGTCCCCGGCAGGCGCGCGCGCCGACTTCTTCGATGACGCAGGGCGGGACGACGACGCCGGGTGCGAGGGCTTCTTGATCGGCTTGGTGGGCCCCATGACGCAGCGGGACGACGACACCGGGCACGCGGGCTTCTTGATCGGCCTGGAGGGCGCAGCGAGGGTGAGAACCACCGGCTTCTTCGCGGCGGCCGGCGAGAAGGAGGCGGAGACGAAGGGACTGCTTGCGGCGGGCGCGCGCGTGCAGGCGGAGCGCTGCAGCGGCGCCATGGCTCTCCTCGCCGAGGGCTGAGACGCTTGCAGCACTCTGATGCTGCTAGGGCAGGGTAGGGTTGAGCGGCAGCGCGAGTGAGATTCGGACGGGACGTGCGTCGTGCCTTATAAAGACCCCGTTCGGCAATCCGAACAACTAATCCGACTAGAGCTCGGAGAGAGCTGTTACTGTGGAAAGCTAATGCGTGCCTCCCAAGCTGTAGTTTACTTGCCACGGTGATGGTAAATTGATGGTAACTCTGTCCCCAAGCGCAGTTGAGTACGCGTGGCCCCTTAGATCTACGGCACCCGGCCCGTAGTGTGTGAAAACAAAGTCGTAAGTTAAAAAAAAAATAGTGTTACTATCCGGCCTTATATATTATAGGATAAAATCTTAATATCCATATTGCTATAATTAGTCTTTTATGTTTGAGATCAGATCTCAAATAATAAAATATTATTTCTATCTTGAATTTTCTCTCCTCCTCCTATCGCATGCCAACTACCATCAGTCAAAGCCATCGCGAAGATTTTTTATTTTATTTTTGATTGGGATCTATCTAGAGTCTGATCTGAGTCTCAAACATAACATAAGAAGATCTTAAATCAAAACAACACATGTGAAATACATCTTAAGGCTTATTGAGACCTTAGAGGTGTTTGACAGAGCCCTAGATCTAAAATCCACGCTAAATCTAAGTGAAGCTCCTACCAAACGGGGTAGCTCCATGTTTTTTTTAGCAACCGTCGGTAAGATCTCCTCATAATACATTTTTGAGATGAGTATGCAACCTATTAATTGGTAGCATATGTATATGTCGTGCTTGTTGTGTTCTTCGTTTAATTTTGACTGCTTGTATTAGATTGATTGGATCGAGGAGAACACAACAATTGTTTGTGAGTTATTCGCCGAGCAAGTGAACATTGGCCATCGGCCAAACACACACTTGAACAGTGTGGGGTATGTTGAGGTAGCAAAGAGATTTAAAGAGTGAACCGGTATAGAGTTACACAAAACTCAAATTAAAAACCAATGGGATAAGTTGAAAGCCAAGTATACCATTTGGAACAAGCTGTTGTTGAGGCAGACCAGCAAGGGGTTGGATGCAAAGAAGGGCATGCTTTTTATTGATTTTTTTGTCTATTGTAATGGTATTGATGTATTTTTTCTATGTAACATGAGATTCCACGTTCTTGGCCATTCAAGAATAAAGGTATTTGCAATGAAGATCTTCTCAAACAAATGTTTGGCATCAACAATGATGGTGAAGATCATTGGTCTCTAACAGGGAAAGTCACTCTCAAACCCCCATATGAAGATACTGTTACTGTAACACTTTGAGTTTTAGCATTTAGAAACTAGTCAAAATTCACTCATGATTAAAATTTTCTAATTATTAAACCAGTATAAAATCAAGAAAATATATATTTTATGTATATATACTCGTATGTATATATTCAAATATATTATTTTGGTTAAGTATTCCAGGGAGCACCAAATTAATTTCTAAAGTAATCTTTGTAATAAATTGAGCATAAGCATTTTGGTTTATTGCTTTTATGGTTCTTTGAGTGGAGATTTGAATTTGAAAGTATCCCAAATTCAAATCTATTTCTTAAATTCAATTTATCTGAAATCCAAATTGAATTCAATTATTTATGAATTCAAACCTCTCTCAAATCCCGAGGCTTCACCTTCAAACCTTTTTCCTAATTCAAATACCCTTATTTGAATTAATGCCGAACTCCATTTCAAATCCAACCTCATTTATTCTTTTTGAATCAATCTCAAATCCAAATCCTAAATTCAAATACTCTTATTTGGATTGATGCCAAATCCAAATCCTAAATTCAAATACTCATATTTGGATTTAGTCCCAAATATCTCAAATCCAGACTCATTCAAATCCTCATCAAATTTGCATTCAATTCGAATCATTCGAGACATATTCAATTCATTCCAGCATAATAGCTTTGCAATTCAATTAGTTTCATTCAAATCAAAGTTCAAGTTCGAATCTCATATTCGAATCCTCGTTCCAAAGTCATGACCATTTTCAATTCAAATCCAATTTGAATTACCACTCAATCAATTCAATTTGAAGTCATTCTTTGAATCATCATACATTTGATTTCAAATTCAAATACATTTATTTGAATCATCGTGCATCCTGTTCAAAATTGGTTTCATACAATTGTTTTGTCATCCAGATATTCCCTCTCAGATCTTTACCCTAGATCATTCACTCTCTCTCTCACCTCTGTCTGACATCTCTCTACACCGGCCATCACTCCTCTCTCTGCCTCTGATATTCCACCGGCAGCTAAAGCCAACTTCTTCTCCTCCTCTCTCTTCTTACACCTGCAAGGCACTCACCTCACGTCATACGTACACACACGGGCACACATACACATAGGTAGCAGCATCGGCACCCTCCTCAGCTCTCCTCTCTCCCTCGCTACTCCTCTCCACACACACCACGTCGTCGTGTCCTTCTTCGTTGTTGCCATCACACAACCGCGCACCACGCCGCACCACCGAGCCCACAGCCCAGCTGGCACGCGCAGCCAGACCGTCTTCCTCGCTGTGCCATCGTGCGCGCTACCACTGACATCGCTCGTGCGCCGCCTTTGTGCCGTCAGTCTGCGCGCCACACCGCCCGGCCGAGGCCGCGCCGAGCCGCTAGCACGTGCCTAGCCGCGCCATGTCGCAGTTCAGCTCGCGTCGCGCCGCCCTCGCGCCGCTGGCTCTTCGTCACCGCGCGTAGACGCCACCGTGCCTCCGTCGTCCTATGCACCACGCTGCCGCTCGGCCGCGTACAACCGCCGCGCGCACGATCGTCCTGGCCCTTCCCCGCGGAGTCGCCGCCGCTTCGCCGTTCGCCACCAGTGAGCTCCCCGTCCTCTGCTCCCTTCTTCCTCCCCACCGTCTAGCACCGCACGCCACGTCGCGTCGTGCCGCCATCTCGCCATCACCGAGCCTTGCAACATCGTCCCGCGTCGTCGCTCAGCCACGCGTGTGCCACCTCCTCCCTGCCATGGCTGCCTCATGTTACGTCGCCGCTTCTCTGCGTGCAGCCGCCCCACTGCCCGCCGTGCGCGCTCCCGGCCTGCTACTCCATCGTGCCGCCGTGCTCGCCCGCCTCTCTCTGCCCCGTGAGCCACCGTGGAAATATCACCCCTCCCTTATCTCTTTGGCCACACACTGACGTGTGGGACCCACTGAACGAAACTCCCTCCCCGGGACCAATCCATGGTGGACTGCACACCCAAACACCCTTGGTCCACCAGCCTACGCATCGAGCCTACCGTACAGTACTCGCCCCTGGTCCATGGTGCACCCCTCTCTCGGCTCACACCGGTTCACAAGTTCAATGGAACAAGTCCGTATAATAGTGTCATTTTCTATTTTATCAGTGATTGTTTTGCCGATATTCCTCTAAAATCATAATCTATCTCCCTATCAAATCTTATAATTTTTGGAGTTCAATTAATTTTCTCGCTCGGTACTTACTTTCGTGTCACGGTGTTTAACTAGAATTAGGTTTCGCATTTTTTTAAACAAAAATGAGTAGTTAATTTTATATCCATGTTTAGGTTATAATGGTAGAATAGTTTCTTATGTTAATCTAGATTAAGTATAGGTTTAGGCCTTTTGCTAATTAGAATAGTTTTAGAATAAACTAGATGTTTGCTTTTAATATTTAGAATACTTGTTATTTTATGCTATTGTTTATAAATTAATCTTAGTTTACTTAATGTAATAAGATTAACCAATGTAGTTGCTTAGTGATAAATACAATCTATTAGGATGTGATAGAATAATTTAACATTGGTAATTAATTAATTATCATCTTAATAATTAATTAATTAGTTTTAAAGAATAGATTAACCTAGTTAATTAATTACATGTATGTTTTTACCATATCAATAGTTTATAGCTTATTTAGAGTGACAATTAAGAAACACTCGATAACCTTAGAATAGTGTTATAGATTAAAATAATTAATCTTGACACTTAAGCACATGTAATCATTTAGAGTTATACTTATGTATAGAGTTATATACATGCTCACATACATATAGACGTAAGTAATGCATATGCTTACATATGTTTATGCCAGTACATGTGCACTCACCTATACGTAGAAACTCTAGCTGTCGCTTTCCAGCAGTTAAGCTAATAAACACTCACCTAATCGTTAGTAACTTGTTTAAGCTTTTTCCGAAGTTTATAAAATAATTAGGCTAACAACTTGATATAGCTTCACTAGATAACCTCGCTAGATTCTATATGTCAATTTCGTTTAGCTTAGAGTTGCTGATCGTCCTTCCGCTAGGTTAGTTTTCGCTGTTTTCTCCGTCGTTCTTCTTTCGCTTTGGTGTTTCCCTTGGTTTTATTTTGGTGATTTCTTGTTTAGTCGTTGTGCATTTTTTGTCATTAATCTGCGTAGGCTCGAAGTCAAAGATCTAAGTAAGAACGCGAGGAAGGATCTAAAGGTGGAACCCGATGATAAAGAACTCGGGATGCTCGAACAACAAGATCAATCGTGAATTGACCTTTGTGAAGGTAAGTCATATCTTCTTATCATATTGAACTTATGTTTTCAGATAATCTACATGATTAACTAAAACTTGATTTATTATCGTCTGTGCTATGTATTGCGCTTTTACAAACTACTTATGGTTGTTGCTCGTATCAAACACTTGTCATACCTTAAATATCATCATCCAGAATATATATCATCCTAGGATTTACCTGTCGTTATCTATATTAACATTGAATGATGCCTTGATATCTAGCATGCTTAGAATTGAATACGTCTCCTCGGAGATGTCGCTTTTAAAATGCATCTCTTCAGAGATAACAATTTATTGTTATCAATGTTAACTCCTATACCATGAATCCTTAATAGTTGTGAATTCTGTAATGATTGTGAAATCTTTGATGTCGTGTGGAATATGGAGGGTGATGCGTAAGAATGGGTGAAAAATGTTTTGGCAGGGGCATGTAGAGTGGTCCTCCGGTTGAGGATGCTCTTGAGGGTTTGAGTTACCTTTGTGGTATTTATTGCTAAAGGATACCTACCATGACTGTTTTAGCACCGAATCTTGCGTCATGCCGAGTCACCCTCGTGCAACCATACGTCCTTTATGGACATGACTTGACTTTTTTCTCACCGAACTGGGTTGGACATCATACTAGGAGGCTGAGAGCCACGAGCAGTCAAGTGACTATTTGACCCTCTGTTTGAATGTGCAGAGACCGTCAAGTGCTTAAAAAATGGAACTTGGTATTCAGTACAAGACATTTAATACTTAGGGGTAAATCTCATTATGATTCACTCCTCGGCTTGTAATGGTTGGAGGCTGAGCATATCGCGTGGGTATAGTGTACAACCTCTACAGAGTGTAAACCTCTTCGAATAGCCGTGTTCACGGTCATAGATATGCGAAGGCATGGTCACACTTGATTAGACTTTGGGTGCGTGCGTCTTGATGAGTGAGTGTGTGGACTAGATATCCGTGTGATGAGGTTACTGACTCATTCCGCCACGAGTTGTGTGATATTAGAGGTACACCAGAGATGATGAAAGGGACTGTGGAGCGAGTTGTAACCCCTCTTTGGACCCAAAAATCCTCAGATATAACTTGTTACCGTTTTCTGGATTTAAAAGTGTTTCAAAAGCTTTGTTACCAGGTTACCTTGTTTTAAAACTGTTTCAAAAACTTTGTTACTAGGTTACCTTTGTTTTAAAAGGTTAACAACAGAGAATGTAATTGGATACCTGCATAAAACATGTTTTATGCTTAAAACTATACCGTAAAGTCTTATCCTTGATTTATCTATTATGCATCTATCAACCCGTTGAAGTAGTATAGGACTTGTTGAGTACCGTCCGTACCCAGTTTTGCCGCTTTCATATTGTTGAGATGGAGATTAACCTCAACCCAGTTGCAGTCAAAGGGATGAAGTCTAAGGTCGTGTCCGCACCTGAGTTTCTTGTGGCATTGGGTTGTTTCGCTTGTTTCGCTTCGCTTTGTTGTAGGCTATTCTTCATGGCTGTTCTATCGTGAATCCTTGTCCACAAGACTAACTTTTGCCCCTTTTAGGTAATTATTTTATTCAAAGTATATTTTTTATACTATTCTGTTGAATTTTGTGTGTATCAGCTGCTTGATCCAGGGACTGATATAGGAGGCATAAGGGAAACCGAGGTTGGGGTCCTGATAGGTACAAACAATATTGACAGTCAGGAGGGCGAGGTAGGGGATGAGTCTAATGTTGAAGAGCTTTCTTCTGTCAATGCAAATAGCAAGAGACCAACTTGTGATGTTACTAGTAAAGGAAAGAAGCAGAAGATAGGGACGGTAGTGCTATTTAACAAGAAATTAAAAAAAAATAGCTGATTACACGTCTTATATCCCTGCAAGTAAAGTTGGAACAACTACTGTTAAAGAAGTGATGGACCTTGTGCTTGATTGTGGGGCAGACGATGGTTCAAATGAGCACTACATAGCCACATCTCTGTTTCTGAAACTTGAACAAAGAGAGATGTTTATTACCTTGCCCACTCCTGATATTAGGTTTTAATGGCTTCGAAGGAAGTATTAGAACAAGTATGGTAACTAGATGTGTTGGGATGCAAAATAATATTTTATTCAGACCTATCTGCGGTATTGTTCGTACCATTTGTTGTAAGACTATTTGTATTCAAACCTATTTGTGTTAATGTTCTATTAAGATCTATATATTGCATTGTTGACTATTATTTAATATTGTCATCTATTTGTATTGTCTATATTTTGTTGTTTTATGTGTTACATTTCAAATGTTATATGTACAAATGTCTGGAAATGATAGCAATGACTCCAATGGTGAGACTGAGAAATTATTTGATCTTTGTCAAAGAGGTGTTGAAATTGCACAAATATATTGTGATATGCATCTGCAAAAAGCGGAAGCAAGGACATCAACATTGAGTGGGATGGGATGGCTGATGGAGACATTGAATACGCAAGGGGAATGTCATAATATGCTTCAGATGAGCACTCAAATCTTCTATGATCTCATGACTTGTTGGTAAATAGCTATGGCTTGACATCATCTGTTCACATGAGCACTCATGAAATATTAGCAATGTTTCTATACACATTGGGTGGATATCAAACTAATAGGAGTACACAAAATCGGTTCAAGCATTCGAGTGAAATAGTTAGTAGAAAGTTTTATGAGGTTCTCAATTGTGTGATTGCAACAACAGAATATTACTTGAGACTAAGGGGTTATTTGGTTCTTGCCTCCAAGAAGACAAGCTAAAATTTAGCCACGTCTAGAAAATTTGGCTTCTATTTGGTTTAAGGACAAAATTTGGTCGCGCCTCAAAAAATTTGGCTAGCATTTTTTCTATAGTAAAGCGAGACAAGATTTTGGAGCCAAAAATAGCCGCTCCGATTTTTAGCCAGCCAAAGTTTGGCTTGATCTCAAACTAAACACTACTTGATATGGCTAAATTTTGGCTTGGCTTCTTGGAGGAGAGAACCAAATAGCACCCAAAAGATCCTAACTTTTTCATTGTTCATAAGAGGATTAGAGATGATCAGAGGGTTTATCTACACTTCAAGAATTGCATTGGTGCTCTTGAGGGGACTCATATACATGTATTTCTTTCTTCAAATGAGTAAGTGAGGTATATTGGAAGGTCTAGAATTGCAACTCAAAATGTTCTTGCAATATGTGACTTCGACATGAATTTCACATATGTGGCTACAGACTAACCGGGTCCTATGCATAACACAAGTGTCATATACCATGCAATTAGGGTTGATGTACAAGACTTCCCACGTCCTCCCCAAGGTATCACAATTTATATACCTCAATGCAAAAATTCTTCCATAATTAAATACTATAGCAACCGATAACTTAATTTCACTACATGAAAAAAGGTCATTAGCGACGGGTGATAACTATCATTAGTGACAGGTTATGCACCTGTCACCCCAAACACATCACTAATAAGATGTCATTAGTGACGGGTCGTAATCTTGACTCATCACTAATGACTGATAAACATTTTTTTTGTTTTTTGACACGAAAAAAGTTAAAAAATATATTTATTTTCACCCGAGCCATCCCCACACAGGTCCATCGAATATGCCCCACAGGGCATGCTATTTTTCACAGTATTTTTAGTCTGCGTTCCGTGGAAATCGAACCCGCGACCTCCCCTTGCGTGTTTAGCCCCTTTCCACCTCACCTATCACGTAGTTGTGATAAAAATCAGATATTTTATCCTCTTAACCTTATTTGCCAAAGGTCATTAGTGACACGTTATAGCTGTGACCCCGTCACTAATGACTGGTTTTGTCAAATTTTGTCGAGAGTTATAATTTACATATAATTTTTTTCTTCATTCAAATTTGTATTAATATTTTATGAATTTCTAAATATCACATGCAAACGATCTCAATTTGATAGGTGATCCGGAGTGCTCTTCGGTAAAATAAGCAGAACTTTTACATACAGACTACGATTTCGATGTTTTTTTACTCTATATACATCTACAGTAAAAGTTACATATATTTCTCCCTTACTATATCAGGTTTGGAAAAAAAATGAGGCCAAAATCGACCTGAAAGATTGAATTCTCGTCCCTGAAGTTTCTACACTATTTTCCAAACGCATATTTGTGTCTATAGCCACCACCTCTTACATCAAACTTGAGTAGAAATGTATAATAGTTCCTATTATAGTACTTCTGAGGTGAGAAAAAATAAGAGAAAAATAATAATAATAATAAAATATTTGTGAATACTGTCATTAGTGATAGGTCATAACGTGACCCGTCACTAATGACTGGCCTAGATAACCCGTCACCGATGAGTTGGTCATTAGTTACGGGTCACAACTTAACCCGTCACTATTATCATTAGTGACGGATCTATGTTGAGTCCCAATCAGATGGTACATTAGTGACGGGCCGTAGTGTGATCCGTCACTAATGGGTCTTCAGAGATGGATCCCGATAACCTGTCACTAATTTTGTGTCTTATTTGTCTGTTTTTCACGTAGTATTTATTCTGTTAGGCAAACATTATATGGTCAATACAGGCTATCCTAACTGCTTAGGATACCTAGCCCCATACAAGGGTTAAAGGTAGAAGTATCATTTACCTAAGTGTCATAAATGTTTGGAACCAAACACCCCTAAGGAGAAATTCAACCGAATAAACTCATTTGTACGTAATGTTATTGAACGATTATTTGGAGCATTAAAGATGAAGAGGCAAATTCTTTATTAGATGCCAAGCTATTGGATGGAGAAGAAAAATTGATTGTTGCTGCTACTACGGTGTTTCACAACTTCGTACGTGAGCATAGAAGTGAGGACTTGGATTTTGCCAATTGTGATCTAGATCCAAACTATGTTCCTACCATGCCGAAAAGATATAACATATATGCTATTTCTCAAGTACCATACTGGAAAGATATTCATGGATACATTCGTAATGAGATGACCACCGCTATTACTCTTGCTTGGGATTAGTATTATTTCATGATGATATATACTATTTTTTAATTACATTTCGCTATAAGATGGTACCTACTCTATTGTAATATTTGTAACTTGTTTATTTGGAATAATTGGCTTTTCTATGGGGAGAGGATCTACTATCTCTATTGTTGCTAATATTCGTAACTTGTTTATTTGAAACAATTGGCTTTTTCTATGGGGAGGAGGACATACTATCTCTACTGTTGCTGTAGTAGTAGGAACAGTGGCGTATCGGTTTGTTCGTATCGCCGTTTCTTTTCCCTCTTCATTTTCACTGCAGTGAGTAGGCACAACGTGTGTGCTTGCTGGGAGCAATGAAGGCATGCAAGGCCACGTATAAATGTTTTTGCGCCTCAATGCCATTTCACAAAGATTCATCCAAAAGAAAAGCACAAAGATTCATCCAGAAATATTAATTGAAAATATGCCCACAAGTAAAATAGTACATAAGTGAAAATATAAAGGATAGTATGAATATCATTCATAGATCTAGAGTCAGCATGCTAACCAAACACATATACTGATAGCTTTAGCTCCGCTAGATCTGCTCCACTGTGGATCTGTAAAGCAGATCTAAAGCTAGAATTCTGTCAAACAAAACCTTAAACACTAATGCTGCCCTTATTCGAAGGTTCAGAATCATATACCCTTTCATTCTATTAGCCTCTGCAATGTGGTATACAGAAACTATATTTTCGCTTGAAGGTGCTCCCAGATAATTTTCGCTTCATACGTCCTGATAGTGCAAATGCCAGCCGTGAATCAGGTGGTTTAGTACCAAGAATCTATTCTTTGCAGGGAAAGGAAACACAGATTTCTGCACAACGGCAGCGTAGTTACAGACAGTGGACGGAGTTCATCCACGGCCAGACCGATCGAAATAACAGGGGCCAACAGCACTGCTACTGTATAGTGAATCATATGAACTGCTTCAGGAATTCTGTCGCCACTAGCCGGCCACGTGTGTTTACTGACAGCTTCAGCTCGCTGATCTCCTTGTCAATGTCCTTAAGTACAAGTAAGCAGATATGATGTCAGTATGCATATTATATGTTAACATCTAGTACGAATGTACAATGTGCACCTATCAGGCAAATGTAAAGAGCTGGTGGCAAAGTAGAAAAGCTTTTAGGAGGCCATTTTTCTTCATCATCTTACCTCCATAAATTGCACGATGAAATCTATGAGCTTATGCTTATGCATGTCCTCACAGTGGTAATTTGTTATCAGGAAACTAATATCATAACCCTGAAAGATAACAAAGCATAGTTTGTAAGCAGTACGATCATAAACAATTTCTGCAAGTAACAAAAAGGGAGAAACATTTAGTAATAGAACTGATCACTACGTAAGAACATACCAAGATAGGGAAAAAAACTGCAAAAAGAGTCAGCAAAAATACGGACCAGCTTTCAGTTGTGTTTAATGCTGTATCACTGTGCCTAGTTGAATTACTAGATGGGATTCAATTACATGCGGTAAATGTACTACTAAAAAGTTGAACTACTAAGAGCCATAAGCATTACGGACAGTGATCAGTGCAAGTAGATATAAGAATACCTGAACTGGTTTTCTCCTCAACACTTGGAATGCCTCCGCCCTCATTGATAGAAACCTAAGAAACTTCTTTGCAAGAATGTTTTCTAGTTCATCTGCCTGCTTAACCTGTCAGATCAATCAGAAGCTTTTGAAGGTATAACTGATGACAAATGCTTGCCTGACATATCAAGCACATGCAAATTATAATGAGTAGGCAGTGCACATTATGTTATTAGGTCTGCCTTTTTAGCTTGCAGTTGGAATATTTCTAACATTGTTGTTACCAAAGTACAAATTTGTAAAGCAAGCAAATCAGAATACAGCCCAAAGTTTAGTAGATTCAACAAATGACACATAATTATAGCACAACAAAATCCAAATAAGCATATAAACATCCAGCAAAGATCTTGCATTACCTTCATGCTTATACGTATAGAGTTGATTGAAGTCTCTATTAAACATTTTTCTGCTTCATTGCGGCATATCAGCACCTGTAGAAAAATATAGGATTATAAATCATAGTTGGAAATACTAAGAGAACTTCAAATTGTCTTCTCCAAATTAGCAAGTGTCAAGAGATGATGTAAGTTAGATCTGAAAGTGAACAGAAGATCAATTGGTTTGGCAGCAGCCAACTTCTGTTAAGGTGTATCTTAAGGGACAGAAATGTTTGAACTAATATCAAAGACCTTTTTTTACAACAAGTAAATCATTGACAATTTCATGGCATGATGAAAGAAGATCTAACATCGAGTAATCGATCTTAGAGTTCACTTAAGCACAATAAAAATGAAATAAATCTGTTCTTCGTTCGTAGCATGGTCCCATAAGAGTGTGTGCTTGCTACAGATAAAAAATGACAGCATTGCCATTACTTGTTCTCGGTTTTTTCACCTAAGTGAGTATAGTTTGTTCATAAATAATAGAATGCATGGTTTAAAGAAAAGAGAAAATGACGAATTGTAACTGAATTTAAGATGTTGTCACAGAAGTCTCCCTTACCGGATTCAGCAGAAGTTCAGGGCTTGTCCTGTGAACAAGGAATTAATAATGTAAGAGCGAAATGAACTACTCACATGAGCTTCAAGGGAAGATGTAAAAACAAATTTAAACTGAAATATCCACAAGCTATAAGAAAAAGTACTAGCATTTATAGGAGTCAACATGGAATGAACCATTACAATTTAATGACCACAGTTCTTGGTTCAAGAGTAGACAGGGGCATCTCAAAGAAGTCAAAAATAGATATGGTTTTCTTTTATCTTTTGCAATCTACACTATGAAGTAATCAGGGCAATTTATGCATGTTTATAGCACGACGAGCTTCATCGAGGAACAACTTGGACTTGGTATGCATCAGAGCCCAGAAATGCACCACAGATGAAAATAAATGTACAAGTGATGAAAAGAAACCGAAGGTGTTAGCTCTGCAGGAGCAAGGTTTCCATAAAATAACGTAACATGGCATCGGCAGTAATTTCATGCAGAGAATCCTGATTCTGAAATTGAAATTGGATTGGATACCATTTCACTAACAATTCTTTGGAGCCTTTATCAGAGTCAAATAAAGTACACAAGAAAAATAAAAGCATAGAATAAGCAGTATTCTGTTTGCAGCACGACTTACTTGAGCTCCACCTCTGGTTTGTTGTGCCTCTCAACTTCTTGGCAAGGAAAATTCTAGAGGAAAACAAAAACAGAAACCATCTAAGTTACACTTCCAACGAATTGACAACAGCAGCAGGAGCATTGTGTAAGGAATGGTAGTTCTGGGAGGGAGTGGAACTGAAATACCTGAAGGCACATCGCAGCCTCCAGAGTGTTCCGGATGCAAGTCAGGTACAACCGCAGCGTATTGGCCTACAAGAAGAAATAGGCGTCAGTACCAACTGATGTTTCAATCGCCGAAAAGAATCTAATCGAACAAAGCGTAGGCAACACAATCCGGATGCATCCAACCAAGGCAAAATTCGTGACCGGTTTGAGGCCACGAAACAGAACTGGCCAGAGGAAGCGTTGATTTGAGACCAAGAAACGGCGAGATCTCACGGTTCAGGGTGACTGCGTTGTACCCGAGAAGGAAATGGAATCAGGGTGAGAGCTTACCATGGTCAGCACGGCGGCGATGACTACGGGGTCGGTCACCGGAGGACCGCACGGAGACGACGGTACCTTGGAAGGCGGCGGTTCGAGGAGGCGCCGGCCAGATAGTGTAGCGAGGTTTCTGGTGGCGGCGAAGCTGATTTGGGGGCAAAGAGGAGGCCGCCCGCACACCTGATTAGTTGGTGGGGAGGTCTAGTGATGTCCTGGGTGGAGAGAGGAGGGGCAGCCGGCAAATGAGGTGGGCGTGGCGGTGTTCTGAGCGGGCGCGGGAAACGGAGGTTGAGATTGAAGGCGGCGGAGGATAGCGGAGAGCGAGGAATGCGGTCAGGAAGGCAGCGGAGTACGGTGGAGACCTAGGGATGCGGTGGAGGAGAGAGCGGCAGTGGCCGGCGTGGAGGCGGGCGCGGCGGTGTTTCGAGTCGGGGTTGGAGGGGTGGGGAAAGACGGGAGGCGAGGAAGGCAGGTCGACGAGACCCGACCCGAGAGAGGGGTTAATTTTTTTTATTTTTATTTTTTTTCGCCACCGGCTGGAAACTTCCCAAATCACTCCGACCCTGCTGTTCCAAAATACCACGTCGTCCCCAACAAAAACTCGCTTTGCCATTTTGAGATACGTTTCACCGTACCTGACATTTTTAAAAAAATTTGGACCAAGAGTTTTTTTTCATGGGGATCAGTGACATTTTCAAATAACAGGTCGGATGAGTAGTGCGTAAAATCTGAAAAAAATTGTTATTTGGTACAGTCGTAAAAAAATATAATTAACTCTCGAGAGAAGAGGAGTTGAGATACGAAAATCCTATTTCACACGGCTCGCGCCAAACTTGTGAATGACTATTGCATGTACCTACATAAATTTTTTTTACAAAAAAATCTCAAATTTTCCAACTTTTAAATCAAACTTTTATCATACCAATTTTTTTAAAAAACTTTCTCATACAAACTTTTCTTAAAAAAGGAGATAATATACGTGACCGTATTTACCGAAATAGACAACATGTTAGCGTATTTACAATTTTAGCATCCGTATTCGGCACACCGTGTGTCGAATATGGCACTGTAGTTCATATTCGGCACACGGTGTGCCGAAAATGACACTGTAGCACAATTTTCGGCACACCGTGTGCCGAAAATGGACTGTAGCACAGTATTTCGGCACACAGTGTGCCGAATATGGACTGTAGCACAGTATTTCGGCACACGGTGTGCCGAAATACGGTGCTACAGTCCATTTTCGGCACACCACACTCCGAAAATGAACAGTACCGCGCGTGAACAGTAACAGCAGTGCGTTTGAATTTTGCTTTTCCTCTTTTTCAAAACGGTGGTCTTCTGTTACTCCAAAAATGTTAAAACTTTTTTTACATATTCCATAATCCATGTGCAACCCATTTTAGTTGGATTCACCGAAAAATCCTTTGTATATTTAAAACTAAAATTCTTCAAAAAAGACTACTTTTATAACTTGTAATAATTTTTAGTATCTCAAATAAATTCCCAAAAATTTAGAAAAATTCACTAATATTCTTATTATGTGATGGACTAATTTCAAAAATTATTTTTAGCCCTATTTTATATGATGAAAAAGTGAGTTCTTTTGTAATGCTTCATTTATATGTATTTTTATCATTTCATGTAAATGAAGCATTACAAAGTAACTCATTTTTTCATCATATAAACTAGAGCTGAAAATAATTTTAGAAATTAGGTCATCACATAATAAGAATATTAGTGAATTTTTCTAGATTTTTGGGAGTTTATTTGAGACACTAAAAATTATTACAAGTTATAAAAGTAGTCTTTTTTGAATAATTTTAGTTTTAAATATACAAAGGATTTTTCGGTGAATCCAATTAAAATGGGTTGCACATGAATTATGGAATATGTAAAAAATGTTTTAACATTTTTGGAGTAACAGAAGACCACCGTTTTGAAAAAGAGGAAAAACGAAATTCAAACGCCCTGCTGTTACTGTTCACGCGCGGTACTGTTCATTTTCGGAGTGGGGTGTGCCGAAAATGGACTGTAGCACCGTATTTCGGCACACCGTGTGCCGAAATACTGTGCTACAGTCCATATTCGGCACACTGTGTGCCGAAATACTATGCTACAGTCCATTTTCGGCACACGGTGTGCCGAAAATTGTGCTACAGTGTCATTTTCGGCACACCGTGTGCCGAATATGAGCTACAGTGCCATATTCGACACACGGTGTGCCGAATACGGATGCTAAAATTGTAAATACGCTAACATGTTGTCTATTTCGGTAAATACGGTCACGTATATTGTCTAATTTTGGATTTTTGCCCTTAAAAAAGAAAGAAAAGACAGGCGGGTGGGCAGCGAGGCGCCGCCAGGTCGGGACTGAGGCGTTGCAGTGGCAGGATTAGTGAAGGGCGGGGTCGAGGTGGCGAGAATGCTGCCGGTCACCGATCGTGGAAGGGGAGAGGGTGGTCCAGTGAGCAGCCACAGTGCCGATGGAGACGCCGGAGTCTGCAAGGGGTGGCCGAAGCACAGAAAGACAACGCGTGCCGGCGAGCGGGACGAAGATGATGCTCGTAGGGGGCCGCACGATCCGCAAACGGGTCACACGTTAACCCCCTCCAATCGGAAAATGCACAAGTGACCCGAGCCATTCAGGAACTCCGAATCCAATTTGTAACCTTGATATACTATGTCCTTTATTCTATCCCGACATACCACTCACAGATTTCCATTTGGTAAAATAGGCCCATAAAAGATCGGAAGAAACTGTGAGCAGAATGTCTAGGACACAGTTTAGAAACAGAAACTAGAGGATTGAATCATTGATGCTACAGAACGACTACCTGCTCAATACCATCTCTTTATCCACACAAAGCTCGAAGAGAGGATGCTGCTGATCACCTGTTACCAACTCCATTACGAAGTTAGCAGCAGAACACCATAACGGCAAGCAATACACACTTTGTCCACACTCAGATAAAAGTTACTACATGGTTCGGGATGCAAAAGTGTCTTTGCCCACCTCTTGAGATGTACAGAAGTGGAAGACTAGGCTAGCACAACTGCACAGGTATTATGACATTTACAATCAAGTCAGCTGAGCACTTTCAAGTTCAACTCAACAGCAGCACGATCTTCTCAAGACATCACGCAGCAGTGTCACGTGAAGCGTCTTTGCCCACCTCAACTTGTTTCACGGAATGGTCGGTGGTATCCATGTAGTGGTTAATCTGGAGAAAGATTATATCAGCAACCAAGCTTACGAGAAGAATCTTATTGAGGCTTCTACCTAAGACATACCGCCTCGGAAACTACTTCGAATTTGGCATAAATTTCTTCCTGTTTTTTTCTGGCAGCGACTCCTGCTGAATCAGCTTGAGAGCATAAATCGGCAGACTGCGCGTTGACAGGTAGGAAAACAATATGTCAGCAATTCCGAAAGAGGAGCACACGATAAGGAAATAGGATCACAAAAACCTACAGGCTTTAGCAATCAAATAAATTCATAGACTGTCTCTGGATTTATAAAGTCGACAGGTACTAATCACCCTCCAAGGAATCACCAAAGGTAATATGTAAAGCAGTAAACACCGGATGCAACAATTCAAGCTGTGTAATTTCAAAAGGGATTTCATTTCACTAGCCAAAATTTCAGGATAAAAGCATCACCTTTGCAACATCTTCCTCTAGTTTACTTTCTCTATCTTCAAAACACTTAAGTTTCTGTTCAACTTCAGATTTCAAAGCAGCCATCTTCAGATTATTATCTGCAATTCTTTGATCCCTTTCTTTCTCCTTTGCCTTCAGATGCTCCTCAGTTTCATGTGCTAATTTGGAAGAGGTTCATGCACGGTAATGCGATAACAATGTTTGAAATTAGAACCGACTGAACAGCACTTGAGCCGTACAACAAAAAATACATTTAAAATGACAACCTTTTCGTTGCCCTTCAGCAGATTTAGCGTCGAGGGCCAGCATTTCCACACTTTGATCACTAATCTTAACTTTGAATGCTTTCACTTCCTTCTCAGCAATTTTAGCAGCATTGGTCTAGCAGGTTCAATAAATGTAACAGTTAGTACAGCCTCATTGTTAGACCAATATAACTCAAGCATGCAATCGGCCAAAAAAATACTCAAGCATGCAAGCAAGCTTTGCAGCTATTCATACTTGTTCCTGAAGGGCAGAGATCCTAGAGGAATGCTTCAATAGTTTCTCGCAACTCTGCAAAATGGAGAACAGCATGCAGCTACGTAAATGAAGTATCCACGAATAAGAAAGGTGAAGCCTCACAAGGAACAACAGTAAATGATTCAAAGCTGTGTAAAGAACTAAATGGGAACTCAAGAGTACTAGAAAACACTACATTGCTAGCACGTGATCTGTATGTTTATAAGAATTTCATAACAAATTCCATTTTAAGACTGCAACAAGTGTAAGAAGTTGTTGCACCAATTGGAATCAAGAAGTACACATCATAACAGTGGGACAAGAGTACCTTAGTATACATTTCGAGAGTATTGTTTTTCTCCTGGACATTCTGCATCATCATCTTCTCTAAGTTCTTTAACTCAGCACGGGCTGCTTTCTTCTCCTCAAGGGCCCTCTGTGACAAAAAAAAATAATAATAATAAAAATAAAAATAAAAATAAAAATCCATATTTATTATGCAAGCTTGCACAAGATGCTGATTAGCTAATAGAAGTGCATAGTGTTGGTCTAGACAATTTTACGAGGTCATGTTGACAGTTGAAAGAATTGGAGCATCCTTAATAGTCCTAGTTGCATTGAGTAAATAACTAAGAAAAACATGGCATATTGTTCTATTGTGGGAAGTAATTCTGGAACCCGCAGGATTCCTTCCTTGAATAAAACTCAGTTTTTTTAGCATAGGCCCAGCATATACCAATAAGTAAAATTCAGTTTCATTTTGAAATTTGTGCCTGCAACAACAAATCGAAAAAAGGAAAGGTCCTACCTGAAGCTTTTCTGGGGACTGAACAACTTTGGACAATAGCTTAGAATTTTCTTGCGTCTGTTTCATCAACTCAAAATCGGCTTGGGAGACCTGCACAAGGGAAAATACAATAAGTAAATACAACATTATTAAGTCAGTGTTGCTTTTTATAGAATATCAAAATTCTGGTTTAATTTAACATGAGCATTTTTAGCCTGTCAATGTCCACATACATGAAGTAAAGCTGATGTAGCTGGATACCAATAAGTTAGGAAGAAATGTCAACAGTAAATGGCCTATAAAAAAATATATCTTCCAATTATGCTGAAAGACCACTTTCCTAAACAGACTTCCAGAGCTCCAGAATCAGTTTGGCCTGGAACACTTCTAACCAACAGAAGGTGGAGCAGTGAAGTTACGGCTTCTAATAGTCAGGAAGCCAGAGCAAGAGGGGTGTATTGCCTAATAGCTCCAGGTCCTCCACTTTAAGTCTAATGAGATCTTTAACCTACAACAAAATACAGTATTCAATGCATAAACAAAACCATTCGCAAGTTACATAATCTGTTGGCACTGGGTGGGGTCAAATTTTCAGCTAGGGCTTCCTTCCAGACTCGAGATAATCTGAAACTCACGGTGTTAGACCAAGTGGCTCCAGCTTTAACCTAGATGCCCCGAACTGAAGCTAGGCCAAACAAAACCTAAGCCTTGTAGGTTTGCCTATCAGGCTGCTATTGAACAGAATTTTGCAGCATATGACTTGCTGACTAATTTCATCAGTAACTCATACCACTTCCAATACTGACCATGTTGTAGGCATAGGATTAATAACATGCTTGGTTAAAAAAACTCGACCACGAGGAGAAGACGTCCTCTGGCTTCATCTTAAGAGAGAGAAGTATCGAACCTTTTAGGGAGGTACTCACATAACCTGCAAGCACCCGGGTTTGAGCCCGGGTGGGCGGCCTCTCAACTGGAGGCTCTACTAACTGAGCTATTGCTCGGTTCTCTAACATGCTTGGTTAGATGCAGGTGAAACTTGCTCTCAACAAGGACTATTAGCATAACATAATGGACTCTTGAGCAATAATTAGAATATTAAAACCTTTTATTTTTCATCTATAACAATTTATTGACAGAAGTCATCAGCAATACACAACATAATCTACTGGGTCGCAATAAATTACTCAGCATCCTAATTAACATACCAAGCTAGACGTGAGAAGTTTATTGACAGAAGCCAAAACAATTTGGTTGTTAACGGTTGTTTAAAGTTGAACTATATATACCAATACTAATGCAACCCCACATACAAAACATATACTCCATCCGGTCAAAAATACTTGACGTTTTGGACAAGATATGGCCAAACTTTTGAAACTTTGACTATCGATAACTTTCGAAATATTTAGTTTGGAAGCATGAAAATCATATGTGTAGATTTAGCTTGAAAAATACTTTTGTGATATCGTAAATTTATTGGTTCTCGTAGATATATTCTAGTGGAAAATAATGGTCAAACGTAGACATTAGAGATCATGTCATGTCCAAAACGGCAAGTATATTTGACTCTGTGATACTCCGTTGTGCATCAATCACACAGAAGCCAAGCATAACAGATTTTTGGCAGCTAACATATCAAGAACAGCCTAAGCACTATCGAAAGGAAGAAAAAGCAACACAACATAGGTATCAGCACCTTGCTGAGGATCCCCTCTTTTCTGTCTTCTATGACTTTGGCTTTTCCTCGCAGTGCCATCTGCTGTTTGTTGTATTCTTGAATCTTCTGTTTCAGGCTGTTGACCTCCGCCTCCAGCTGCTGGATAATGGGCTCCTCCATCTGCTCCTTGCGCTTAAGATCCTCAATTGTCTTCTGATGCTGCATGAGGGGAAAACCCCCACAAAAGAAAATAGAAAGAGGAACTTTTAAGCGTCTCTTCACCCAATCATTTCCCCGAACACGAGGCAGACACTGAACAAGGATTAGCACCGGACCTCGGCGATCCTGGCCCTGAGCTCCGCACCGCGCTCATCGGAGTCAGGGAACTCGTCGACGATGGGCTGCAGGAGGCTGAGCCTATCATCCCTGAAGTGGAGGTAGTTGATGATGGCGCTGAGCACGAGGCGGACTCGGAGCGGGTCGGGGCGGAGGAGGTCGCGGAGCGTGAAGCCCCCGAAGCGGATGGACTCGAGGAATTCCCGCGCCTTCTGGTAGAGGCGCATCGCCCGTAGGGCACCGAGGTGGTGCTCCGGGTTGTCGAGCGCCTCCAGCGCCTCGAAACCTAGCTGCTGGTCGAGGTCTTCGCTGCAAAATCCCCACCGAAAGGTCCAATCCAGGTCACACCCACAGCGGTGCGGGGGGAGGAAATGAGGGGTGGAAGCAGCGAGCGACGTACCCGGCAATGGTGACGAGGAAGAGGGAAAGGACGGCGGGGAGGAGGTTGGGGTGGGGGCTGGCGATGTCTTCGGCGCGGAGGTTGGCGTTGGGCGCGATGCCGTAGCTGTGCAGCGCCTCCGCGATCTGCGCCGCCTTCATCTCCGGGAACGAGAAGTTGCTCGCCATCTTCTCCGCCCCCATTCGTTCCTCCGCCGCGGGCGTTTTTGGTTTTCCTTTTCCCGCGCCGTGGAGATGGAAACGAAATCCGGATGCGGTTGCCTAGGGCTAGCGAGGGCCACATTGTACGGTTCGTGAGTTGATTTGGCCAACCAGTCATTGCCCAGGCCCATCGCGCGCTCTCTCTCTCTCTCGAAACTTTTTTATTTTTATATTTTTTAAATAAAAAATTGTAAATATATACGTCCATTTTAAAAAAAAATAGAAATCTTGACTAGGTTTAAAAATCAAAAAATATTGCATTTCAATGCTATCAAAATTCAATATACTATTGAAATAGTCAAGAAATATTTTGCAAAAATTATATGGTGTAGACGATGATATCATCTGGCTCTCAAAAAACTTCATCTCAAAAAATTACTGAAAATTATATTTTTGTTTCTCATAGTATAAATCATATTTTTGTCTGAAAATTTTTGGAAAGCTATATGATAGCATCCTCTATACTACATATTTTTTATAAAAACAATTCATGACTATTTAGATAGTGTTTTTAATTTTGAAAGCATTAGAATACAGTATTTTTGTACTTTTAATCATGTCGCAGGTTGTAATGGCAACAGGTGGCATGTTGCTCTTTCAACGGGCAATAAAAGTATATATTATAATTTTTCAAAACGGACATATGTATCTATAATTCTTTATTTAAAAAATAAAAATCAAATCTCTCTCTAACCATTTCATGTGTCACACCGTGCACAAGGTTTACAGATGTGTTTGACCACCGAAAACTGCCCGTAGATGGTAACTGTACAGTAACTCAATGAAATTCGATGAAAACCTGATGAATTTCATCAAATTTTTGATTTTTTTAAATTTTAAATTTGAGTTTGATCAAAAACTGATCTACTTATAAATACGGTGCAAAACGAATCAGCCGATAACTACAGTAGCCGTGCGTGCTGGGCAGGCTGCTGATCGATTCAGAGCTGGCTGTCGCAGCAATGGGTGGCACGCCATTCTTGAGCCAGCAAACCAACAAGGGCCGAACCTCAGCAGCTTTCCTTTCCCCTTTTGGCGTCCTTTGAGATGCAATGAGCATGAAGAACTGAACAGGAATTAACTAAACCCAGTCGACCTCTCTCTTTGGAATACTGCCAATCCAAACGGAGACTAGACCGAGTCCATGTCATCCTTCTACGTAACCTATCGAACAAGACTCGGAGAAATCGTCGTGTAAACAGCGACGCTACATTCGGAAGCTGAGGACGCATGACTGCATGCATGCAAACTACTGTATGAAACAGAGCACAAAAGGTGCAGCTTTGAAGCGAAAGACTCGAAGAGAACACCAAAAGGGCCTGATGGGCGCCATGAATGGCCGGACCGGCCATGGACAGCAAAGCCTATCTCATCGGTCGGCGGCGGGGGCATCTTCCATAGGACGCTGGAATATTCCTTACTGCGTGAATCGTCTCATCTAATATTACGCAGGATTTTAAAATTGTTTTATGAAACAAGAGTCCTTTAATTTAAAATTAAGACTACGAGATCACTTATGCATCGTTATATAAGGTTATTATTGTTATACAACTTAAAACATTCATTTATTCTATGCACAGATTAAAATGTTGTTGAATTACTATAAGATAACTGAAAATACAAATCATTATAGATATTATCTGTTAAATCATCTCAAGATTACATGTTCATAAGATTACCTACAAGATAATCCCAATGTATACTCACATAAGTACTGCCAGTATCATCTCTTTTCTGAAGAGGAGATTTAGTTAGTTTGAGCAAAGTATACCAGTAGTACTTTGTCAGATCCACTTTTAGGCCATCTTGTGTAATTTGTATTAGTCTCTATATCAATATTTAATATGTATATATTTCTAACATAAGTAGATATTACAGGCATACATCAATTAAAATACGATATTAGAGTATAACACATAGTTCATTACAACAAGTCATGTAGACTTAAATAAACAGAATCTCACAACACGGTGGAAATAACACAAAATCGACTGAGCCCTACAGGTAACTTGAGTGACAAAACCTAACTTTCTACTCTTCACCTTCAACTTCGGCGAAGTCAGCTTCTGATTCTTCATCTGAATCCAAATATAGCAATAGTGAGTATATAAAGTACTCAGCAAGTCGTATCTAAAGGGGAATAAATAGATGCATAGGAGTATAACAATGAAATGCTATAGAGTCTTTAGGTTTAGGGAAAAGCCAGTTTTGAATGCAAGGGTTCAATTCGCAAACATCTTCTCAAAGCGATTGAGAAATTCATAGTTGAGTTTGACATTGTGGGGTGGGAGGATGCAATCTGTCCCGCTAGTTTTCAAGTTTTATAGTTGGTAGACACCCTGTCCCTGCCAACTCAAGGCTTGAGGCCTGTACTTACTTCTAAAACACGGGCACACTGTCCACTCACACGTCAAGGGATACTCGCACCATAGAGCTAATTATCAAGACCACACTGTAGCGTCACCCTTGACCGTGGGCATGGTTATCAAATAGATTTATACTCTGCAGAGGTTGTACAGCTTTACCCACATGATATGCACATACTCGCACCACCGTCGTGGTTGAAACTGGCATAACGAGCTCCATACTTACCAACACTACTATGATAATCACCCATAGGACTACCAGGGGCCTAAAGCATAGATCACAAATAAAGCATGGCTCGAATACGGCCATCAACATAGCACCAGCCACACCTTAAACCGTGCACGACTCGAGTCTTCTCTTGGTTCCCACTGCAACCCTGCCTCCTGGGTGGGTACCGAGCTAATGCTAGTGAGGTCTGAGGCCAAGTCCTACCCATACAAGACGTGTGGTTGCACGATGGTCGCTAGGTGAGATGTCAAAACAAACCGGTCCTTATGCGATCGATGTGAGTGTCTCCCAGCAAGAACACATTGCATGTGAACCTTGCTCCCAATGTAGTCCCACCTCATGTGAGGTGCCTTACTCACCACCATCAAAATCATCTTTGAGGTTTTCTTATTAATTCACTCACACACACACCACCAAGCACACATACATTTTACACATTTCGAAAAGCACGATTCGTATTATTATATTGATTCTTTTATTTAAGCAAAGCAGTCATAAGCATCCTAGTTATCAAGCAATCATCTAGCCAATCAACATAGTTGATGTTAGAATCTTTCTAGGGTTTTAGCAGAATAAAAGTAATCAATAACAAGACATGGTTTTAATAAGCTACGTCATAACTATCTCAATATTTTAAATTAGAGTTAATAACTTAAGCATGCATATGACTGTAGTTTAAAACAAGGCTCTACTGATTGTATTTTAAAACACGGGTGCAATATGATCAACGGCGTAGGACTTGACTTTGTTGAAATCCTCGCCCACTCCTTCTTCAAACTTCGGGTCATCTGGATCCTTGAACACTCCTTCCTCTAACATATGCAACCAACAACAAAAGCGAACACAATCAATAAAACAATAAAAAATAAAAAAAATTAAATTACAAAAATTATGAAATCGATATGGTTGGGTAGATCTCGAATTTAGATGAAGATTGGTGAAAGATTGTCAAAAACGGAGTTAGGATGGAGGAGAAATGGGCTTTAGAAGTTTTACGGGAGATTAAATCAGAAAAAAGGAACATTCGGCTTGGTTTGGCTTGGCTCAGGTGAAGTGGCTCAGCTCAGGGTGAAATTTGGCTCAACTCACTCAAGTGGCTCGGCTCGGGTTTTGGCTCACGACTCAGCTTGAGTGGTTCGACTCGGTGGCTTTAGAAGGTGGCTTGGCTCAATAAATAGGGTGGCTCGGCTCAGGTTTTGGCTCGGCTCAAGTGATAAGGAGAGGAACATTGGTTCTGTGGCTCAAAACAGATTGAGAGGGAGGGAGAGAGAAGAACATAGAGGAGGAAGAAGATGGAGACGGTGGCGCTTGACAGCGAGCCAGGGCGGCAATGTCTCCAGTGACCAGCAAAACAGAGTGGCGGCGGCCCAATCTACACCATACAGGAGGTGGCTCGTAGCGTGACTAAGGTATGAGGGTGGATTGGGGGGATTTTGGGGCTTCTCGACTGGGGAAAGAGAGATGGAGGAGGGCTCGATGCTCACCAACAACGGTGGTGCTCTGGTGGCGGCGAGTTGTGTTCGGATGAAGTGGTGATGAGGGAGGGAGGAAGAGAGCTCGGGGTGTGGGTGATGGAGAACAAGGGTTCAACTTTCATTTATAGGCAGACAGAGAGCGCACCGAGGACACGGCGACATGGCATTGGAGTGGCACCGCTGCGAATTGTGGGACATGCGCACCATGCAAGATGCGACAGGATGGCAAGGTTGGTGATGATGACAGCACGGAGGTGCTACAGTACACATGAGGACGATGAGGTCGGCAACGGAGTGGTAGAAAGTGGGCAAGGACGGGATGACGTAAGTGGTAGTGAGGTCATGATGATAGCAAGGACGATGAGAGAGATGAAGATTTTTTTTAGGAAGAACTGGGTGTGACATACTTGATTTGGACCTATGATCAGCAGGTGTCGAGGTTTGAAGATACTATGATGATAACAAAGATGTCTTACCGATTAGGCTCTACAAGACTACATCATCAATCAGCGAACCCAGTGTACGATCTTAACAAGGAATTTCAGATGAGAGAGAATAGGTATAGTAACTAACAATTTGCTATCAAAATTCTCCATTGCAAAGCTTAGAAAAAAATCTCCACTGCAGGCAGGCCATTATCACCAAAGAATTAAGAAACAACGGTGCAGTATAGTAGAGCAGAACAGAGTGTCAATTTCGAGGTAGAGTCTACCTTTCCTTGCTGGTCGGCTGGTCGGTTCCGAATCGGCTGTGACCGGGACCCACCGCTCCGACAGTGGCGTCCTCCACCTCCAGTTTCCTCTTCAAGACCTTAAGTCTTCCATCGTTACAAATTTCCCTCCAAATCCCAATACACTCCTCCACCCATTCGTTGCTCCCCAACCCTGACGGCGAGGGAGAGTAGATTAAAGCAGCAATGCGCTATGGCTCGTTGCTGCTGTTGCTTGCGACAACGGTGGCTGAGCCGGTGTCGACGCTGTCTTGGCCGCAGCGGCTGGTGATGGTGCCACTCAGGGACAGGGGCCACACGGTGGACCTCCTGAACATGGACCCATGGGTGCAGCACCAGGTCATGAGCTAGGCCCTCGAACAGATCGTTGTCGCGGTCTCTATCGCGCCCACCTCCACCTGGGTCTCCTGGATCACAGGTACCCTAAAAGAAAAAAAAACATTGCTTTGGCTAATCCATGGAGCCAACTAGCTTGGCGTTGGCATTGGTCGGGGGGACTGTTCTAGTTGATGGTTGATTCTACAGAGGAGTTCCAGATGGGCGGCGTCGTCAGGCCGCTGGACCCCAAGACCGTGGGTAGCATCGTGCGGTACAGTCTTGCCACCGATTCTCTGGTTCACAAAGCCACCAACGAGTTGATCGTATACATCCAGCTTTACCATTCGAGGGCCTCCAGAACTACACCTCCGGCATCATCCACCACGTCGTCCTCCAAGGTTCCCCATTGCGAATTTACAAATTATAGCAATTCCACGAACTGAATTTCTCACCATTGCCATGTATGTGTGCGTCCTGTCCATCCAGGACTCCAACTTGGGACGAAGTATTACTACCAGTGCGGTGACCCGGCCATCCCCGGAGCCATGAGCGACGTCCACCCATTCTGGATGATGCCAGCCATTGTGCCGAAGATGTCACATCTGGTTTTTCAAATGAATAACCAAATGCATTTCATATGTATATTAAAATCAGTTTTATCATACATATAGTGACATTAATTGTGATAAACACTTCTATATCGAACAAAATAACTTTATTGAAATAAATACCAGAGTTTTGAACGACAGCGGAAGAACACGAGAACACTCCAACAAAACTTTAGGGCACACCACAGGCAATCGACTCGGGTCAACGCGACCTAGGACGTTCCGTCTTCATTGTAGTCTTCAACTTCCTTGATCTTCGCGTAGTCTTCTCTAGCTGAGCAATATTTAATTTTAAAAATAACAAGTGTGATTACATATCGTATTCCGCAAGTGTGAAAAAGCATGACATGATGGTTTAAAACAAGAAAGACTTGACTCAAGTTTACTACATCTATACCATCCTAATCCAAGACTTAAAAAAGACATAACAGTCATATTTACTATGTGTGACAACACTGATTTTACAAGAACTGCTTATTAGATTCCATCCGATTACAAAACTCATCAGATATTCTATATCCTGCTACCAACTCATCAGGTTACCATCACCCGACTACCAGAACCAACCATCCAAGATCCTCACTAAGCATGAATAAATTCAAGCCCGCTCTTGACTGTGAGCATGACGGATCGATCAGTTTTATACTCTGCAGAGATTGCACACTTTACCCACGAGTCATGATTCCCGTTTTGCTTCACACTTCTAGGGTGTAGACCCGGTGTCTCATTGCAAGACCTTTACAAAGTGCCTCCAAACCTATATGCACCCACTAAGATTTCACCATTAACAGAGAGTACATCCACTGCAGAGGCCCCCTCTTGTGCCACTCAACAGCCAAATGCATACAGAATAAGGATGACATCTAATTAATTGGCTAGGGTGTACCCATATAAGCCTCGTGGTTGCGTTGTTCAGCCGAGTTACAGGCTTCAAGAACTGATCCTTAGAATCTAAAGCAGGTACTTGCACATCACTTAATGCTTACACAACAATCATACCAACCAAACTAACCTGCCTAGATCTCTATGTTCTATGTTGCTATAAAAGATTACCTAAATCGGTTCATATTGCATAGACCATCAAATTAACATTTATCTCACTCGACTTAACAGCACAACTAAGCATTTCTACCCTTGACACCTAAACTACAACACCAATGACAAGGATAATCATATAAAGTATTAATAAACCCTAAACATAGGATTCATATTGATAAAACATGCAATTAGAAAGTAAAAGACATACTTTCCTACAATAGTATAATATGATCAAGAACACCTGCCTTTAACAACGGGTTGTTCAAACTCCTCGAAAGTCTAGTCCTGCAGATTCACGAATTATCCGTCTCCTAATGCAATCGCGACAACCGGAAATAAGCAAGTATAAATATCTAAGAATAGTACACCAAACAGTAGAAAAACGCTATAAAAAGCCTACTAACAGAAAATACTCGCTACTACGACCACAGGAGCGCAAGAATCGTCTAAAACAGAGTTATAACAAAAAGTTATAAGGGTTTTAAGCTACATGGGCTTTTCTGTAAAAGAAAAGGGCTATTTAGTAAAAGCAGAAAGTTTTAGAGACTTATTTGTAAAAAATCAAAGATCTATTTGTAATTATATAAAAGTTCAGGGGCTAAAAGTAAAATAACAATACTACTAGGGCTTTTTTGTGAAAACAGAAAAGTTTTAGGGCCTAAATGTAAGATTACATAATTTCAGAGAATAAAAGGGTTTATTTTTTTATTGAAAAACCTATTTATAAGAATTAACATATTTATTTTTGTTTAGAAAACTTAATTACGACGTTAGCACGCTGAGGTGGCTCAGGAGGGTGACGTGGCTTGCCACGTAGGACAAGAACATCCACATGGAACGATGACGTGGCTATGTCGAGAGGGATTATGGAGACACGCGGCATATTCTTATTGGTTCCTGAAGGGGTGTGGCCTGATCTAATCTTAGTCGTTGCCTACGGATCGGACGGCTCAGGGCGATTGGGGGGAGTTGACGGCCGGCGGTGACAGAAAAGCGGCGGCGGCATCTTGGACATCGCTGGAAGATCGTCGGAGACACTTGATCTAGCACGTCCAGGCACGGGTCTCGATGAGATCTACCGCAACAGAAAGAGGAGCGCACGAGGATCCTCACCGTGGTGTTCTTGGTGGTCGGGAAGAGCTCAGGGATAGCGGGCGGCGGTGAACGACAGCAGGGTCGTCAGCGTGCTTTGAGGACGGGGCTCCGATGACAAAGAGAGGAATTCGACGGTCGGAGAGGCTTGCTGGGGGTCCTGCGATGCTGAAGAGGCGGTCAGCGGGTCTCGGCGCTATGGGGAGTGCTGGCGACGAAGAAGTGCGGCGAGGCTCATCGGAGCTCGGCGAGGGCAATCCTGCGGCTATGGAGCGGCGTTGAGGATCGGTGGGGGAGGCTTCTTGAGCTGCTGTAAAGCCGGCAACGGCCTTAGACGTGTCGGGAGGGCTCAGACACGGCAAACGGCGTGCAACAAAGCTTCGGGGGCGGCAATGGTAGCTCGGCGCGATGGGGCGGCGGGGTTGAGGGAGAACGGGAGGGCGGCGAGGCTGGGGCGGCCTTTATAGGCGTGGAGGGAGTGCGATTGCGGAGTCGGGGCACAGAGTAGAGGGCGAGATGTAGATGGCGATTCGGCAGGCGGTTGCGAGCATGGGAGGAGCAGGAGGTAGAGGTAGAAGCTGACAGATAGGATCTGCGTGTGAGAGAGAACGGAGAGAGAAATGGACGTCACAGAAGAGCTACCCAGGGAGTCGGGGACCTTGGCCTTACGTATACCACCACCTGAACAGTCGAACACATGGTGAGCAACCAGCCCGACCTGGTTCTCCTCGTCGGCGACGTCAGCTACGCCAACCTGTACCTGACCAATGGCACCGGAACAGACCGCTACTCCTGCACCTTCGCCAAGTCGACACCGATCCACGAGACCTACCAGCCGCGCTGGGACTACTGGGGAAGGTACGCTGCTAACCAAGAACGAGGCTAACTTGAGGTGTCTGAAACTCTGAACAATTGTCCAGAGTTTGCTCAGAATGCTTAGTTCGGATGCACCTGAGAGTTTGATGATTGCTGTGCAGGTACATGGAGCCCGTGACGTCGAGCATTCCGAGGATGGTGGTCGAGGGGAACCATGAGATCGAGCCGCAGATTGGCAACAAGACGTTTGTATCTTACAGCTCGAGGTTCGCGTTCCCGTCGGAAGATAGCGGATCCTTCTCCCCATTTTACTACTCTTTCGACGTCCACTCCAATGTGCAAAACATCTGCAGTTCAGTATGAATGTGGTCAGTGTCAATTTGTAGAGTTTCCGGTGTGCAGATCAGTTAATGGAAGCTGACTCTTGATAATGAAACCTTTCATTCTTTCCAATTACATATTGCAAGAAAATCTTGTACTTACACAAAACGATTTCAGGGGAGCAATACAGATGGTTGGAGAAGGACTTGGCAAAGGTGGACAGGTCAGTGACCCCATGCTGATAGCGGTTGACACGCACCCTGGTAGTACCAGGTTGGACCCAGTATTACATGAGTGAGGGCATGAGTCCTCCTCATTTTTTTATTTGGTGGATTATAGATATTTTTACTATAGCTCTAGTGTTACTGTAGTTAGCATATCTTGCTCGATTTCTGGCTAGATTTTCCTCTGCCTGGTACAACATATACAAGGCTCACTACATACAAGGAAGTAGAGTGCATGAGGGTAGAGATGGAGGAGCTCCTCTACTCCTATGGTGTTGACGTAGTCTTCATCGGTCATGTAAATCTTATCATACCAACTCTTACACTGACATAAGTGAACACTATCATATGTGTGTGAGTGTGATGTAAGTATGTAGTGATATGTGTGCGTGTGCGTAAAAAAAAAACATCCTCCGTGAAATCTCTCTACCTAGACATGCGGACTTGTGTTCTTCCAAATCTTATTATCCTCGCATGAAAACCCGCTGAGACCTCGCATCGCACCAATGGAGCAATGGGCTTCCGAATTTCTGTTTGGGCCGGTCCACACTTCCTTTGGGCCGAATACGTCATCACTACACATCATCCTTCCTCACTCTAATCACCTCACCTCCGTTCAGCTCGTCGTATCGTCTCTAGCCGAACCTGTGCAGCTCCGCGACGGCGAGGAAGCATGGCTCACGGCCTTACCTGCAGCAGCTATCCCGCCTTCTTCTCGCGCCTCCCACCTCTCCGGGTAATCTCCTGCTCATATCCGGCTCTGCGCCTCGCTAGCTTTGTCCTCTGAATTTTGTTTATAATCAGAAACCCGTGTATTCTTCTTGGTTCCAATGGTTTCAGTGAACATAATTAAGTGCGGATTTGGTGGAGGTGTGAGGTGCGCATTCCGTTTCATGTATTGAACTCTTGGTTTTACACGGGTTTATTGGAAGAATTGGTGGTTCTGGGGTGCGTGCTGGAAGGATGTTTCGCTGAGTGGATGACTGGATGGAGTGCCGGCAAGTTGTTTGTCGAATTGCTCTGTATCTATTCTTAGATTATGAGCTTCCAAAAGACTACGTATTCGTATATTTACTGTTCCTAGAATGTATTTCATTGTAAAGTAGAAAGGTGATGAGGAATTAGGCTTCAGAATACGGCCCTAAACTATGCCGATAACCTCAGATTCTCTACTGTGTTGTTCGGTCTCTTATTTCTCTTTTTTTACTCATGCTCACTCTCCTCTATTGAAGATGCTTTGTACTGCCTCTAAGAATATATCATGACTAGAATATGAATGTCTACTTTGGAATCATTGACTGTTGACAAATGAACCATATGTTCAGTTGAGTCATTGTATTCTATGTGACAATACAAAATTTCTTGCCTCCTAGGAATCTCCCAGACGACATGCTGTTGTACAATGTGGCACCTCATTGAGCACGACAAGAGTATCTGAAACTGAAGCTTCACCAGCCGAATCTTCAACAGTTGTTCAAGGTGGTACCGCCCCTCTGGTTCACGCACTGCAATCAACTGCCAGTCAAGATGTTTCCTGCTTTCACTTCCCAGGACACAATAGAGGAAAATCTGCTCCTACTTCCTTGTCGAAACTCATTGGCTCGGGGGCATTTTTACATGACTTACCCGAGCTACCTGAGCTCGATGATCTCTTCTCCCCGAAAGGTGTGATTTTAGATGCTCAGAGGCGAGCAGCTGAACTCTTTGGATCATTTAAAACATGGTTCCTTGTCAATGGAACTACCTGTGGGATCCAGGCCTCAGTGATGGCTACCTGCTCTCCCGGTGACTACCTCATTTTACCGAGAAACTGCCACATTTCAGTGGTCTCTGCACTGGTCTTGTCTGGTGCAGTGCCTAAATACATAATACCAGAGTATAATTCTGGGTGGGACATTGCTGGTGGTATCACCCCGTTGCAGGTGGATAAAGCAGTAAAGGAGTTGGAGGAGGATGGAAAGAAGATAGGCGCTGTTCTTGTTACTTCACCAACCTACCATGGCATATGCAGCAATGTGCAAGGTATTGTCTGTGTTTGTCACATGCGAGGCATTCCGGTTATAGTTGACGAAGCACATGGTGCGCATTTCAGGTTCCATGACAATTTGCCAAGCACTGCAATTGAGCAAGGTGCTGACCTGGCTGTGCAATCCACGCACAAGGTCCTGTGCTCCCTTACACAGTCCTCAATGCTTCACTTGGCTGGAGATCTTGTGGATGTTGATAAAGTAAGCCAGTGCCTCCAAGTCCTCCAGAGCTCGAGCCCGAGTTACCTCCTACTGTCGTCTTTAGATGCTGCAAGAGCTCAGTTGAGTGAGAATAAACACATATTTGATGAACCGTTAGCTATAGCATCAAAAACGAAAGACAGGCTGAGGATAATCCCAGGGATATCTGTTCTAGACTTGACATGCTTTGCTTCTGATTTCCCTGCTATTGATCCATTCCGTATCACTCTTAGCACTTCAGATCTACATTTATCAGGATACGAGGCTGATGACATTTTGTATGAAGATCATCAGATCGTATCCGAGCTTGTTGGCACACAGGCAGTGACATTTGCAGTCAACTTAGGAACCAGATTGCAAGATCTTCAGAAGCTCGTACAGTGCACAAAGCGTCTGTCCGAAAAATATTTCTTTGCCAATAGATCCACTTTTAGAAAAGAAAATCATGTTTGTAGCCCATTAGAGAAGATCTCTGTGCATCTGACTCCAAGAGAGGCCTTCTTTACAAAGAAGAGGAAAGTGAGAATTGAGGACAGCCTTGGCGAAATTTGTGGTGAGTTAATCTGCCCTTACCCACCGGGCATCCCGGTGCTGATCCCGGGTGAGGTAGTAACACAGGATTCGCTATCTTACTTGATAAATTTCAGAAACCAAGGCATGAGAATCAGTGGAGCAGCTGATGCTGAGCTCAACTTCATTCTTGTATGCAACTTGTGATGAATGTTCTGATGTTTCAAGAGACTATGTAGAAGAGATATTTCGATAACTCACAGACATATGCTGATGCCACGAGAGATCAGAATTGTAGTTCAGACCCAGTCCAGAGCACAACTGGCTGTTTGTTTGATGGATTTGGGCAACAGTCATGTAAAACAATGGCTGACCACTTGGCCAATTAATTAGGCAGCATTTTGTCCTGTGAAGATCATATGAATAGGGTCAAGCTGCAACATGGGGCCAAAATATGAATAGGGTCTATGGCATGTGATTGGTTGTAAGTTTGAAGTATGAAGCGTGAACTGCTTTAGAGGCAACCTCTCCATCTGAAGTGCCTTGGAATGTAATGATATCCTACTTTTCCTGCATGTTTCTTCAAAAGAACTATTAAATTAGCCTATAAGTAACAGTTTCTGTTTGTTCCTTCTCTTCTCAGGTTTCCCCTTTGGTTATCTTCAGAATGGAAGGCTCAGTCTGAAATGACTGTCAGCTCAAGCATCAGATGCAAGTTTGCACCTTCATGGTTCTCCGAGAGCAGGTTGCAAGGCTGCTCCAGCAAGTACTCACTAGCTGCTCTTGTAAGTTTATCTATCAACCCAAGCATTTACGAATATTCCACAACTTGTAAACAAATATAGGCATATATTGGATCATTTTAATCACAACCTTTTTTTATTGTAGAACAAGTACTCCTACTTTATAAAGAAATGAACAATGCTTACAAATTAAAACCTCCACCCCAACCTGGGATTCAAAACAGGAAATAATAGCAGCAGATTTGGTTGCAAGAATTATTTAAAAAGGCTTAATGCCCTATACATTGCAATCAACAACCATGAAGTGATGTGATTATGATGATGATGATGCAGTTAGGTTTGTCACGGGCTGGCTTTATGCCATAACAAAGCTCACCATAAACAATAAGGACCTGAGAGCTAACTGTGCTGTTTCCCACTGTGCTGTTTGTTTCCTTCCCAATTACTTGAGCTCATAAAAAACAAAATTTGGACCGATCAGTCTCACTTAATCCAATTCTCTTATGATAAACAACTAGACAGGCATTTCGATTTTCGAACCTTAAGATATCCACTAACAAAAGTACAAAACAAAGCACGGCTGATAGACCATCCCGGCCAGGCATAAACCTGATAAACGAGGATGCTACTGCCAAATCACGTGAGCACCCTAAAAAAAGGTGTATCAACAAGGTTTTTGTTTTTAATTGTTCTCTGTTAACCATGTATATTACTATCAAAGAAGAATCTTTTTTAAGATAGAAAAAGACATGTTTTACGTGTTATAAAATCTAAACAAATAACACTGCCTTAATCAAACTTTCATTGGCATCCAATTAATTATTCCTTATTACGTACTAACAGTCCGCTAATACTGTTCCTATCACAGATAACAACGGAGCATCACATCAAAGATGTGTTTCTTTGCATGGACTGATTAAGAAACCCTGCGGTTGACTAATTTGTCCGAAAACCTAAAATGGAATTAAATTGCTAAACATAAGCTGGTACTGACTATCGCATCTTGTTAATCCCTGGTTGGTGAGATTAATCAATTACTTAATTAAGGAGAACATCAAGCCAAGGCTGCACAGTGGTCTATTATTGCCATTGTCATTTTCTTGACGTGATAAGCAACCAAAAAAGGGGAGTTGCTTTACCCTGCACCATCACCATGTACATACATGCGTATGAATTGGTTGTCACCTTTATCTAGAATTGTTGTTACGTGTACCAGCATTAGTGAATTATTAATCCATCTTAATAATGATTCTAATCACTGGCAGGGCGCAGTGCATTCTCCGGTAGTAGGCACTAATAATTGACGTGGTTGAGCCAGCAAATACTTGAATGCACTATTAATGTATTATGCTTGCTTGCTAGTACCAATTTATTACTATCATCACTACGGACAACACTTATCTCATGTACCTGCTCCTGCTCGTACCCAGAACACGGTAAGAGCAGTCAATCTTCATGAGCAATTTTTTTCCAGAAAAAAAAGGAAAACATATATTCCAGCAAACACCATCAGTGTTGATGGAGATATGAGAGCTCTCACAAACTATACAAGTTGGCATGGATATAATTATATATATATACACAAATATGTTTCTCATCTCATGCTCACCAAAAGAAAAAAAGAAAATAAAGGCATGTACCAAATGACAGATTTTTACTACAGTAGCAGAGTAGTGACCAGCAAACACATGGAAATTTGTATTGCAAATCAACATCACCCATGTTAATCAATCAATGTATTTTACCACCACCACCACTCAAGCTAGGTTGGCTTCAAGTGTTGCAGTCAAGCTGAAGCATGCGCCGCCTGATCCATGGCCATCCCGAGCTGCCTGAGGGAGAGGGAGGAGGGCAGGGAGAAGGCGTTCACCATGCCCATGGCTCCGACCTTGTTCAGCCCACCGTGGCCGTCCCACCCGATGTGCCCCACGTGCTGCACGTCCGTCGGGTACCCTATGACCATCTCCGTCTCCTCCTCCTCGTCCTCCTCCTCGCCGGCGAACATCTGCGACAGGCTCTTGATCCCCTTCATCAGCCTAGACACCCCGGCTGCGACGATCCCCGGCGACACGGGTGTCGCGGCCTTCTCCTTCATGGTCTCGCCGCCACCTTCCTCTGAATCTTTTGGAATTGTCAATATATATGAACTGAATTGAACCAGCTAGCTCTAACTGATCATGTTGCCTGTGATCAAGAACGTACTCTGAGCCGTGGTCGTGGTGGCGGTGGTGGTGGAGGAGTCGCTCTGCGGCTTCTTTTCGCTTGGGTTGGCCACGGATACGGCAGACTGTGACATGCAGCCCATGGAGAAGGGGAAGACGCCGCCGCTGGTGCCTCGACGGTCCTTCATGGGAGGCAGAGGTGGAGCAGCTGAGGCGAAACAGGGAGGATTATGAAAGGGTAGAGAGTGAGAGGAGAACAAGGAGAGGTTATGGACATGTACCCATGTATGTAGCAGACTAGCAGGGGAGGAAGGATCGAGGAAAACAAAGGCCAGGCTCACACAGGGACACTGCACAAGTGGCCGGCCTCTCTTGTTGGGGTTGGCCTTCCGGGCTTGTGTTTTTGGCTTTGCTACCAAGGATGCATAATTGACAGTATATATAGAGCGAGGGGCCAAAAGGACGAAGAAAAATAGGGGAAAGGCAACGTTTGTTGAGAGAGAAAGACAGAAAGTGGTAGATACTGTAGAGAGAGAGAGAGAGAGAGAGAGAGAGAGAGATTGGCATGATGGTCTCTGTACTTGGCGTTAATAATTCTTATTGCTGCTGGAATATGGTCTGATGATATGAACATGCCTTCTGATCTGCATACATGAGTACTCTCCCTGTGTTGGACACTGCTCAGCATAATTTCTGTCTAAATTATACACAGTAGATGAGGTGCAGAGGACAACGCCATTGTTGACCACTTCCAAACGGAGTAAGAGGTACAGATTAAATTTGTGACCAGTTGGGTTTGACCGACCGACAGAAACGAGAGATGGTTGGGTTAGTTCAGGCGCCATCATTTGCTACCCCCTCCCTTCCCTTTCGCTTTGTGGTTCCTCCGTCTTTTTTGATCTCCTGTTGCCTTGTATACTTCTGGAAATATATCTGGTTTTAGATGGACAAGTAGATAATGCTTAAGTCTGTTGATGCATGCTTTTTATCGATTTGTCATCCTAATGCTTGTGGGCTTGGAAGGATAATGAGTGTATCTTTCGAGTCACGACATTCATACCTGGCGTCCATGTTTATACTACCAGCTTAATGATGTAGATATCATTCAGAGATGTAGGTTGTAGAATGAACCCTTCGCGGTAATTCCTAGTTAGATCTAGCAGGTGTAGAAAAAGTAGCACGAAGTCATGAGTTATCTGCTCTAGAGTCCATTTCATAATCTTCGACGCTTCAACTTCATACTTTTTTTATATAGATTTGGCCGAGGTTCATTAGTCTCTTCTCCAACCACCTACTTTCCAATTCCATTTGGTATAAGAAAATGAGGCGAAGGGAATGAGAAAGAGACTGTTCGCATCTAGCTACTTAAAACAAATCTAATTGAGCAAACCTATCAATGAAAAAGGAAATATGAAAATGGCCACGCGCATGAAACCTTTTCCTTTCAATCTTCGATTTCACATTTTTAATAGATTCGGCTGATGTTCATATGTCTCTGCTCCAACCACCTGCAGGCGTCCATTTGCTCTTAGAAAAAAACAAAGGAAAACTTTGAGAAAGAGATTGCTCGCTTGCATTTAAACCAAATCTATTTCAGGAAACCTATCAAGGATATTAAAAGAAACAGAAAAATGGCCACATGGACCCCTTCTTTCCCCTTATTATTCTCACTTGCCTTTAGGACCAAGCCAAGATGGCCAGTGTAACAGGGCAGAGCAAAAGCTCTCACACTCACTCTCGTGTACGCAATGCGTCCGCTGGAGCCGTGCACGGTGCAGCTTCACTTCACTTGCCAGCTGCTCAAACGATTGCTCATGGCTTGCTTGCATCAGTTGCACGCATGGCTACTAGAATGGAGTAGCGGTGGTGCCCCTGCATGTGTGCGTTGCTGCAGGTGCAGGCATGGCTGCAGGATCTTCCAATTTCCAGGGAGGGAATGAGAGATGGGCGTCGATTTCTGGAGTGCGAAAAGGGAGGCGAGCGAGCTGAAGACGAAAAGACTTGGGCCGGTAAAGCAGGATGGTGGTTGGTGGAGGTGGGTGCAGTGAGCACGTCGACAGTGATCCGGTACAGAGATACCGACGCCGACTGTCACTATGTGTGCTCTAAAAAAATACTACTAGATTGTATTGCTGGTGAATATCAGTGCTAGTCAAATCCTGCTTAGTGCCTGCTAACACACACTGATTGATACCGCTGAGGGTGCAAAGCCAAAGTAGGCACACCATGCATGATGCATGTGGGTCAATTTATACAAATACTAGTACAAAACTCAGCACTCAAAGGTAGAATCGGTGGTTAGGATGTGCACACTGCACTGCACTGTAGGAGGTTGAAAGGAATTGGAACCTTGGTGGTACTACAGGGTAAGAAGAAGGCACTCCTCCTCCCTCGCTTGGTCAGGCAGAAGAGACATGCGAGCACAGGTAGACATGCTCTTACACGCAGGGAACAGTGCAGTGCAGATGGGCGGATGGGTTCTTGGTTGTTTGTTGCCTTGCTATCTCGAGCTACCAGACGAGGAAGCAAACAAAACTGTGGAATCACGAGCCTGGGATGGAGCCTCTTCCGCTTCTCCAACCTCCCTCCCTCCCGGATGAAGCAGTCGCGCCCGGTCGATCGATCACGGACTCACAGTACAGCCCATTTTCGACGTTGGTCGCCCAGCCCATAGGAGGAAAACAGGGAAAATTTCGTATGATTTTTGCTGTGATTTGGACGGTAACATGGGGGTGGTCGGTATTCGAAATAATTACCGACCACCCCTGAACATTTGTCCTTTTCAATTCTCCCTCCACCGAATTCCGTTGTCTAAAATTTTGTAGGGTTCTTCTCCTGTTCAATCCGTACCTGCAAACATTTTTCTAGAATTTTTGGTGGAGAATTTGGATCTACCATCGTTATCTTCTGGTCGTTAATTGAGATAACGACCACCCTACGAGCATATCCACGTAGATCTCAAAGAGAACATTCGTGCGTTTGCTGGATGGGTGTCCAGTCCTTTTCCAGTGCACTCCATCCTGCTGGGGCCATTCCTCGCCGGCACCAGCAGAGTCGCATTTGGAAACTAGGTTGCCATCTTGTCATGCACATGCCCTGTGCCCCGGTGCGGTGGACCAAAACCAAACTAGGCTCCGTTGTAGTTGAACTAGCCGTGTGCAGAGCACAAGAAAACTCTGGCCGCCGCACAGATCCCAGACCTCCGGTGAAATGCAACTTACACGAGAGACCTACCGTACTGGAGAAAAACAAACCCTCCGCCCTGATACGACGACAAAAAGGAAGCTGATAGATTTCAACGCTTGTGATCCTCTCCAGCTTTGTACCTCATCACATCATGCCATTCGTTGCAAGTAGTGACTGCAGAGACAGAAAGGGGCGTCCTCTCAAGCTTAGTGCTTGTCCTGACCAAGAGTTGACCTTGGATCAAGGAAATGCTTTGCAGGGTACTTCCATTTCCAATGGATACGGGCATAGTAGCCACATAGCAATAAATAAATGCAAACTGAAAGGATTTGATTGACTCTTCAAATGAAAGATGCAGAGGACAAAGGAAAATGGATATCTTAACAACAGCGACTACATCAAATGACTGCCAACATTAACGATTCCCTGGAGCTGGAGGGACAATTCCAACCAACCAACCAACCAACCATGCAAACAGTCTGGAGCAAAGCAACCTAACCATGCCAAGCAATATCAAGTGCACAAAGTCAAATGGTATACTAAACCAAAATTCACAAGTCGTCCTCTTCTGATCACGCCTCGCAATGTGTACGACTTCTCAACATCAATGCCGTGGAACAAGTTACAACCTCAGGACACCACATCATCATCTATGTAAACTAAGAGTTATATACACAGGAAGACAAGTCAAGGTGAAGTGTCAACTTTGGAACAAATCAAGCAGAAGCAGATTTTTCTCGGCCAGCAGCTCAAATCCATCGGACTACTATAAATGAATCTCAAGACTTCCTCTTCCCTCTCCTCGCCCCCCTCTAATGTACATTCTGGCATTAAAAATGCTTTTACACCGTTCAGATCAAAATTGTGCAGCGATAACAGCTAATGACTCCGTTACAGAATCCAGCCTATTGTGGTAACCAACACTGTTTCTCCACGCAGCACTCGCCAGGCTACTCCCCTGCCAAGTCAACTCTCACAAGTGCTGCGTGCCAGCGCCAACCTAGAAGGTGCATGCAGTTATAAGAACAGCTACATGTAAATGTATGAAACATCCCTGCCAGCCGAGCTACACAAATTGTAGCAAAGCAGTAGCAGAGACAAACAGTGGTGTGGTTTGACGTTTCAGTGCTCAGCTACCTCAGAGGATTGTCACTCGGCTGCTTGGGCAGCATTGTACTAAAAAGGGATGACGTATGGTAAAGCAATGACATCAGCCGGGTCAATATTCAGAGTCTGAGCCCACACTTGGGGCGCTCCATCAGCCTCAGGCTCTGAGTTGGGCTTCCTTGATTGGGTGCTACCTTGGTCGAACAACCAGCCCTCACCATCATGCTCAGGCCATTCCGTCATTTGAGGTGCTTCAGGAATGCTATATATCTGGCTAATATACTTGCAGTCTGGGTGAGGTGACTTCCTAGACGGTGTGCCATTCGCATAAGCAATCACAGGATCCAGTGGCCCTGAATCAACTGAAGATCGCTGAGCTTCTTGGTTGCCATTGATCTTCTCTTCCTTCTTATGGAGCCTTTCTGCCTTTCCAATATTTATGGCATCTGGCCTCACAGAAGAGAGTGGCGCGGCTACATGAGATGCGGTACCATTCTCCACACGATTGTTGGGGAGGGCTGGTCTCGGCAACTTTGTAGGCCGCATATCATGATGGTCTGTACAGCATCAGAAGTCTTATAATATAAAGCACCATAGAAAAGTATAATGGTGTTCTACAAGACTACATAATGCTGGTAAGTGCAAAAAAAGCAAAGCTAGGAACTCACTTTGTAAGTAACCATTCATCTCATGATTCTTTCGCTTCTTCAGGTTTTCCTCAGGTAGAATAGCTTTTCCATCATCAACAGGTGGGCCTAAAGGAGGGGGCGAGGGCTTCATGGGAAGACTATCTATCAGATAATTTACACTGTTTTCTCTTAGCTTATCATGCTCTTTGTGATTATGCTCCGATTTCTCCTTCTTTGCCTCTTTCTCCTTTTTCTTCTCTTTGTGTTTATCTCTTTCCTTCCTTTTCTTTTTCTCATGCCGGTCACTCCTTTTGTCCTCTTTCTTCGCAACATCAGGCGCCCCATCTCTGACCTTCTCCATCCTTTCAGCTCTTCCATCTGCAGCTTTCTCCACAGTTGGAGGTTTTGACAAAACCAGTTTCTGATCAGTTGAAATATTAGTCTGTAGCGTCCTTCCACCTTGTTCCATTTCCTTCCCGATAGCTGGTGAAAGGCCTCCAGCATCGGGTTTCTTAGCAGAAACAGAAAGGTTTTCAGGCGGCCGTACCACCCCATTTGGTCTCCGAATTGTAATGCTTGGGCTTGGAATTGTTGGCCTAGGTATTCCTCTATCCATGCCTGCTGTTGAGCTAGATGTTGATGGACTGTTGAACCTCTGCATGGATGTTGGCGTGTTCTCCATTGCCCTACCAACCTTGCCATTTCCCTTATGCAAAGCATTAGCAGGGTTTGGAAGCAATGGAGTGGTCGTGCCAACTTCTTTCTTTGCAATCTCTTTGTTTGTACTCTCAGTTCTCTTCTGAACCAGTATGCTAATGTTACTGATTCGCTGTCCCATCCCCTCTTTCCTGGATGCAGATTCAGTATTCGAGGGAGGCCTTGCGACTTTGACTCTTTCCTTCTCCATTGTAGATGCTGATACAAAGCCATCAGGAGTTCTTTGAGCTGAACTGGTGATGTTCTCACAATGTTGTATTGATGTCCCATTCTTTTGTTGATTAGTGTTGATGCTCTGTTGTCCCAATCCCTCATTTTTCCTTGAAGCATTACTAGAGTGAATATGCAATTTATTAGCTGCAGTTCTTTCATTCTCCATTGCAGGTGAAGCACTGAAGCCTCCATGGCTTCGATCATTTGAAACAGCAAAATTTTCAACAGGTCGACTCGCCGCCCCTTTCTGATCCTGTATCTTTCTGAGCAAGTCCTCCCTGTGTTTAGGATCCTTAATGTCTTCGGACTTCCTGCTGCTCTCTCCAAACTTCTGATCATGGGGAGCCTCGACATGTCTTTCAATTCCTTCTCCTGAATCCCTGCTTTTATCTTTGCTCTTGTCCTTTTTCTTGTCTTTGTGTTTTTCTTTTCGATCTTTCTTATCTTTGTGTTTATCTTTACTCCTTTCTTTATCCTTCTTTTCTTTACCTTCTTTTTTCTCTTTGTCCTTCTTGTCTTTCTTATGCTTCTTCTCCTTGTGTTTCTCCTGAAATGAGAACGTTGCTTCCAAGTCAAGAAAAGTTCAAGCATACAGTAGCTAGCAAATGAATAAAAACGCAAGGCAGGGAGCATAGCACTAGTGAAATACATTGCAAAATTTAAAAGTAATCGTTAACTAAAATTTCCAAGTAGATAAACAGTAATCTCCCTGGATGAACACGGAAGATAAACTTGTCACACAACTATTCAGGATTACTGCCTAAAGGCATACTACACGACAAAATACTAACAAGTAACTGTGTCCATTAAATTATATTAGTTCGCTTTCAGAGTTCTTAACTAATTAAACTTGAATCAGATATGTTATTTTTGTACCCACACTAAAAAAGTTGCTTGAATATAAGCAATATAATCACTGAACTACACTGGTACACTATCAGTATTTAAACCTTATTGTATTTGTACCAGAAATGTTACTTTTGAATCCACTGCTCAAATATTGCAAATAGATAGCCAAATAATCTGGCTTTCTGACCACAGCTTCAGCTTATTTTGCTGATAAATCTGAGAGGAACCAGATTAATTATAGTACTTTCTGCACTCTCGATTCAATCTCCTTAAGACTAAACACACATTAGATTGACTATTTGCTCAAAAATATACCCCCAATAATCAAGTTGGCAATGGAACTGCCTTTCTTATAGTGAAATTGCACTCATATTCTTGGAAGGATTAAACGCGTAATGAAGGTTGGAAGGACATGCAATATATTTAACAAGGAAAGAGTAGTCGGCTAAATAGTCAAAAGCAACATACTTTTACACATCTCTACTTGTACAAGAAAAAGGCAAGTTTTATACACCAGATGAAGCAGACGTTGTAACACTGGAATGGATTATAAACTCAAAAGAAAAATTAAATAAATCCTACAGCAAAGGCTAATCATAGCATAAATAATAAACATGACCAAAGAACTGTTTATAACAAAAACTAACAACCCAGACCACAAGGCAAGACTTATCAATCTTACTAACTGCTACAGACCTACAATGTTTACACTTCATGATCTTGTTGTGTAATGATATTTCTAAACTACATTACACTAGTTGATACATTCCAAAGCTACTTAAGGAGTTATTTGCACTAACCAGCTTGCTAAAACTTAGTATTGACATTTGGTGATCCAGACAATATTATTTCTAGTATACTATGTTACTAGTTCATCCATCCTAATCTAATCACTCACCGGAACACCGACAAATAGAAATCATGTCAAGATTGATATCACATATAACAAGAACAAAATCAGATGGCAAGCCTTCTGTCTGTTGGGGGTGGAATTGTCTGTAAGCATTATGATACAAGGAAACATGACTTGATAAGAGCAATGATATAAGGCCCCTAGGCGCTAGCATACCCTCCAACGTCCATCCCCACCCTTTCTTCCCCCTCCCTTCAACCCCTTCTTTTCCCTCTACGAACCTTGAGAACTTACCGGACATAATGTATGCAGTATGTAGCTGTTATTCTGTTAGTTGGTTAGCAGCAATGAACCCTATATGCAGGTAAAAAAAGAGGGCACATCAGCCTATGAATCCAGTAAAGTGTAGCCGCTAGACAGCATAACACCAGAAACTTCATGTTAATCTCCATGGTGCCCTGGTGATGATTTATACAAGGACATGTAACATGTCCAAAAAGGGAAAGATACTGATTAAATGCCATAACAATACAAAAAATAACCAATCTAACTATTCATGTGATCTTCAACTATAGTTGCAAGATATCAACACAAGGTGGTATATTGGTGGGACAAATATATTTTCCTGTAGTTGCTAGCTACCAGCAATAACATCCTTATGTTTGTAGATAGTTTTTCAACCACAGGAATGGTGCAAAGCATTTACGTCACTTTTTCTTCTAAGAAAAAGTATATCTCAGTAACCAGCTGGCATGATAATTATGCTAAAATCTACATGCCCCTTCTACTTAGTCAATCCCTGCATGGCCAAAGCCTGAATCAATAACCAAAAAAAACAAAACACCAGACAGCAGCGCTTTCTTTCCCGTTGATTCATTGAGAAGAAACATCCACCTATGGCTAACATGAAGCCCTAGTTATCTAGTTCACGTGATCAGGGACGCTGTTTAGGAAAGCATTGATTCAGCAACACTACGCTCGAGTCTCTCCCAGTCACTGAACTCACCGAAAAAGGATCCCACATATAACGGCCTCGCACATCTTGTAACGCCCACGATCTCAGCTGCAGGAACTCAAATACTGCTAAAATTTGTCATACAGAGACCCTAACTAACTTTGCCCTAGCTCCCTATCCCCCCACCAAATGCGCACTAAGGCCGAGTCCAAAATTCTATAAGCAACGATCCTAAATTTCTAATGCCTCAAAAGTCTGTACTGTACTAGCTACTAGGAGCGGCGACCCCAACGGGGGCGATCAGTGAATGAGCAAGCCAAGATAGGGACGGAGCCGGCGTGCGGGGAGCGGGAGAAGTGCTGGGTTTCCACCTTGTCGAGCAGGTGCGAGGCTAGCTGGGCGTCGGGGCGCGCGGTCTTCTCATATCCTGGTGGCGGAAACGGGAAGCAGCGAGACATGGCACGGCCGCCTCGGGCCCGGGATCACCCACCGCCACCAGCACCCTCCGCCTCGACGAACAGCCTCGACCACAAACTGTTCCCCTCCTCCTCCTCCTGCTGCTGCTGCTGCTGCTGGGCGCGGCCGCCTCACTCCTCCCGCGCCAGGGGCCACCATGCCCTCCGGTCTCTCATCCCCGCCGCCGCCGCCGCCGCCGGAATCGCGGGGATCTGGGCCCCGAATTCCCCTCCGCGCGGGGGATCCGAGGATCCAATCCGACCCCCCGCAGCCCCAATCGAATCGAGACCTCGAGCGTTATGGATCCCCTTTTTTTATTTTCGTTCTGCTCCGCCTTCCCCGCGCTGTCGCGTCGTCGGATTTGGAGGGAGTAGGGTTGAGGAGGAAGAGGAGACGGATTGGAGCACTCCACCGCAACAAGGCCGAGGGGTGAAGAAGGGAAGTGGGAGGAAACCGGGAAGTGGGCACCGGGGACGCGTATATATAGCACGGGGAGGGTGGGACCCACCACCACCACTAGCAGCTGCTCTCCTCTGCCCCAAACATATATGGTGGTCTTATTTCCGGGTTATTTTATTTTATTTTTGCAAGAATCCTCCTCCTGTCTCGCCATTTTCTTGTTACAAAGTTTTTTAGAATCTCATGTTTTCTTTTCTAGGGCATTAATTTTCAGAACTGTTAGATATTCACAGTTGTGAAATGGTTTATGTTAGTCGTGGGCGTGAGACGTGGAAAAAGGCGCAAAGAATAGAGGTAGAGATGAGAGAAGTCATTATCAATTAATGATGCATAAATGTATTTCAAATATTCATTTATATAGTTCGCAACCGATTATGAGTGAAAATAGTATGAGCTGTTACGAAGCAGTTAAGTAGCAATTTTTATCGTGAAGTTTAGGAAAAAGCACTATAAAATTATCTCTAGTCCTATATAATACTATTATAATATCATCTAATACTATTATAGCATCTATTACTCTTATTCTCTCGAGTCCACATATCGATCTCTATAAACAGTAATAAAATGAGAAAATAGGTACTCAAATTTAAAATACCTTTCTCCTCCCTTATCCCTATAGCAACACGAAAAAGTACCTCCTAGAGAGGTTTGCAGTCGACTGGATCGGCAAAAGGAGCTACAACATTGTTGGCAAAGTTATTTGAGTTTCTACTGGAGATGTCGTAAACACTGTATGTTATATATTATACTGTTTTATTCTTTAGAAAGAAATATCTGGCCCACTCAACTTTTCCAACAAATAAGATCCAATGGTCCTAGTTAAGTAACCAAATCTTCATGCAGGATCACTGGCACCCCTCACCTGCATGTGTTCAGTGGCATAACTCTTTAGATTTTTTCCTTTTCCCAACTTAATGTTCTGTTTTCACTTTTTTTTTTAAAAAAAAGAATAAGTTTAAATCACTGTCCTGAACAATGCCTATAGTCCGAATAATCTGGAACTTTAAATTGTTTGTTTAACTCTCTAGAATCATAAATCTAGCTCACTTTACACTCTTAGCTGTTTAGAAAGTTGGTTTTGCTAACGTGGACGGCGGTTTTGCTGACTAGTTGTTGCTTTCGCAGCTCATCTCTCTCTGCTCCTCTCCCTTCTCCTCTCTCTCTAACCCACTGGAGAGCTCGTCGATGTCACTACCGTCAGCGGTTCCGATCGTGCTTCAACTCGATCGCAACAGTGGAAGATTGGGCATGAGATGGGGATCTCGTTTGAGGGCTCAACAGCAAGCAGGCTCGACCGGTGGCGAGTGCCCGCATGGGGAGGCGCTCAGCTCCTGTGGCGAGCCACACCAACGACGGGTCAAAGTCAAGGTGGTGTGCACTACAGCATGCGTGGGAAGAGGGGATCTCACTATGAGCTCATCTCGGGCAGAGAAGGCTCGGAGAAGCGGGTCGACGGTTGAAAGGATCGAATGGTCTAAGAGTGGATGAATTGAGCTATTAAAAATTTACTCCATTAATGATAGGTAGACACGAGAGAAAATATTAATCATTATTGATGCATAAAAGTATTTCAAATATTCATTAATATAGTTCGCAACTGATTAAGTCGAGATACGCTCACATGCTACGTGATAGATTTATACTAATTACTAAAAGCAATTAAGATAAATCAGTACATATGTATAGTGGTGTCGGCGCTCTAAGTGAAAATAGTAGGACCTGTTAGGAAGCTAGTTAACTAGCAATTTTTAAAGTGAACTACTATAGTAAGAAAAAGCACTATAAGACCATCTCTAATAGATATTTAAAATCTATCCCCTATAATATTATTACAGCATCATCTAATACTATTACAATATCTACAAATTTTTTCATCTCCAATAGCTATTTTATTTCTCAACTTCTATTACTCTTATTCTCTCTTGAAGATCACATGCCCATCTCTATAATCATTAATAAAGGAAGGAGAGATGTGCCTCAAGTTTGAGATACCTCTCTCCTCCCCTATCCCTGTAGTAGTAGAAAAAAGTATCTGCGGTAGAGGTTTGTAGCCGACCAGATCGGCAAAAGTAACTACATCGTTGATGGCACAGTTCTTCGGGGTTCTTGTGGAGATGCTCTAAACACTATGTGTTATATATTGCACTATTTTTTTTATTCTCTAGAAAAAAAATATCTCGCCCACTCAATTTTTCCATAAAATGCGATCCAATGGTCCTAGTTAAGCAACCAAATCTTCATGCAGGATCACTGGCACCCCTCACCTCCATGTGTTCAGTGGCATAACTCTTTAGATATTTTCCCCTTTTCCAACTTAATGTTCTATTTTCACTTTCTTTTAGAAAAAGAATAAGTCCAAATTAATATCCTGAACAATGTCTATTGTCTTAATAACCTCTAAACTTTAAACCGTTAGTTTAACTCCCTAGAATTATAAATCTAGCTCACTTTGCACCCTTAGCTGTTTAGAAAGCTGGTTTTGCTAACTAGGTCGTCGCTTTCGCAACTCCTCTCTTTCTGTTCTCTTCTCCTCTCTCTCTGACCCACTGGAGAGCTCATCGGTGTCACTACTGTCGGTGGTTCCAGCCACGCTTCAACTCGATCGCGATTCCGGAAGATTGGTCTCAACAGCAAGCAGGCTCAGTCGGTGGCGAGCGCTCGCATGGGAAGGCGCTCAGCTCCTGTGGCGAGCCACACCAACAACGGACCAAGGTCAAGGTGGCGCGCGCTACAACATGCGTGGGAAGAGGGGGATCTCACTGTGAGCTCATCTCGGGCAAAGAAGGCTCGGAGAAGCGGGTCGACGGTTGAAAGGATCGAATGATCCAAGAGGGGGTGAATTGAGCTATTAAAAATGTACTTCTACCGAATTATAGAGCAAGTAGCAACCTTAGTAGATGAATTGAAATAGACTACACGATCAAACTAGACGAAAAAATAAAAAACAAGCAAGCTAGAACACAAAGTAAATACGGAAAGTAAAACTTGCGCGAAGTAAAATACTCAAATGTAAATATGGGAAAGTATAAATATAGACAAGCGAACACCAATTTTTTTTCGAGATATCGAGGAATTGACACTCCCCCTAGTCCTCGTCGGAGCATCTACAAAGGATATGCCTTCCACTTGAGTCACGAAGTCTCAAGTGCTCACTCATGATTGTCACTTCTCTATCTCCACATTGGCATGTATCAAACTAAGCACATAGCTCTTCTCGGGGCTTCTACAAGAACTCCAAGAGCTCACTGATACACCTCCAATCACCAAAGACCGGTTAGATGTTGCCAACTACCAAGAGTAACAAGTCAATAACTTCACTTGACCAAGATCAAGCCTAGACTGCGGCTAGATGCACACTTGTTACCCTCCAAATACTAAAGATATTATTAACATTCAATTAAGAACTTTTTAATTCACTCAAGTACACTCTCTTGCTTCTTGATGATACACACAGTGTATGAGCTCTTCTGGAGTCACAAGAGAGCCCATTGAAATCAAGTGAGTGGGTATTTATAGGTTAGATATCAAAATTTAGTTATTTCCTAACAACCCACTTTTTCTGTTAACACCGGAAGATCCAGTGACTATCTACTCACAATCACCATACAATCCGGTGAGTACAACTTTCAAAAACACACTGTGCCAGCTGCCATGAGCCGTTACTATTGTTAATAGTCCGGTGCAACCATCTGGTGAGCACACCTTTAGCACCGGGCCATTCGTTTATCCTTCATTTTTTCAAACGGCTGCAAACTTCTCTGTAAAAATTGCCCCGATGCTTGTTTTGTCCATCATCGGACCATCCGGAGAACTCAGCAATTTAAAACTGTCAGAAGCAATCTCTCTGTAAAACTAGTCCAGTTGTCTTATTTTTTTATCACCGGATAATCCAGTAAGTTTAACTTCAATTTCTTTGGTAAACTTTGCTCTCGATGAAATTAGTCCGGTGCTACCACCATACTATCACTGGACTATCCGATGTAACACTTCACAAAATTTTAGCCATGTGTCACTGAGAAAAGGTTCCGGTGAAAACCTCACTTATACACCGGATCATCTTGTGCACTCGAGGTCTTCTGTTCTGAATCAAGAAAAAATAATCTGGTGAGAACAAAAAAGCACAACATCGGATTATCTGGTGGGGCTAAATTCACTGAGCTCGTCCAATTCAATCATTTCTTGAACTCTAACTTCTCGACATCTCAACTATAGACTTCTATGTGCTATATAGCGTTAGAAATTCATAAGTGTGCATCAAACCAAATCTAGACTCAACTAGATCAAGCTATTACTCTTAGCCCCTCTTTATAGTATTATCAAAAAGACTGAGAAAGAAGACATATACTACTCTAAGTGTCCTTTATCCCCTTTGTGACACTTAGAACTAGAAGATCCTCAATCTTGATGCACATAATTTTTGATCGTCCATATGATCAACTTAGGGACCAAGAATACTCTATCATTATTGTGAATTAAATTTTTTAAAACTCTTCAAAACATACTTATTAGTCACAATGATACGATTGTCATTAATCACCGAAACACTTACTACTAGCCTAAGAGCCTAGATGCTACAATGATGTGGTTGATGAGGTGGTGGTCGGACTAGGAGAAGAAGGCGGTCGTTGAACTCAATTCGATCGGGGAATCCTGGACTTGTGCGAGCATAGGTTAAAGGAAACATCATCTACCTTCCCTCAAGTCGCTCGTGGCTTGGACCCCACGGATCCGGGCTCGATGGCTCACGATTTGGCGGTGGCATGCGTTGATTTGTGGCCATGCAGTGCTCAGCTTGTGCGCCATGAGGGAGAAGAGAGGGGCAAGGAGAGCAAAGAGATGTGGATGGAACACATAAGGTCAAGGCCTCCGTTCGGCCACAAAGAGAGAGATGACATGGTAATTAATGGTAAAAATCAGGTGATGTGGTAGCCATGATGGTAAAACTATTTGTAAAACTGGTCTAAGGTGTTTATGCGATTTGATATTTGAAGTTTAAGAGTAAAACAAACGGTTTTAAAATTCGAGGTTATCCGATAATCGACATAGTTCAAAAATTATTCGGATAATAGACATAGTTTAGAAGAATAATTTATTTTTTAAAAAAAGTTTTACTAGGATTGGACATAGCAAAGGCTATAAACGATCGTTCTAATGGATGTATTTCGACTTTGTTGCATCTTAACAAAGTAGTAGTGCCAAAACCAACAACCGTATGTAGTATGTGTGACGTGACATGCTTCGTTGTTGAGGTATGCGTGTGTACCTTGTTTATATGGTTGAGCTCTGTAACGAAGCAACACAGGTGCACAAGTGATCAAGGAGACAGACGCTTGCCTGCTTGGCTTGGCGTGTGACAGATAACAAGCTGGCTTAGTCAATGGTCCGGGGCTAGGTGAAGCTTCCAGACCGCATTGAACACATGTGTGTTGGCTCGCCCAGAGATAGAGGGAGATACATTGAGAAGCACTGGCCCACTGCTACAACGGATCCGAGACGTACACTCACAATCATCGCATTCATTCAGAGATTTTGCTGTGTCAGCCTCGTAGAAAAGGTTGTGGTTCGAGCAAGCAAAAGTATTCACTCCCCCGCAGAAAAAGGAAGCAAATAGTTACTCGTCTTGCTAGACGTTTTAGTTTCTTATATAATATATTTAAAATATATGATGTTTTGTAATTTTAATGTGATTTTAGTTTAAATTTTCTGGTCTTAGAGCATCTCTAGGAGTTTTTTTTTTAAAAAAATTACTCATTATATCCCATATAGAGTCATCCTAGAAAAATTCTCTCATTATATTGCTACACTCTTCAACAGACTCTCTATACCTTAATCCCTGTAATCCAACAGCTCCCTCTTGTATCTCATTGGTGGGTAGACCCTAGCCATCAGCCCATCTCTCTCCCGAACTCCTCCACACACACAACAGAGCAACCACGAGATCTAAGTCTCCTCTCATCTCTCCACCTAAATCCACCACCTCGCTGGACTTGGAGTTGATGGCCGTTTCCATCTTTGTCACTCTCGGGACAGGAGCAGGAGCCACCTCGTCCAACTTCAACGTCGTTCGATGGAGCCTCCATAAACAGCATTGATGTCGCACATGAGGGGTCACAGGGGGGAAAAGGAGAGAGGCACGAGCATCAACATGCTCACCATGGGCTGGCTCGGCTCATGGCAATAGATCGACAGAGGGGTGGTGGCAGAGCTTAAGCTCGGTGACAGGGAAGAAGCTCCCGAACACGAGCTACACGGCCGAATCGACGAGGTGGATGACACTGTCACAAGAGAGAATGGCTAGGCTGGTGTGGGACGACAGGCTGCTCGCACAGGAAGAGGGGCGCGGGACGGAGCCGATGCCCATCACCATAAGTAGCGAGCGACAGGTGCTGAATAGGAGTCAATAAGTTTAAGAGGCAAATATATAATCTGTTGGAGCTTATCCCCCATCTCTAAATTTAACTATAGAGAGACATATAGAGGGGTTTTAGAGATGCTCTTACTCTTTCATTAAGTTACTTTGTTCCCAATATAAATTTTATTTCTCATACGATTAATGATATTAAAAAAAGATAATATGATTATTTTATCTTTTAACTTAATATTTATATTTTAAAATATCATTTATTTGAGAAAAAAAGAGTACTATCAATGACTTGTTCAGGCAGCAATTTGATACTCCACTGTATCTACACCACGTGATACCAGCCAACCCAGAAACATCCATCTTGTTTTCCTTTCGCCTCTGCACTTTCCTTTGCCCAAAAGCAAACAGCTTCACATCCAAATTATACTTTCAGGCTGAACGATTCTCTCTTCTTTTTTTAAGAAAAGTAAGCCTAGCATGTTACTAACAGTACTAGTATCTACTGTTGTGTTTATTTTATCCACTGCTGTGTTTATTTGGGAAAGAGTTGTGCCCTGATTTTCTTTCGGGAAACACTCTTCACTCGAGTCAGTGCTCTTCAGTCACCCTCTAGAGTTGAGCTACGCATGAACCGGCCCTAGGCTTTATGTCCCGACAGGTAACTTCCAGTCAGTGTCGACTCTGATCAGACTCTCGGCGGGAGGCAGGCCAGCTCAGAAACACGACGGGGCAAGGCCTCCCGCTGCATCCGTCCATCCATCCTGAACTCTACCAGCAAAGCTTGTTTGGCAATGTGATGTGATGTGTCATGCCACCCCCTCCCTATCAGCGGCAGCCAGCTCGTACGAAACGGTACGCGCGCTTCACTCCTTTCCCAGCCTTTCCGCCGCGTCAGTCCGCACGGCTCGGCTGCCGGCACCGTCCATCCTTCGCGCCATCAATGCTTCGCATCGCTTACATGTCATGGCAACAATATCAAAACTGTCAGGTCAATATCATACAGTTTTTTTTAACTCTGGGACGTTATCCGTGAAAATGCCTCGATAACACTATAGCAGCATATACAAACAAGAACACACATAAATAGATGCTCAGGAACTCGTCAGTCATCGCTAATCCATATCGAACATCGTAACAAAAATGTTTCGGAGATGTTCATGTTGTTATGTACATAATGTGGAATAACCAGAAGAAGAGAAGAAAGTCAAAGAGCTACGAATAGTATATATACATTTCCTCTACTGCCGCCATTTATTTGAGTCCAGTGTATAAATGACCAAGCTGAACGTATCAAGAACGGAAGGAACGTATGAATGTTCAATCTGTTAATTTGTGTTTCGGTCAGAAGAAATTGACCTGCCGGATAGGTGCCAACGAATGGTTCTCCATCAGATTCGGCTGTAAGGACAACCCGAATGGAGAAACGGAGAATCCTGGCAACGAGGCTTGGCTGGAAGACAGAAACAACGTTCACAGTGATTAGGCTTCGAAAGAGGTTATATCAATTAGCAAAGGACGAACGCTGAATATGTCGATGTTTACCTGTCAACCATATATGCCTGTGGCCAGGATGGCATGGCTGGAACATCACCAATGGGACGATCTGATGAAACGAGGGGCCAAAAACCTGTTACAGAGAAGCTACCTTTGAGCAACGAATTATCATGATTTCATAGAAAATGACATCTAAGTACTTGTGCCAAGTTAGTTCAATGTAACATAGGACGAATATTAAGTCATAAAAACACAATATATGACAACGGAGTGGAATGGACGTACCTGACTTCACAGGGGTCTTCTCAAATCCTGAGTACAGTAGAATTTCCTGCGTGTTAAAATAGCAAATATCAGGATAACACCCGTTGCATTATCATATCGTTTACACAAACACTCAAATCGTATTTCACCTCTTCTGCACGTTGTGGAACATCGTTAGTAAGGTCTGCAAACAAAAACCAGCTGCCAAATCAACAGGCTAGTAATGATAGGGGTGGAAACCCGTCTCCAAACCATTAGAGACAATTAATCAAAAGTTAACAGTCCATGGCCAATTTCTATTTTTGAAGCTCAGTATGCTATTCCAACCAATAGCAAACAGTATATTAGAACCAAAGACGAATTTGACAGGGATAAAATATCCATGCACCTGTTCCAGGAAAACTTGGCTTCAGACTGAGAGTTAAATCAAGGAAACAGTCATCAGGTTCTGTGCTGAAATTCCACAGGTTCAGTTCCAATCTTGGATGTGCTCCTGTAAAAGTTGAAGAAAGGGTATCAGTCTAAAATAAGTTTTCTTACAAAAAGTTTAGAAATGTTGTGAAAATTAGTTGTGATAAAAAAGACTCACTAGATTCATTTGTTTTTGTATGGAAAGCATCATGGACAGGTCTTGGTACCCAGTTGCACACCTAGACAACTCACAAGAGTCAGGTACACTGGAAATGAAAGGAAATGTACCCAGAGACAACTCAACGAGTAAATCAGTACATTAAAGAAGGGATGTTGTAGTGCTTCCTCAGCAGTTGGCCTCCTTCGTGGATCCCAGGAACAAAGTTGCTATCAAAATGACAGCAAAAGGGTACCATGTTAATATTGAGAATTATCACTGGTTAAACATGAAGCAACAAAATTAGATTATCCACAGCATATAAAGTAGGAGATTTATACTTAAATAAACCCTAACTTCGTTCCATAACCAAAGAACATAGAGCAAAGTTTGTCAATGTACCTGGATCAAGTCAACAGCTTCCAAAGAAGCATTAGGAATAAGCTCCCATAAATTCCTTGGGGGAATCTGTCAAAAAGGACAACAATCGGTGCCCGGAAAACATTTAGTTCAATGACTGCAGATGGAACTCATTTCACCTGAAAAAAGTTGAAGCTACTTGAACGAGGCAGGTTCATTCCCTCTGGCCAGACAGTACAATCTGGGGTCCCAAGCACAGTGCATATTTTGTAAAGCTGATCCGTCTCACTGCGATCAAATAAAACAACAGAAAAGCAATGTAAAATCACTACAATATCAAAATCAATGCAAATATGGTCCCTTTTTTTTACAAAGGCTCGAGTGGGCTTAAGAAAATTTAGGTGCAAGGTTTATTAACTTGAGCTCCAACAGTTGAACAGCATCAATCAGGCAAGGCTAATAGCATAAATGGAAAATGCAAGCAGAGAATGAGCCAAAAATGAAATGAGCAAAACATAATTCCAAAACAATTATATGTAAGGTCTTTAAACTGGTATCCGAAGGATAACTGAAAGTGTGGTGTGAAACTGCCTGGCTAATGGCAAGCTATCCATATTCCATAAGACCGTTCGCTTCAGCAAAACTAAAGAGTGATGATTAAACATGGCATGCAGGTAGCATATATGCGTAAGACCAGGTCACAATAAATGCATGATACCTAATACAGATAACTGCAGAACAGTACAGCAATTGTACACAAAACATCAGCGCCACAGTTTTACCTTTCACCAGGGAAAAGCGGTGACAATGTAAAAAGCTCAGCCAAAATCGCACCGACAGCCCACATATCTGTGAAAGTGCACGTCTATTAATGGTGACATCATTCACTAATAAATGCCCATGAGTGGAAGCTAGAAAAACAAAAATAAACAAAAATAAGCATTTTGAGAAAAAGAACATGATATTGTTTGTTCCTTGTTGAGATGGAATTATGTGATGTTGGATAAATCAAATAAATACGAAAGGCACTTAAGTCAGGACAGGGACAAAAGGAAATCACCAACAGCAGGTGTGTAAGCTGAAGATTGCAGCAGCACCTCTGGAGCCCGATACCTAAAGAATATAGATAATCTTAAAGTGTTAGTCACATATTCAATAGATATAAAAAGAGCACATTTCAAATTTCATACATGAACTCACCATCTGGTGGAAACATAATCAGTGTAGGGAGGACTGGAAGATACTTCTCTTGCCAACCCGAAGTCAGCAATTTTAACAATACCATTTGTCACCAACAAATTTTCTAAGCAACCAGAAAATTCCAATTAATTTTTGCATGTATAGGGATAGCATAAGTCCGACATGATAAAGACCAACCAAATTACCAGGTTTCAGATCACGGTGGAAATATCCATTACTATGCATATATGCAAGACCTTGCAGTATTTGGACCATAAAATTCCGTATATCCCCTTCAGAGAAAGCAACTTGCCTTTCTCTTATGACATCATACAAATTACATTCCTGAAAAGAAAAATCAGTTGACACTTCAGCACCAAACAAACTACAGAAAAAAAAAACAGTTAGTTCCAGGTAAGAAAAGCAGCTTAGAAAAATCCAAAGCTCCAGCTGACAGAAGCAGCTTACATCTCTCACTGAATAAGCTATAGTACATCAAAATTCTGATGTACTATCAAAATTCTAAGGAAACAACATTAATTCACTCATTTTAGTGAAGAAACATATGCAAATTGACATATCTCACTGAATAAGCTATAATACATAACAATTCTAAGGAAATAACATTGGTTCACTCATTTATTGAAGAAACATATGCAAACTGATTTTGTGGTTAATATATGCCAATGTGCCAGAACCATAACATACACATCAATCTCCTTATACCGTTATTACTTTTATTTTGCTACTATTACTAATATCTCCATTATCATTATTGTTTGGATCTTGTGGGTTTCATCTCTAGGAACCATAACTTATGCATCAATCTCCTTATACCGTTATACTTTCATTTTATTACTATTACTAGTACCTTTATTATCATTATTGCTTTAGCATCATCTTTTTAGTTGGATATTGTGGGTTTCATCTCTAGCCTACCGCAACTTGCTTGGGACAAAAGCTGTTGTTGTTGTTGTTGATACGCCAATGCGCATACACACTACATTGACAAGAGTGTGTTCATGTCACTATATTATTATCATTCTGATGCAAGCCAACAGAAAAACCAGCATCATCTCAGCAGTGTGTGGCAATAGCATAGTAAAATATCCTTTTCTTTATATGTCTTTTCAAATGGCAAATGTGGTAAAAAAGTATGCCAGTAGTAAAGGACCAACCATGTGTTCAAAGATGAAGAACAGCTCATGGTTTTCCATAGTCACCTCCTTCAGCTTCACAATGTTAGGGTGAATTAGTTTCTGAAGAGCCTACAGAAGGACAGTTCATTGTTAAGGAAACCAAGTTGCAAAACAGTGTCTTTTGCGCGTATATGATACATCCAGCACAAACAAAACAAAATACCTTTACTTCTCGCAGGCTAACACATTCTTCCCATTGGTAAAACTTTCTCTTCATTTTTTTAACAGCAACCTGGATAGAGCCAACAAAACATTAAAAAAGTTAGTCAACAAAAGGGGTCATACCTATTCGTGTCAGCTGAGTTTAATTAAAATGCTCTTCGCAATAGGGTAGAATGAATTATTGGTGATAACGAGACCTTAAAACCGTGCACACAGGATTGAAAATTGTACATAAATTCTGGGATGTACGATGCTAGAAAGTTCCAGTTTGGTATACTGAAGCATAAAAGTTCCAAATGACTGCAACAAGTTTTAATTGGTGAGTTCTGGCACTTACAATTTCAGTTGTTTCTACATGATAAGCCATGAAAACATTTCCACAAGTTCCATCACCTATCTCCCTTACTAATTTATACCTGCAAGAAATAGGAAGTAACGTCCGCATTAAGTGCACACACCATATGATATAGAATAGTCAAAATGATTACTACTCACCTTTCCATGATTGTTAACTCCACCAAAGAGCTCTTGCCAAGAATCACTGAACACAAAAGGAACTCCGCACCTTAGATCCCTCACCACCTCTAAAATTCATTGCAGTCACCTCACACTAGGCTCGCCTATACACAATAGCATCAGAAGAAGAAAGTTCCATTCGAGGGAGTCACAGCATGAATGATTAAGCATCTTTTGCACAACTGTCATGCTTATTGCGGCTCCAGCAAGATTCAGCGACACATTGCCATCATTGATATATGTTGGCTGAGACCATCTTTGGCGAGAAAAAAGGGTAGATAGGTTTCAGACCCAAGCATTTTTAATTTAAGGTGCATCGAAAAATCTGCAATGGAGGAGTAAAAGAAAACTTTGCTTCAATACTTGGCAGTGGAGATAATGTCACCCTCCAAACAGTAACTCAGCAGGCTAACCATTGGTCATATATGAACATATGCATCGGTTCCTCATTTCGTGCAACAGATGCAAACAAGAAAGTAATTCTAAGGAGCAAAACATAGAACTAACAGCCTATTTGGGACCCCTGACATGCGTTGATTTCTACATTCAATTACAGCTTACTACTTTACGAGCCACAAAGGGCAATCAACTTACTTTTTCTACCCTATTCCACATAATCCGAGTTTCACCAGTTTTGCTTAAAACCGAATTCGGTAAAAAGGGGCAACATTAGTAGCATGTGAAATTTACCCAAGATGCATCGCTGGTAAGTCTACATACAGCAAAGTACCAAACACGTGAACAATGCAAAAAAGGTGATCGAACAGTAGCAGCTAGTACCAAACAAAGTAAAGGAAAAACGAAAGCGATGACTCATGCAAGGGTACAAATCTAACGCGTCACAGACAGCCCGTGCGGCAACAAGACGCGGAGATCTTCTCTAGAAGGTTCGAATTCGCGAACGAAGCGACATTCGCAAATCGCAGACGAAGATGAACACCACGCGCGAGTGATTGAAATGTTTAAATAGCAGTTGAAGAATATATCTTCGTGAAATGCGGCGAGATTATTAACCCCTTCGCGATCAGATTGCTTGAAACAGGGGCTACCTAACGGGGAATGGGGGTTCGTATAATTGGAAAACAAACTGCCATTAACACTCCGCTTCACATCGAAGAAGTTCAGAACAGACTGATTGATTGGGGCATCCAGTTCAGAACGAAATTGCTTGGATTCGAGTCCTCGCAGCAAGGAAACGACACCGCAGAACAAAACGAACGATCCACAAACACATCCAACCGAGCCAGGGCTTCCTTACCAGCGAACGAAGAGCCCGATCCAAACCCGGATGGATCTCCACTGCGCGCCGGCGAGGTGAGGAAGGAGGAGAGGTGGGGATCGTGGGCGATATTTTGGAAGGGGCGCGACGAGAAATCGGAGCCGGGGACGAGACGAGACGAGAAGTTATGGGCGGCGGGACGATGGTGGGGACCGCGTGGGTCGTGATTACCGTGCTGCCCCCAAAGATTGTGGGGGATTTACGAGGGGAACCGGAACGGTTGTGGAGGGGAGGGGCTCGAGTGGATAAGCGCGACGAGGGTAGTTTGGTCATTTGAGCGTGTAACTGCGTCGGGCTCCCGCGTTGCCGCTAGGTACGACCATCGTGGTACGTCAAACTTTTTGTTTTTGGGAGGGGGGCTTGAACCTTTCTTGCCCAGAGGAACAATAATGGCGAGTTTGAAAACTTAAGGGGCGTTTGAAAACTAGGAAAAGAGGGATGGGATAGCTAAAGAAAAATGAATAGATAGTTAGGATCGAAAGGTGGAAGAGAGATGGATAATTAAGGTTAAATTTTGTTCCTGTTTCAGTGAGATATTATTTCCTTTTCTATTTGCCAAACGAATGTTTAATATGATGTATCGCAGTAGTAATACGGGAGCGCATGCTAGCACGTGAGAAGCGGGTCCATATAGGAGTGCACGTGTCAGCGAGCAGTAGCACACAGGAGCAAGCTGCAGCGTGTGGGAGCAAAGGCACAGGAGCGTGTGACGATGGCCCACACGGGGAGCGAAGCATAATGCAAGGGCGAGTAGGATTTTCATGAGCGAAACGTCAGACGAGCGAAACAGAAATTTGTATGTATTTTTTTAAGTATTACAAATATAACGTTGAAGAGAGAATTCCTTCTATAATACTAAAGTTATACTCTTTCCTCATATGCCATTAAAAACTTCAGCTCTTTTACAAGTTACTGGTTGAAATTTCCTATCCTTTCCGTGCTATTTTCACTTGACGACTGTTAACTGAGACACGAAAAGACCATTACGCCCCTTCATTTTATCTTCTTCCTAATCACTCACCTTCCTAATCACGAGCACGCAAGACCACCAAAAACCCGCACTCGCAAGCAAGCAACCTAATGTCGCAAGGCCGCTCATGCCAAGCTCTCCTGCCAACCAATCTAATAGCAATAATCATTAAAAATGAGGATTTATCTAATTATTTCATTAGAAAATTAAATCAAACTGTACCAACAATCTATTCATCAGCTAATTCGCGTTGCTATTGAGCTAGCTAAGTCCATCATATGGAGCTCGATTCGGCGAGGGTAGGAGCTCGAATCATCAGCGTGGTGGTTCTAAGTGTCCTTGGAAATAATTAGGAATTATGAACATATGAAAATGAGGTAATTACATTGATAAACATATTAAGGATCTGTTTGGTCTGCTGCATCCGAGCCTGCATATACGAGAAACTTGCATTTGCTCGTATATTTTCATGCAAAAGTCTGTTTGATTGCCTACATGGCTGATAAAGTCTGCATGAGTTATCCTTGTTATACGATACGTCCAAATCGAACTTCACTCGCATCTAGACTAGGTAGATATAGGTTGTATGAGCTACAATATTAATAGGATCCACTCATCAATCTCATGTCACAAGATCATTGCTTCCACTCATATAGACAATCAAACACATTTAGGTTCACTACATCCGCTCATGCAGCCAACCAAATACACTTCTCATGAGCTATATGACTCCTCAGACTGTTTTCACTCAGCCAGTCTATACGATGTAACCCCTCTTTTGCAACCAAATACACCCTAATTGAATGCCAATGCGTTGTAATGGGAACCAAATTTTTTTATAAGATAGTATTATTGAATAGGTGAAACACGTGCATCTTCTAAAATCCTATAATAGTATTCGAATTGGTGTTTCTAAAATACAAAGTCTCTATTTCAGGATTGAGGATGTATGCTCTAATACCTGTTATGCTGCCCCTGAGGTTGTGAGGGATTTACGAGGGAAACTAGGATGGTTGTAGTGGGGAGGGGCTCGAGTGGATAAGCGCAACAAGGGTGGTTTAGTCATTTGAGTGCGTAACTGCGTTTTGGGCTCCCGTGTTGCTGCTAGGTACAACCATCGTGATACGTCTAACTTTTCGTTTTTGGGGGCCTTGAACCTTTCTTGCGAAAAGGAACAGTAATGGCTAGTTTAAAAACTTGATCCACTGGATTCTTGCGTTTTGTACAAATGGAATTATCAGGAGAGAATTCTTACGGTACAACTGAAAAAATTAACTTACTATACATACCACTGGTTACAATTTTATATCTCTTCCGTGTCATTTCCGCCTAACAACCGTTAACTGAGACACGAAGAGAACATTACGCGCTTGCTTCCTCCTTCCTCCCCTCTTCCTCCTTCTTCCTCCCCTCATGGCCTCATCCACCATCCCAACCACGAGCATGCAAGACCACTGAACGGCCACACTCACAAGCAAGCAACATGATATCACATAAGGTTGCTCATGCCGAGCCCTCCCCACAATCAATCCAATAGCCTAATATCAGTACATAATAGTACAAAGAACAGGTATGTTAAAAAGGTAATAAAATATTTATTTTGTTATTAAGTACTGAAATTGCAACTAGTGGGTTTTGGATATTTGATGATAAATGATTAAGAGACTAATAAATTTATTAAAATTATAGACATGTTTTAATCTCATCAAAGAAGTTAAATGATACTTGCGTCTCTCAAAAGAAAAGAGAAGCAACATTTAGTCACTCAATAGATTTAAATTGACTTTATTTTTGAATTTAAGTCTAGGTATGTCGTATTATCAAGATAGATACGTATAGATAGATTCGAAGATGTCTAGGTGCTCAAAGTGCCTATTTAGACTAAAGAAGACAGACACAAGTCTCCCCACGAATACCGGACTTGGAGTCTCTGGGTTGATCCGGATACTTCGGATTTTAATGTGTCAGCCAGAGTCTCCGAGTCCAACTTCGGAAGAAGGTGTTCGGTTAGAGCTTTTGTGTTTTCCCCGTAGTCTTTGAGTTAATCTGTATACTCCGGGATCTATCAGTCATCTAAACCCTTCGAGTTGGGTTCCTAACAGAGCTCTCTATTACGCGTTAAAGCGACAATCTGGAGTCTCCAGGTTGAACCCAAATACTCTGTAACAGTTAAAAAAAATATTGTAACTGCCAATTTTTTTGGAATGGTATAAATACCCGCTCTCCCTCTCTATTTATGTGTTGTTGTTGTTGAACCAACTCGAGACAAACACATTCTTAGTTATTCAATAGCCTTCATAACTCTTCTAGTACATCAAATCTTGCAAGATTTTGAGAGTTGAGTTGGGAAAGTGAGACTGAGTACTAGTGAGTATAAATCCATCTTTTGAGCATCTGAGTTTGTCATCGATTCGCATTCGCTACTCTTGGAGCTTGGAGCTACTAGATAGCTAGAACGTCATCCGGATTGCACCCAAGCTTGTAGAGTACCCTAAAAAGTTTGTGAATGTCATCCTCGCCTCCGTAAGAGAAGATGAAGCTTTGAGTAAGTTTAAGCTCGATTTTCGTATTCGCTTGGTGAGGAACGGCTCCTCTGTGACCTTTTCCCACAAACAACACCACCAACTGCCAACTTTCTCCTGCCAGCCTTCATTGTAGCAACGGCTACTGTAGGTGATGTAGCGTATGGAAACACTGTAGCCTCTACTGCCTGTCTGGGCACTCCCGCCCCTGCAGCCCCTTCTGCCAGTGCAGGCTCTCCGACCCGTGGTACTTCTGGTCTTGTGCCAGGGTTCTCACCTGCGAGTTGTGCATGTAGAGCACACTGACTTGATCAAGATGGAGACGGACTAGCAAGCTGGTCATGACCCATATCTGCATTTTTTTTGCCTTTCTTGAGAAGGTTGCATAACCTTAAGCTCATCGATTGTTCTAGCTAGATATTTGTCGTCACGAGCATTAAAGCAACATTGACATCTCTTCGCATCTTGGACAAAACTACACCATATTGAATTGCTGTTAAGGAGAGTTGTTTCATGTCCAAGGATCCAAAGGGAGTTCATGTGGAAACAAAAATAATTATTTAAATGAAAATGTAGTGGGATATTGAATTGTCCAAGGATTAAGGCAGTTCCTCTGCCAAAAAAAAAAAAGTCAACATACTTTGCTCTTGTCAAGGCCACATTAGCTCTCCTATCAGAATCGAGAAAGCCTACATTCCCACCATAATTGCATCTAACTATTGAAAGTATTATTATGTCCTTCTCATCACTTGAAATGAATCAGCAGTGTGTACTTTAACATAGAGAAACTCATGGTACTGAAAATTTCCAATTCTTTCTTGCAAAGCAGTTACTTGGGCTGCATATTGAGATATTACACCAACTTTGGTTTTTTCTTCTGGTTGGAGCATGCTGCAGTAGTTTTAGACCAAAGATACACGAATTAGATTTAACGAAACCCTGAAAACGTACATGCTATTTGAAAGCTGAAAAGGTTAGATATACCTTCAGCAAGTCTGTCAACAATATTGGCTGCTATAGCAGCCTCAACCATATATTTTTGAACTCTGACCAATGTGCTCTTTCATACCATCTTCAACATGGATGAATGAATGAATAAGCACCAAAAATATTGCCAGGGAGATAAATGTTGTTATGGTCCTTGGCATCTGGACCATCTATAATTTTTCCATCATAAAAGTTTTCATTTGGAAACTGGCTGATGGAAGGGTGCATTCTATATTGCACATTTAGCAAGTGCTTGTAGTAACCAATTTCACATAATCTCTCAAAGAGGCTTCATCCATACTTAGCCTCTTTAGCAATCTAGAAATTAGGAAATTAGGAGCAAGGAGAAAGTATGAGCTACTATGGATGTACAGAAATAACCACTGGTAACAAACATAAGAATAATAGCATGGAACATTACATTCAAATGATCTTATACTGAAGAAATACCAGGCTCTTTACCATTGATTGTAGCTGCTTGTTATCCCCAATGAGCATGACATGTTTTATCCCTCTGATTGCAAGACGGATCATTGATTCACATTCTTTTAGGTTGGCTTCCTCGTCAATAATCAAGATGTTGCATTCTCATTTGCGCAACCTAGACGACATACAAGGAGTGCAAAATACAAGTTTTGCATTTTGCAAGTAGATGTCCTCTAAAGATCCATGCTTCTCGTAAAACCTAAGCTTCTTCAAGGTATCAATACACTGAAGCTTATTCTGCATAACATGTTTCTCATGGTTGCCCAGCCCATCAAGATTATCAGAATGCTCAAGGATTCTAGTAAGAGATTCATCATCATCTTGACACAGTAACTTCTGCAAGCTGTCTATAAAGCTTTTGGCATACAAGATCCCAGTGTGTATTACACACTTTGGAAGGAGGTCAATTAATGTAGAAGTATATGTTGCAACGTATTTTACTAAAGTGTTGAATGCTTCAGTAAAAAAAAACTCCTTAAATGTCCTTTCACGTGGGACAGCTCGAAAATGAGAAGTGCAATTGATTAGGAACTCCACGAGATCATGCACAGATTGTTCAAACATACACAAGCACTTACACAACTCAATAACACGATTTGTCAAAAATATTTTTGTTAGCTCGCTATCAATATTTACCTTAATACGATCCTTATTACCAAATAAAAGGACGTCACCAAGTGAATGACAATTGCTTTGAGAGGACTTCTCAAATAGACAAACAAGATGAGAAGCCAATTGCAAGATAGCTGTGTTGGTTGGAGCACATGCAAGAATTCTCGGTTGTCCCCGCATCATCAGAAGCATATGTAGAATTACTGAAACTGTTTTAGTTTTACCTGTGCCAGGTGAGCCTCAAATTAGCCGCATAGAAGATCTATGAGAACATTTAGTTGCTAAAATGTAAGTTGCTAATGCATCACTCCGTGATTCATTCAATTCAAAATTATTATAGACAGTCTTAAATTTTTTTGCTTTTATCTGTGCATTGTCCACATTCTCCATCAGCATGTAGCATGTATTAAAAAACCTCAGTGCACAATAAAAGAATGCAAAACGTTCCTCAAATTTTTTAAAAAGAAGAGAAGTGCTAGTGTACATATATTTTATCTACATCCATATTACTTATAAAAGTGATATGTCAGTTTTGATACAAACCATCATAGCCATCCAACTCAGATAGTTCAGTTTTGATATAAACCCCTCGTAATTTAATGTATGCTTAATGCGTGGTATTTTTCTTCGAGTGCAGTATTTAAACTAGTTATAGAAGGAAATACTGGAAGTGAGAAACTTAAGCCATTATTATTTTTGTTCAATACGAGATTGATGATTTCTGAACTCTCTCAGAAACCGTTCATCATCACTTCCCAACTACGTTCATACGTCGTCAGATTAGCCAGGTGATAGCCTGGAAGGAGCTTTGCGATTCAGTTTGCCCCCATGCGGCGATTGCGATAGCCAGACAAAAATCACCGTCGTCTGCCTTTCTTCAAAACCCACTCTACATTCAAACTTAATATCACAAACCGACTTAACCACTAGGATAACGCAAAATACGTCCTCTTTGAGAATTTGGCCTCTGGATTCGAATGTCCTTTCCCATAATAACATGGGATCTCTTGATTTTGGCAAATTCTCCCTCTTTGGTAGAATGAGCTTGACATTGTGCTCATTTGTCCAACTAGACTTCACACAAGATTCCACATTTAGGCCTCCAGAGATGGTATCCATGCTTGAGTAGATTTGATGTCAGGTTTCCTCTAATATTGAACTGCGAAATGATTTTGTGTAGTCTGCTCGGGTTTCAAATTTCTTGGGGACCGTTTCCACCTGTATCAGCATGACAACCTTGAACTGGAGCTGTTTTAAGTTTAGAATAAAGAATGTTGCTTGTAGGGAGAGTCTCATTACCTTAAAGAGGAGCTGTTTTAGCTTCAAGATACTGGAAACCGGCCACGATAGCACCACCCGCTCAAGAGTTTGGTCGGCTTTGTTTAAGTGCGGCATTTCCTCACCGGTGTGAGCTGCTACACGGGGAGGGCCGGAGACTCTGCGCTTGCCTTTACACAATTTTTTTAAACGATTCGGCTCATTGGAATAAAATCGGATTTGACTTAGGCCATCTCCCAATTCCCGGCGAAGCGCGATTCTTACTGTTTCAGTAATTGTTTTATTGTTTTCATATTACCGAGAATTATTATTTTCATCTCTACCCCGACGCCGCTCGCTCTCCGTCGCTGACGCTCCTCAAATATGAAAACAATGAAGAAAAAGTTAAGTATACATAAATATACATTTAGAAAAATTAAGGATTATGAAAATTACACAATCAAAATAAACATTCAACCCACTCTAAAATTCATAATGCTAAATAACACATAATTTTATATAATCTAATTTTTTAAAATCTAAAATCTAGAAGCTGCTACGAAACAAACAGGCCTCGTCGCTTGATACCACAATATCAACCTCTCACACGGAAGTCTATAAAGCAAGCTCTCACAGAAGATTCGGCGTCCAAAGATCCGCGGCCCTTCGCCTCGATCCCTCCACGTCCAGACGAAGCCCTCGAGGTCGCGACACCCCCACCTGGCCACCTCACCTCTCCATTCCCTCGTCGCCCTCCCGATATAGCCGAGGCAGAGCACCATCCCCTCGCACGCGACACCCACCTGCCACGATGCTCGCCGCTCCCTCCGGGCAGATGGCGCTCGGCTTCACGCGCCGCTCGCCCTCGCCTCTCCACTGCCGCCGCCTCCTCCCTAGGCGCCCCGCCGCCCTTCTCTCCCCCCGTCCGCCGGTGCGTAGCCGCCTCTTCCTCCGGTGCGCGGCCGCCGCCTCTCCGCCCCCGTCCGCCGACTCCGCGGTTAGTCCTTGCTTGCACGCTCTCCATCTGGTTCGTTTCGTGGCGATTTCGTGTTTCGTGGGTGAGACGAACCCGGACGGCTGTGCTCCGTACCATCTCGTTAGATTTTCTCCAACGAGTGCGAACTATGCAACTGTTGCAGCCTGAATTACGGCGAGCGCGGGGAAGCTGCGGCGATCCGCTCTCGAGCGGCGCCGCCTTGCCCCAGTCGCAGACTCTTCAACATGAATACTACAACTGTAGGCATCTCTACCTGGCAGTGGCAGTATCCCCTTTCTGCCCACTGGAAAGCAAGTAGCGCTTTGCTTTTGGAAATCCACCTAATTTCCGTCCACCTTTAATTGGTTGCAAGTTCCCGTACATCAGGTAGTCAGGTCATCATCAATTGTTGCTATGCGAGTGTGATCGAGCTGGGCGGTTACACTCATGTCCATTAAGGGGTGCAGATAAGGTGGTACAACTGTTCCTATCATCCCGATCCTGGGTTAGTTGGATCTTTCTTTTTTATGTCTAGGATTTTTATTTCCTTCCGAGCCATGTGGGAGTCTTTATTTTATTACATGCATGCAATTGCGGATGTGTTCCACTCTTGTACATAGAATTGTCAAATCGCGATTACATGCTTGAAATTCAGTATTGTGCTGCAAAATAATAGTTTTATGAACTGTGAATAGTTTATGTAATGGATTACTGAATGGGCGTATTGAATTCTCACTCAGCATATAAAATGTTTTGCCTGAAGCTTGTGTTAATGCACTTTGCAGCTACAATACCCAGTTCGCAGAAAGTGCTCTCCTTTACTTGAGAGTGCTCTATTGCCTGCTGGAAGTGATTCGACTGTGCATGAATGGAAGGCAGTTCCAGATATTTGGAGGACAGCAGCAGAAAAATATGCTGACCGCGTAGCTGTAATAGATCCTTATCATGAACCACCGTCAGAATGGACTTATAAACAGGTAAATCTAAGACTAAAAGTAGGAAGATAACAGATATGCCCATTCATATATGTTATTGTTCCTTTGTTACTGAATAACTAGGTTTAAAGAAAAAGAACATGAATACGAAAGCCATTATGAATAATTAGAATAAGGATATGCTGAGGTTATTGGCACGCTCTTCATTTCAGACGCACACAGATACTACCAAATAATGAATACTGCCCTATTGAGTTATGTGTTTTCATCAACTAAATAAACTCATATCTTCTTCAGTGGATTTAAAATATACGTGCACATTATTAAATGGTGTCTAAATGCTAACTTATGTCCTTATCAGCTTGAACAAGAAATATTGGATTTTTCTCAAGGTCTGAGGACCATGGAAGTTGCTCCAAATGAGAAGCTAGCTCTTTTTGCTGATAACTCAAGTCGCTGGCTAGTTGCAGATCAAGGTAATGTACCTTTCTTGTTTTGGGATGGTCAACATTTATTGTGATCCCCAGTATTCACAGCTCCCTTAATTGTTTCTTTTCCATGGTGATAATTGTGTGGTTTTTTAATCCTTACCGATATTAGCAGCTGGACCACTAGAATGTTAGCATTGAAACAAACGGAACTCCCAAATAGCAATGTTTTAACTATGACATTTGACTATTAAAAATGTCAGCTTGGGCCTGACTTTTGGACAATAGATAAAGGTGTCTTCTACAGCTACACAACACAATGCATTTCTTATGAACTTATCTGCTTAATTATGCGTTTATCATTTATCACGTCTGTTATTTAGAGGAGTTCCTGTAACTATTGTCCAATGCATTTGCTGCTATATTCATCATCGATGATTGCCATTGACACTTCGATGATTGCCATTGACACTTGCAATACAGGGATCATGGCTATTGGTGCTATCAACGTTGTTAGGGGAACACGATCTTCTGATGAAGAATTGTTTCAAATATACACTCACTCAGAAAGGTGATTTTTATCAAATTGTTTTTTAATGTGAATTTCAAATCATTTTCATTGAATTCAACATGTAGGGTTAGAGCCGTAGGAAATTCGAGTCTGACACGACATTAAATTATGTTCCAGTCTTTTATCTCCTTCAACCTAGATGGCCTTATGAGACTTGAACCCTACAATTTTCTTATAGAAGTAATGAATGAAAAAAGGTTAGTTTCTGTTAAGGACAGTTAAGCCAGGCCTTGATAGATTACCATTCATCCAAAATGCCTAATTGAATTCTTCCATTAATTCCGCTTTATGGAATATTGATGTCGGAACTGAGAGGTGTTGAGGGGATATGCAACTCCAGGTGCAAGCTTGGCTTTTTGTTTGGCAGCTAGAGTTAACATAAGAACTCGATGAACTAAAGTATCCTTAGCAATGGAGGGATCAAATAGTCAACCTTTTATATAAGACCTATTTTAGCATGTGACTTCTGCTTGCTTTTTTATAACTATTGTAGGTAAAAATACTTATAATGGGATATTGTTATCATATGCTAGCTTGCCAGAAATTTGATCACAAGAAATTCGCATGTCAGTTCTGTCAACTGGATTGTTTCATCTTGAACTTAACAATGGAACATAGGCTTCACATTTTCAATATAAGACTGATTGGTTGGTTGCTGAGTCAAAATTTCATTGTATTACACAACGTACATGCGAAGCAGATTCGTTCATCAAACTAGAGATGATAGTACTGTGAGTGTTTTATGCTTCTGCATAATAATTTTCAGTAATTTGTTTATTTATAATATCATGTCGTGATTACAAATTTATTGTTTTTTCCCGTCACAGCATTGCACTTGTTGTGGACAGTCCTCAATTCTTTAACCGGCTTGCAGAATCTTTCCTTTCAAGGATTAATCCAAGATTCATTGTGCTACTTTGGGGTGACAAATCATGCATAGATAGCAAAGCTGTGAAGGATATACCACTTTATGACTACAAGGATATCTCTGAACTTGGACGAGAAAGCCGTAATGCACTGCTTAGTTCGTGCCAGCAAGGTATTTTTTTCCTTGATATCATAATGTGGTATGAATCATAATGAATAATTATCTGACTGTGGTTTCATTAAGAATTTTGGTTTGTAACCTTTGCGGACATGTTCATCAGTTAGTTGACTATTTCTAACGGTAAACGACAACAAATTCTTAAGTTATGTTGCCCTGTAGTATTCTCGTCGTGTAAGATGGCATCGCATCCAATAAGATAAGCATCCCAGTCTGTACCACTAACAACTAATAGATGTTTGCTGTAATATTGAGAATGTATTGTCCTTTCTAAATCTCCGATTTAATGTTTGACTTGATCATTTGGTTATATCAAGAGATTAGCGCTTAACTTCTTTTTGGCCCAGTCCAAATTCTTCCAGTGTTCTTGCTAAGCAGCACTCCTTGGGAATCTACTGACTTAAACAAGAGCTTTTACACTTCTTTCTTATTTGTTTCGAGAATAGAACAAGAAGTGATAAACTCACCCATCTTTTAGTTCTTCAGAAAATTCTTCCTTTCTTCGGTGACATAATACTGCAGTATCATGCAATAGATTGATTGCATTTTTCAAAAAAATATCCTGTTCTCCAATGATAATGCCGTATCATGCAGTAGATTGATTATGCTTGTACATTTTAGCAAAGTGTGAAAGTTGCATGCTCAATACTTTATGTTAGTCAACTTGCACCCCATTCCTTCAATTAATTGTTTAGGTTTACTTTGGCGGAGCCTACAACTGACTTGCTTTCAGATTTACTGGCTGAAGAGCAAAGAGATATCTATTTTATGTACAGTTGCTTTCTCACAGCTATGTGCCAGTCAATGGACCTATTGTTTTCTATTTGTCAGGGCAGCATGATATCTTTGAAACTATTACTCCTGAAGATGTGGCAACACTAATATATACTAGTGGAACAAGTGGCACACCAAAAGGAGTAATGCTTACCCACCAAAATCTCTTGCATCAGGTAAAGATAGAAGCATTATGATTTAAACATGATTGTTCAGTGATGGTACGCTGCCTTGTGTAATAGATTAATAGGCACTATGTTGTTTCCGTATCTTGACGTGATTTCCTAATCCCTACAATACAAACATAAGCACTCATGCTTATTGATATTATGTTTTTTCCATGATTTCCTAATATTTCAACTGCCCTTTAAAAAAATTCAACCCAAATTGCTTAGGTTTTCTGTTTGATATATTCCTCGTTTATACACATTACATTTTTATGCTGGTCTGTTTTGTAGATAAATAATTTGTGGGACATTGTACCGGCAGAACCTGGTGATAGGTTCCTTAGCATGCTGCCACCATGGCATGCGTATGAGCGTGCCTGTGAGTACTTCATCTTCACTTACGGAATCCAACAAGTTTACACCACTGTGAAGTACTTGAAGGTATGGTTTCCATATGCTTCAACGTAAATTACCTTACTATAGTTAGTTTCAGCATAAAGAGCCTTGCAATGTTATTATGGGACACTTACTCTAGTTAATTTCGGCGTAAAACCCCTAATAATGTTATTAAGCAGTTGATGTGATCTCATAGTATATTTGTGTGCTCTGCTGCGCAAGTAATGCTGTAATATTCTTTAGCAGCTTACTAAAAGCTGCAAAATGAGTTAGATCTTGTATTAGCATGCAGCAGCCTGCAGAACTCCTTTCTACAGTTCTATCTGTGTTGTTCACTAGTTTTATTGTCTACCTGTTGCAGAAGATGCTAAAGTTCCTTAGGGCATTTTGACATCTTCTATCTTCTTTGATAGGAAGATTTGCAGCGTTACCAACCTCACTATATTATATCAGTACCCCTGGTCTATGAAACTCTGTACAGGTTAGTTTTGTACTGCTCCTTCCATTCTTTTCTATTTGATGCTTTATAATGTGTTTGGTCAAACTTTCTAAAACTTGTCCATCATTATGCTTAAAAGTATGAATGTTGGACATTTGAAAAACATGTCACTAGATTTGTCTTTTAAATCACTTTATAATATTAATTTATTTTATTTTTTATAATAAAAAATAATGGTCACAGTCACACCTCGGGACTGGAAACTCAAAAACATGAATAAAAATAATTGAGGGGTATATTAATAAACTGCTTATGTAGAGTATTCTACAGGAAATGATTGGACAATTAATAGGGACACTTCAGTGCACTAATGCAGTGGTGCCCACAATGTGGCTCCATGCAGGTAGCAGTTTAGGCAAGCTAGAACTCTTTTTTTGTCATTGAATGGTTGAGAGGAGTGACGCTTCTTGTAAAGTCTTTTATCCATTTCCTAATTTTCTTCTTCTCTGTACAGTTCAATTCACAGGCAGATTTCTTCCGGTTCGGCTGCTCGAAAAATTATTGCTCTTTCACTTATCAAGATAAGTTTGCTATATATGGAGGCAAAGAAGATCTATGAGGTCTGGACACTGAGCTGGCATAAGTTACTTCATTTACTTAGCTGCAACAAAAGTACTTCAAAGATGTTATACTTCATTTCTCTCATTCTTTAATAACCAGACGATCTAGAAATTCCTGTATCATTAATTTCTACTTGTGGCCTCTTTCTCCGCCTGACTCAATTTCCTTTTCCTCCTTGTCTCTTCGATTGGAAAGGGAACAGTTTTATCAAACAATCCTGTTGAACCATCATTCATTGTCTATATGGTCAAGTGGCTATGGGCAAGAATTGTTGCTGCATTTCTGTGGCCTCTGCATAATCTGGCAAAGATACTAGTCTACAAGAAAATTCATTCAGCAATCGGGATTTCAAAGGTACATTATTTTGCTTATATGTCTATTTCTGTGTTACCTTGATGATCCTTGCACTTTTGAGTATAAATTGAGCTTAACTCCTATCTTGAAAAGTACTTAAATAAATCACGTGGTTACGGTGATAACTTGCAGGCTGGCATTAGTGGCGGTGGAAGTCTTCCGATGCATGTTGATAAGTTTTTTGAGGTAGAGGTTTAGCACTAAACTTCTTATTTTAAATGTTGATACCTTTTATCAATATTTTGTTTCTTTCAGGCCATTGGCATTAAAGTACAAAATGGCTATGGTCTAACAGAGACTTCTCCTGTGGTAGCTGCTAGACGACCACTCTGTAATGTAAGATGAGGAACCACTTATTTTACTCATTAAATGGATATGATCATATGTACTGTTTCCTGTTTATAGCATATGGTAGTACTAACATGAGTAGTTTATGTCACATGAAGGTTCTTGGCACAGTTGGCCACCCAGTAAAGCATACTGAAATCAAGGTTGTCGACCTAGAAACTGGTGAGGTGCTCCCACATGGTTCGAAGGGGATTGTGAAAATTAAAGGACCACAAGTAATGAAGGGATATTATAAGGTTCTATTTCCTCGCTTTACTGATGCAAATCAATTGCCAAATATAAATCAGACTGATACCGATGTTCAGTGAACATATTGTTGGGTCAAAGTAACACTTTCTTTAGGTAGAAATGGGCAGATTACTTCTCTTTTCATTTAACAAAAATTAGGCAGCTCTTCGTGGAACATGGTTTTAGGTTCTTTGAAAATAAAAAAATTATGTGTCTTGTAAGCCATAACTTTGACTCTTATTGGACAGAGTTATTAGCCACTTGATATCTTTGTTAAGTATTTGGCAAAAATACTGGACCTTTAATGTTCCTAAATGTCATCTTTTTTATTTAATTTATTGATTGTTCAGGATGGTGTCGATAGATATAGCCAAAACCAAAATGGAGATAAAGAACAAGTTATCTTAATCGTACAATTCATGTTTAGGCACACTCTTGGAAAAATAATATTAATTGAATCTTGTTCAATTTTCTTGGCAGACTTGTTTCTCTCATAAAATTTTGTTTGTCATAGAACCCATCTGCTACAAATGAAGCACTGGATCTAGAGGGTTGGTTCAACACTGGAGATATAGGTTGGATTGCACCTCACCATGCCGTAGGGCCAAGTCGGAGGTGTGGAGGGATGGTTGTTCTTGATGGGCGTGCGAAGGATACAATAGTTCTCTCTACAGGTTCAGATTATAATTACTTTCTCTTTTTTCTCAGAATGTAAACCAATTGTAAGAATCTATTTTTGGTCATATTTATTTATGATTTTATTATGCTAATCACTGCTTGGTCTTTGATGTTGCACTGGAAATCAGAATTCCATTTGTCATTGATATCATGTAATTTTTTACTGCACTTGACTATCTCATTGGTAGGTGAAAATGTTGAACCTGCTGAGATCGAGGAAGCAGCCAGCAGAAGCAACTTGATTCATCAGATAGTTGTGATCGGACAAGTAAGAGATATGCCCTGTTATAATCATTACTACGATCAGTTTAGGTGCCTTTATGTGGGCACATATCTTTTTCTTGATGCAACAAGGGGAAATAATCTGAAGAAAATATCCACGCCATAGTGGGAAACTGGTCATGTTACTGTACTGCATTGCAGTTGCATTTATCAAATTTATCACGAAATTTTTTGTGGTGATGAGATTATATTTGGATATTGCAATGATAAGTAGATTAATACCATTGAAGTCACGAAGTTCTTGCCTTTATTCTTTGCATAGGATCAACGCCGTCTTGGTGCTATAATTGTTCCCAACAGTGATGAAGTTCTGGCAGAAGCAAAAAGAAAGTCCATTCTTGATGATAATGGCGAACTAGCTAAAGATACGGTCATGAACTTGCTATATGATGAGCTGAAAACTTGGTAAGAGTTGTCCGGTCTGTTGTTATTTCTTTCTGTCCAGTTAATCTCTCGTTCTCTTACGCTCTGCACGCAAACTACTATTTGGGATCTTGAAACATGGGCTAAAAGAATTTAAAGAGAGGAACATTATAGCGTTTTTCTGCTGATTGATGAGGAGATGGTTACATAGATGCATGGGTTTTCATGACATATTTCAAGATTTTAATATTTAGGTATGATTTTAAACGTTTCGGTTAAATTAGAGCAAGCATTGAACTATTTTGTTAATAAATGTCAGGATGGCTCATTGCGCTTTCCGTATTGGTCCAATTGTAATTGTTGATGAACCATTTACGGTAAGTTTTCGCTTATTTATGATCGAGAAGTTCTTTTGCTTTGCAAGCTTGACAATATTTTCCTGTTCAGATCGACAGTGGTCTGATGACACCCACCATGAAAATACGAAGGGACAAAGTGACAGCCAAATATCACAGAGAGATCAACGCGTTGTACAAGTGATCTGTAGTGTTCCTGCGTCGGTGCAGACAGTAGCTGTAATATGGCATTATATTGAGAGGACAGTAGTGTCCTTCTCAGGATTGAAATTTCGCGAGGAGAAGAAATATCTAACTTTAGAATTTTCTTTTTTCACTGATATATGAGATCATGGAGCAGAGCACGGAAAATAACCGAAATTAATTTTGGCCTCTTTTCTGGTAAACGAAAAAATATATAAAATTGAAATCCCTAGTTCTTCTGGTACTAATAAACATGCATGTGAACGATGGCTACGTAATAACTTTTTACAACCAGTCGTCTATCTTATGTATGGACACGACATCGGATCAGATCGGACGGCCGGCGGGGGCCGCGGACGCAGCAACATGGAGCCAGACGGCAACAAAGGCCATCGCCAAGGCCGCCTTGAGCAGCCCGCCGACCACCGCCCGGCAACAGCTGCCACCTGCAGCAGCAACACTGTCCTCTCCGTCGTTCTGATCGGAGTTGTTGCTGCCGTTCTTGCTACTAGAGGCCTCCGCTTCTTTGCTCTCCGTCAGCGCCGGCGGCTCCTTCTTCCTCTGCTTCCGGCGCTCCTTGCGCGGCTTCTTCTCCTTGTGACCGTTCGCCCTGCCGCCGGCGCCGTTGCTCTGCACCTCCCTATTGACGTCGAGGACGTTGGCCACGGCCGGCGCCTGCTCGTCTACGTCGCCTTTCTTGTTCTTGGGCTCTCTGTAGGAACGCTTCGCCGCCTCGTTGTCGCCGGGGTCGTTGTCGAACAGGCTCGCCCACATGTTGATGCTCGCCGTGATGCCGCCGACTTGTCGCGCCTCCATCTCGATCGATTCACGTACGTTCGATCCCAACGTGCCAGGCAGGCAGGCTGATTTGCGCGAGGATCAAGGACGATGTTCGTGACTGCAGGTGATCTGATCGATCTATATAACAGCAGCAGAGTATTTCGATGGAGTATGTTGCACGCACGGTCCGAATCGACCAGCAGGAGTCAAATCCTGTACGGATGCACGTACGTACGGTAGCAGGGGTCCTGTCCTGCCTACGTACGTACGTACTGGAAACGACCGGTACGCACATATACACTTGCACAAGCTAGGAATCGAATCCGGACGTACTTGAAACGGAAAGAAAGGTCGAGATGCATTCGTGAATCACGGAAGGCTTCTTTCTTGGAACTCAAGCATGCATGCATGCATGATTCATACGTGATCAAATCAACGGCGGATTCGGCGTGGAAAACGCACTCCGAGGCGGACTCCTCGAGGGATCCAACGGCCTCGATCGCGTCCTGGGGCCCGGGCCTATATAAAGCGCGCGGCGCCCGCCACCGAGGCCATCGATCGATCAAGCACCAACCAACCCCGCGATCCAGTCGAGGAGGGGACGAGGGTTTAGGCGGCGGCGGAAACCCTAGCTAGCTCATGGCCGCCGCAATGCCCAATCTCTTCGACCTTCTAGACCTCGCCGACGGCGAGTACGGCGCGGCCGCAGTGTCCGTCGTCGTCAGCAAGAAGAAGGCCGAGGCAGCCGCCGCGGAGGCCGCCGCCAAGGCCGAGGCGGCCGCAGCAAGGTCCGCCGCGAGGGCCAAGGCCGCCGCCACCAAGGCTGCAGCGCAGGCCCAGGCCGACCCCGAGGCGCGCCTGGCGGAGGACAAGTCGGGGGTGGAGGAGCCGGAGGCGGAGAAGGAGCCCGCGCCGAAGCAGAGCTACTACAACATCCTGCAGAAGCAGTATGGTACGTACCGGTTTCGAACGATCTCCTTAAATCTCTAGATAGGTGAGATGATCGTGTTGGTGTGATTCTGTTTCGTGATTAGTTTGGTTGGCCGTTGGGTTGTAGTGGTTGGTTAAAGATGCATCCTTTTTGCTAGCAGTGTAGATCTGTCTGTCTGCTTGGTGTATCAATCGATCAATATGGTCATGTGGTGGCGCGATTACCTGCTAGAATTATGAGATTCTTAATTCCGATCTCGTTATATTGAATCTAATATATCGCCTCATTGGCTATATCTACATGTAACTGTAACTGTATTGTATTGTTGCCGTTTATGTCAGACTGTTTTATTTTGTAATCGTAAATAGTAATGATTCCTTTGACTCTATCGTGACTTGTTATTCGTCCCTAATGTATGCCACACTTCGATTTGATCCTCATGCTGCCATGTTTTTGCTGGATTATTTCAGTTAAAAGAAAATTGACGGAGGAGCAAATAAAATTGACGGAGGAGCAAATGAATCTGTTGGAGGAGCAAAGGAATCTGTTGGAGGAGCAAAGAAAAATGCCTGAGGAGCATGGAGGGAATGGGAACAGCGAAGGTGCGTCTAATTATGTGTTAGAATTTTGAGATTCCTAATTCTTATCTTGCTTGATTGAATCTAACCTATCGACTCATTGATGATGACTGTTTTATTTTTCTATAGTAAATACTAAGGACTATGCCAAAACTATCAATCACCCTTATGACTCTATGTGTTATTACTGTTGCTGGCTGACTTGTGATCATATGGTTATCATTACTTTCTGTATGTTTAATAATGTATGCCCGTGTTTTATTTTCATGAACAATTGAATTCATCCCTAATCTATGCTACACTTCGATTTGGGTCCCATGCTGACATGTGCTTGCTGGATTTCAGCTCGAAGAAAATTGAGGGAGGAGCAAAGAAAATTGAGTGAGAGACAAAAAAAATTGAAGGAGGAGCAAAGAAAATTGAAGGAGGAGCTAGGAGCGAATGTGAACGACGAAGGAGGCCGTGGCAGAGAATTGAAGGAGAAGCAAAATAATTTTTGGGAGGAGCAAAGTAAATTTTGGGAGGAGGAAAGAAAATTGTGGGAGGAGCAAGGAGGGAATGGGAACGGAGGAGGCCGTGGCAGAGGGCAAGAGCCTGTTGATGGGCGTCGAGGCAGCTTTCAGGGAGGAAGGTGGTATGGCAACAACAATTATTATAGTGGCAATGGAAATGGCCACAACAATTATCATGGTGGCAATGGCAATGGCCACAACAATTACAAGGGTAATAGCAATGGTGGTTACGGGCAGGACTACTATGAGAACAATGGCCCGTATCTACAAGAGGTATATGGTGGTTACGGGCAGGACTACTATGAGAACAATGGTCCGTATCAACAAGAGGTGTATGGTGATGATCAGTACTACTCACATAGATATGACGAGAGGCAGACAGAAGGTGGTGACTACTACAATAATGGTGAGAGGCAGGGGTACCGTGGGGGGCAGTTTATAAGGCGCCAGTACAGGCCCAAAGAGAAGGCGGTTTCTGATGCTGGTACAGATGCTGACCACAAGCCTGAAGAAAAGGTGCAGAAAGCCGGTGCTGTTAATGGTGATGCTCTGCCTGCTTCTGAATCAGAGAAGTCTACAGGGTAAATTGTGCAGATAATTTTTGCATCTAGTAAGTAAATATTTTTTAAGCTTATCGATGTTGGCATGCTCCATTGCCAGGGATGCTGGAAAAGATGATTCTAAGGCAGGAGAAGGTGGCGCTGAAAACAAGAAGAGATTTATTCCAAAGGTGAAGCTCAACGGCTCTGAGAAGAGGAAGCTAAAAAAGCAAGATCCAAAGGTGGATGGTTTTAAGAAAAATACCGACAATGAACTGGAGAAGGTGAAGAAGAAGGATTCTGAGGTTGATGGTTCGAAGAAACAGACTGACAAGAAAACAAAGACAGGTTATCTTCAGGACGAAGAGAAAAAGGTAATTCGCTCTTCTCCACCTGCCTTGTTTATCACTGAAGATCCATGGAAGAAAATCATGTCCCTGTCAACTTTCTTGTTTGCCAACTTTATACGGGATAGCAAAATTTGAACAGGACATGACCCTTACTGAATACGAGAAGATTCTTGGAGAGAAAAAGAAGTCTTCCGAGGGCGCAAAAACTGAGGTGAGGAGGATCACTGCTGAAGAATTTAAGGGTCTGCAGATCTTGGAGAAAAAGAAGCTAGATGATGAGGAAGATAGCAAGGCAGAAAAAGTTCAGCACAAGGGAAAGGAAGCTAGCAAGAAGGCAGGAAATGTTCAGCCCAAGGGAAATGCAGAGGAAATTGAAGCTCGCAAGGTAACAAAATTCCCTAAATCTTTGTTACAAGTTGATGCTCTCCATAATTCTTTCAAGTTTAAATACTTTGCCACAAAATAGAAAGGAACCATAATCTGTAATATTTATTACTAGATCTCCCGGTATAGCAGTTCTGAAATTCCTTCCTGATTGAAGATTGTGATTTTAGCTTTCAAGCCAAATAACGTTTTTTTTTGTTTTACTTTGTGCCATCTAATTCTCACGATTGTTTGCAGGCTACCATCATGAATGAGTTGTTTGAGCATGCTGACAGACGGGAGTACTTTCCTCGCCCACCAAGGCGTGAAGATGGCTCTTCAAACGGTAACTACAGAGGTGACGGCGCTCCTGGTCGCTTCAATGGTGGTTTCCGGGGCCGCAGCCGTGACAACAGCTCCGAATCTAGGGGTTCTGGCCTTGGTGATAATGGCAGAGTAACCGAGAATGACGCTGGGAACAACGGCACCGGCGCGCCATGCGGTGGCTACTATGGCCGCGGGGATGGCCGCCGCGATGAGTACAGGGGAAGGGGCAACGGTGGATACCAGCAGTCAGGCTACAGTGACAGGGGCAACGGTGGATACCAGCAGGGCGGGTACAAGGGCAGATACCAAGAGCGCGATGGCAATGGTGGGTACAGTGGCCGTGGCAATGGCAGATTCCGGCAGAGGGGCTACTCGGAGCGTGGCGGCAACGGCCGCTACCCTTCTCGTGCCCAAATCAACGTTGAAGATCCGGTTAGCTTCCCGGCGCTGACTGGGACATCAGCAGCAGTGGGGTCTGCGGCTCCAGCTCCGGCCCCGGCCTCCGCACCGGCTCAGGCTCAGAACTAGGTTCCAATCTTAGTTTTGTTTTTTGCGAGGATGTGAGGAGAGAAGATAGGAGGAAAGCCGCGTTTTTTCTCTTCAATTTCTGTAACGGAGTCACTTAGTACACTACTGCTATGATATTCAATTCTGCTTTTGGTACAAGCAAATATCGTTTTTCTTAATAGCTTTCTGTTGCTTGTGGTAACTCGTGACACATGAGAACGACAGATCAATCGTGGGTGTTGTGGTTGCAATGTTACTTCATTGGTTGCTTGTCTCCTATCTAGTGGAAAATAGAAACTTTACTCAAAACTGTCAAAGTACCGTTGGAGGGATCGTATCGATTGATTTGCGATTGAAGTATGAAACTATGGATGGACTTGAATCTTGTTGGGGACTCTGGATCCAGGAAAATAAATAGGAAAATGTGATGCTTGTGAAATAAATAGGAACGTTTTTTTTATATTTGATTGTGTATATGATTTAGGATGCAGAGAAGCTAACCAGACTTGTGGAAACACGGTATATTTCAAATAAGATTAGAATTTAATATTATATGGTGTATTTATAAAAAATAAACGCAATGCAATCTTTTCTCAATTAGTTTAAACAAATACAGGCAACCAAAATGGAAAAGCACGCAACCAGCTCAAATAAATGAAAGTGGCAAAGCACACAACCAGCTCAAATAAATGAGCGAAGCGAGGCATAACGCTGACGTCAACCTGACGGCAGGCATGACGCCCGGCGTGCGCAAGCAGGTCGTCGGCACGGGCACGTCCCGGAAGAAGCCACGGCCGCCTGCGCTGCCGCAAAGGAAAAGGAATGCCTTGGTGGCTGCCGCACCGTCAACCCCATCTCTCCGTCCGGACTTATTTATCCACGCAATTCAATCGAATCGTGGTCAAACACTCCCGAGCCTGCTTGCAATGACGACGACGACGACGATGAGGCTGAGGCAGCACCTCACCTCCACCTCCCCTATTTATGGCATGCCACCCACCTTCGCCAGGATCAGCAACACCCATCACCGCCTCTCCGTGACACCACCGCAAAAGCGAACAAGTACTACCAAGAACCTTCTTGCTCCCGCTTCTGATCGTTCCACTAGCCTTCTTGATCCCAACCGTACTCCTCTTGCTCCCAGCTCGAGCCATGTCGTCGTCGTCATCGACTTCTTCCGATGCTGCCGTGGCGGCCGCGGCGCCGTTCGAGAACCCGAGGACGGTGGTGAAGAAGCTCCTGGCGGAGTCGCAGCCCGAGGGACAGGGCGCCACCGTCCGGAGGAGCATCGGCAGGTGAGTGCCGACCTTACCTACACCCAATCCCACAATTCGCCCTACTGATTGGTGATTCCGATGAGGCGTTGACCTTTATTTTCTGCAGGCACGAGCTTAGGAACCTGGACCCTTTCCTCATGCTCGACGAGTTCTCAGGTAGGTCGATCAACTCTTCTGCGGCGGTTGCCCGCCTAAATTTGCAATCTTCGGATTGGATGCGCAAATGATCAAACTTTTCAGATTGACTTCCTATGGACTCTTCTTCATCTTGTCTCAATTCCTTTTGGCAGTCTCCAAACCCGCTGGATTCCCCGATCATCCCCACAGAGGATTCGAGACCGTCACCTACATGCTTGAGGTGCGTATCCGTCCCTTGTTTGTTTACACGATCATGTGCTTGGGTGTTGCTCGCGAGGTGTTTGCTGAAATGATGCGGGTTCGTGCTGCAGGGGGCCTTCACCCACCAGGACTTCGCTGGCCACAAGGGCACCATCAGGGCAGGGGATGTGCAGGTCCGGATCTACTCTGCCCTCTAATTGACGACATGACCGTGATCTTCATGCCATGCCGTTCATTGTTTCGATTCGGCACAACAGAAAGTAAAAAAGGTCAATTTGGTTCTTGTGCTGACATTGTCCTCTCTGAATTCTACAGTGGATGACGGCCGGCCGTGGCATCGTGCACTCGGAGATGCCGGCGGGCGACGGGGTGCAGAAGGGCCTCCAGCTCTGGATCAACCTCTCCGCAAAAGACAAGATGTGTGCACGAGCAATTTCCTTGATTATCTTAGCATAATCCTTTTGATATAATCTCAGACTGCATGGCTTGTAGAGTGTTCTTGCAAGTTGTCACTGCCTCATTTCTTTGCCTGCTGGATTTCAGGATCGAGCCCCGGTACCAAGAACTCCAGAGCAAGGACATCAGCCGCGCCGAGAAGGACGGCGTCGAGGTCAGGATCATCGCCGGTGAGGCCTTTGGCGTGCGGTCTCCTGTCTACACCCGTACCCCCACAATGTACATGGACTTCACCATGCAGCCAGGTTCCCAGCTGCACCAGCCCGTCCCGGAGGGCTGGACCGCCTTCGTGTACATCATCGACGGCGAGGGCGTGTTCGGCCGGGAGAAGGCCGCCCCCGTCACCGCGCACCACTGCCTGGTGCTCGGCCCCGGCGACGGGCTCAGCGTGTGGAACAAGTCCGGCGCGCCGCTGCGGTTCGCGCTGGTGGGCGGGCAGCCGCTGGGCGAGCCGGTGGTGCAGCACGGGCCGTTCGTGATGAACACGCGAGCCGAGATCCAGCAGGCCATGGAGGACTACTACTACGGCAGGAACGGGTTCGAGAAGGCCAGGCAGTGGAGCAGCTCTGCCTGATCATACGAATCCTCCGGTTCTGCTGCATCCTTGAGAAATTGACATGAAAAAAGAGGGGAAATTTGTCCTCCTGCACATTTGGGGGAGACTAGACCATTACTTGATACTCTGATCTTGATCATTATTTTTCCATTGTTTTTTTCTTGTTGTAGAAGGATTTGCTTGTCATGGTGATTGTAATATGCAGGATGACAAAATTAATCCATAGTCTCAATAATTGTTTCTTTGCATTGTTGATTTATTGTGTTCTTGTGCAAGATACAAACGAAGTCAAATTGACAATCTGCCCTCCAACCTTCCGCATTAAATTCCATTCATTTGGATTAGGAATTTTTTTTCGTCGGATTTTTTTTTTTGTCCCATATAAACCAAGTTTTTCCAAGACCAAGAATCTATGTCTGTACCCACGTGTCATCGTAAACGGCATGCCACGTGGCAAAGTTCTAATCGGACCTCAAGGCGCTCAGCTTGTGCCCGCCACGGGTTGCCGCGCCGGAGGATGGACGGCCGCGACGCTCCTCCCACCAAAATCCAGTCAAATCCGTCCGTCCCTGCGCTGTCCAGCCCACTCGAATCAGACCCTCACCTCGCGCTTCCCCTCCGGCCCTCCGCCTCCTCCCACCACCACCACCGGCAGTGGCGACCAGCACGGCAGCCATCACCACCGCAATGCTGGCCGCGTCCCTCAAGCCCGGGCCTTCTCTTGCGGCCTTATCCCCTTCCACCCGGAAGCCCGCTTTGACAGTTTCCTCCCCTCTCCGCCTCCAACGCCTACATCTCTCTGCCGCCGCAACCGCCGAGGGCACCGGCGCTACCACCAGCGAGGGGGACGCGTCCTCCTCCGCTCCCACGATCGATGAGGCGCGCCTAGTCCAGGTTCGTAGTCGTAGGACTTGCGAGCTGCCCATCTCATCTGTTTGGGAATGCGCGGTTGCTGTTCGATGTAATGCCAACATGGGGGGTCGAGTAAGGATGTCGTGCCTGTTACTTGCAGTTCGCGGCGGACTGGCAGGCTGCGCGAGCGGACAAGGACCAGGGGAAGATCCTTACGCTGCCGGTTCTGCGGGTTGATCGTCAAGTTCAACTCCCTGCAGGGTTTCGTGCCGAACCCCGAACCCTCTCCTCAGCCCCACGCATCGGTGTAAAGGTAGCACTTTATCTTATTGACTTTGTACAATTTACCGGGCTTTTGTGAACCTTTTGTAATTGTCAATTTGCCAAGAAATATGAGTCCGCGGTTGATTATAGTTAAGCTTGCAGATCCCAAGAGGCACATCCAAGATGTTACAAAGGACCTAGTAGGTTCGTCCATTTCTATCAAGGTAACTGAGTTTTTTCTTCCTTTCTAGCTGCTTTTGTAACCTAATGAAATAAAAAGAATGATGGGCCAAAAGTGTGTTTCATGTTATCTATCGAATGCCATGGCTCAGCTCAATATCTCATATCCTATTGGAACTTGAACCTGGCCATCTCGTCCACTGCAATCACAAACGAATAAACTGTTAGTTACACTCACAGTATGGTTTCTGCCTGACACGGTTACTCTGGAAATTAGATTAAATGAGCTCAAGATTTCATGTTTCCATTTTTATGTGCTTTTGCTAAGACACTGAATCTTATCACTTTAGGTGGCTGAAGTGAATGAGGAAGAAAAGAAGCTTGTATTCTCTGAGAAGGATGCTAGTTGATCTACATACTCTTCTCAAATCAAGATCAGCGATATCTATGATGGAATTGTGGGCTCAGTTTTCTACTATGGTGCATCTGTTCACCTGCGACTTCCTGATGGTACCTATTGGCAATACCTTTGACATTTTTTGTGCTCACTATTCGATGTAAAGTTTCTGACAACAGCTACACTCAAACAGGAGGTTATCATCTTACTGGTCTTGTACATATTTCCGAGGTGTCTTGGGACCTTATCCAAGATGTCCAGGGTTTTTTAAATGAAGGTGATGCTGTCAAGGTCCTGGTGGTGAACATTGACACGTAAATACTTTCTTGTGCTTTACTGAGCTTGCTGCACAATGGTTAATGTGTGTCTTCTTGACATGGTTCTCATGACATAATTTCTCGTGGAAGTATAGATGTGATATTATATTTTTGGTGTAAAATGCCGAGTTACTGTATGATAGAAACACGATACATTTTCTCAATGTAATTGTTAGTAGAATCAGTTGGCATGTACTAATAAATTGGTATACAATTGACTTAAGGGCGTGATAACTATTGGGAACATGTATGCCAAGTGTCAGCAATATCAAATTAGCGACCTTTCAGTATGCAAGATATACAATTCATAGGTGTCAGTGGAATAGAATAACTCTTAGTAATGCTTGTGATCCGTTTCAGGCTTTTAGCAAAGCAACACTTTTCTTTCAGTTAAAAAGAACCTATGAATTGTATATCTTAGTAATGCTTGTGATCCGTTTCAGGATTTCAGGCTCATAGTTGCTGGATCTCATTACAAACCTGGACTAACGTTTTTTATTTAGTTACACAGGTGCCAGTTAAGGACAACAAATTCAAGCTTCTTGCACGAGCTGACCGGCAGGTTAGAATTCTTTTGATATACACAGTGTTGCTTTCTTTTGTAATGAGTTTCATTATGCAAGTATTTGGCATGGGCTTGTTCAGTCCCAAGTACAAAATTCATAATTCGTTTTTACTTGGCAGGTCCAAGAAGTGTATTTGACAACTTCCCTCGACCGGGAGAGCATAAAGAGGGCTGTACAAAGAGTACTAGGGCGTGTTCCATGAGTCTGACACACAGGAAGTAGGAACAGAGGTGTGCTTATCCTCCCCAATTTTCTAACTAAAGCATTATATTGAGTCAACAGTACGAGTAAACAGCCCAAATTATTCGTCAGTGTTCCCACACTCTGCTGAATTTTCATCTCTGTTCTAGACTGCACAACCAAAGGCTGTAAATATCTGCAGTACCACAATGAGTAGGTTAGGCATCAATCGCGCACCCGCTAAACAAACATCTCGTTAAATGGTGCCGTTTCCAATGTTGGCACAATGATAGAGTAAAGAGTTGTGTGTATTTGCTGGGGTCTGCCTTCTGATGCCCTATGTACTTCATGCCGTGAACTCAGTTCACTGCATGTACTCGTCTGAACTCTTGAGCCTTGAGGCAACTTGTGTATATGAATGAATATACGTAAGTTAATGTTACTACTCAGTAGCTGTTGATGTACGCCTTTCTTGGCAAAGCTGCTTCTTGCAAGATGTAAGTTTATTTTAGTAAGGCTTATGGTTTACATTGTTTAGAACCTACCAAGTATCAACCACTCGGTTTGTTTTGTTGCTTAGGTGGTGTTCGGATGAGAATGATTGTCTCGTGGTATTTTACGATTTAGTAAGTTTTGGACCCAAACTGGTTATTATTCTTGAAAAAACTACTTCTGATGATGCACTATCTGATAATTCTGAATTCTAAACAAGTCTTGACTGTCTCCACTGTTGTCTGCTGGGGGTTGGGGCTTGAGACTGACTGATACTGCTTCTTTCTAAACATTTTCGGTACCATCTACGAGCTAGGTACGCACAGTAAATCTAATCATTCAAATACTAAGCTGCACCCTTGCGCTGGCATGATCCTAACTGTCGAATCGAACTGACTGGGACATGGATCGATATTATCCAAAGGGAGGGAGGCATCTTGACGCCCCTAGAACTAGATCAAGCAAGACATCTTGACGCCCCTGTGGGTTCGTGGCAGGCATTTCCAGGTGGCCTTCAGGGTAAGAATACGATCGATTCGGTCGCCACTTTGCGTGCGTGCGCCTGTCAGTCTATGTGTGCCCTAGTGCCATGGTCTCCTCGAGTGATACTCCCTAAGGCTTCCAAACAAGAAATTGCAGTGATGATCGCGAGAAGCATCATCCTCACCCGGAGGACGAATCTGGAGCCGGCCGATCACGCTCGCCGACGACACAAACAACAAGAAACCAAAGCCTCCCGCACGGCGCGGTGCTTCCCCGGCCAGAAGTTCCTGCTCCTTCCCGTGTCCACCGTCGACAAGCTCAAGAAAAGATCCCGGAGATCTCCATTGGCGCCTTCGCCGACGACGAGGCCGGCGAGGAGGAAGAGGATGAGGGGAGAGAGGAGGTGACCTCGGGGGGAAGGTGGGGGGGGGGGGGACCAGGACTACAGCAGCGGCGTCGCAGCGTCGTCGGAGGACGACCAGGAGACGGCGGCCTATAAAGGGGACGGCCGAGCCCACCTTAGCGCGGCCCAATACAGACCCGCCTTAGCCCGGCCCATTACATACACACCTTAGCCCGGCCCAAAACAGACCCACCTTAGCCCGGCCCATTACAGGTCCGGCCTACCTACCCGTCAACGGTGGGGCCCACGCCGGTGTGGTGCACTCTCCACTACACCCCCACCACCGGCCCACGTGCGCATAAACAGTGCAGTGTAGAGAGGCACGTGTGAAAGAAAACAGATTTTAGAGGATCTAGACTTTACGAGACACTATTTACGTTTTTATCTCTCACATATTATTATAAGACAAAAGATTTTTCATAGTATAATAACATAAGGGTCATGTAGAATTTGCTTTAAACGTAAATTCCGTATCCAACCGCTCCGCCTAGCCCACTTCAACCCCTCTCCCACTGGGAAGGACTCGGAGGAGTCGGAGTCGGAGTCGCCCGCTCGCCCTGCCCTTCCTGCTCGTGTCTCCGACCACCTCGTCGCCCGCCTCACTGCTCTTCCAATGGCCGCGCCCTCCCACTTCCACCTCCTCGTCCGCCCCCAAATCCTAGCCCTGCCCGCGTCGCGGGCCCTCTCCGCCCGCCGCCTCCGCCCTGTCGCCGCGCTCGGCGGCGGCGGTCTCGCCGACGCCGGCGAGCTGTTCGGCCGTGTTGAGGCGCTCCTATACACCGTCGCGGACGCCGCCGTCTCCGCGGCCCCGGAGGCCGTTGCCGAGGGCGCCGGTAAGACCAAGGAGGCCGGGGACTGGCTCTCCGGCATCACCAACTCCATGGAGACCGTGCTCAAGGTGCGTTTCCTACTTGCTAGCGCCTGACTCCGCGTCTGCGTATGCTTTTGTGCTGCTTTCTCGGGGCTCGATTGGTTCAGGGTTTATGCGTGGACTGCTTCCCGTGCCGTGTGTGTACGCGTCTTCCCTATTCTGTTTTGGGAGTCTGCGCAGCTGTGTCGAGTGAGATGTGTGATCCCCTTTTTTGTGCTAAAATTCTACGATGCTGGAGTAGAAATGTTAGTTAGAATCTACTACTTACTTAGATTGTGTTGGCTGAGAGCGATCCACTCAGAGTTTAATTCAGGTATCCCTGTGTTGATGTTGCAAAGGAGCGTTGTGTTTTCTGAACATGATCCGAAATAGTTAATGTGGCGATGGTATCCTCTTGCCGCAGGAGGGCTGAATTTAATTAGAGGTCCGAATACCCACATGAGGCAACACAATTATTAATATTTTCTCTATAAAAATATTGGGAGTTTTTGCAGCTTACTGACTCTCAGGCAGCATTTGGTTGAGTTGAAGGGTCATGGGATTTACACCAAGGCCTCAAGGCCACCAACAACGGCCGTCAGAGTCTGCATGCTTGTGAGCAGTATCCTCACATAGCTTCATGGGAGGATAATATTTGTCATGCCCTATCAGTATAGAGTATACAACCCAGTTCAAATTTATCACTATTTTTTTATTGAATTTTTCGCCTAAGCACTTTAGCTAAGGTTTTGCTATGGCAATGATTGCATGGACTGCTACCTAGACATTTAGCTATGAAGGCAAATTACTATCATTACTCGAATAACTCTGTATTGGATCTGCACTCCTGCAGACATACAGTGTTGATACTGATATGTGTAATTGCTACTGTACTTGAGGACCTGCAGCGATATAAGAACTAGCTTTTTTTCTTCCAATTTCCACTACAGTTTCATTGACTTTCACAACAAGAAGAAAAAACTTCCCTGACATCCATGCTGTAAGCTCATTAAGTAAGATTGAGTTGTCACAGGCACTGATAGGGAAGATGGACTGAAAAACAAGACTCAATTGAGGTTCAAAGGAAAAGGGGAATGACTGCATATAACGATTGGTGTTCATTTAATTGAAAGAGTTGCTGGTTAGTGTGTTTTGAAATCTACAATAGTTTATTCCACTGGAAAATCACTTGAAGGATCGGTGAAATTCCGCTTATCCGTTCATGCTTGTTTTGACTCTTTTGAGAACATAATACCATATTTTGCTGTTGTAACTCCCAAGTCCCAATACAGAAAAGGATGTTTGATCTGGAAGATGAAAAATTTTGAATTTTCACTAAGGTTGAGAAAGGAGATGAAGGGAGAGCCATTTACATCCCATTTTCCTGCATGTCTGTGGCCGTGTGCCTGTGATCATATGAGTGACCTCTCTAGTTTTATTATGAACTTATGGATGATTATTATAATATGTTTCAGTTCAATCTGTGCATGTGTCTTATGGTTTTTTCTTATTCTCAATTTGTGTCCTCTTCTTCTTATATGTTCATATCTGCTTCAACACCTTCTCAGGTGATATACATTTTTGCCATTGGCAGGTTCTGAAAGATGGTCTATCAGCTCTCCATGTTCCTTATTCATATGGCTTCGCAATCATTATCCTCACTGTCCTTGTTAAGTCAGCTGCATTCCCTCTTACAAAGAAGCAGGTAAATCTCTCTGCTATGTTTCTACAATCAGAACACATTTTGATATAGTTGAATATATATTATCATATAGATTATTCAAATTAATATGGTGAAGGGTACTTACTTTTTTCGGGAATGAAAAGTTTTCTTTTATTTGTGTTCCTCTACTCAATTGTGCATTGTGGCAGGTCGTTAAGGTATATTGTAATCGTAATATGTCCGCACTTTATGTGGGAAACAATATGGTTTGCCGTCAACTACTGAGAGATCCGCAGCTCATAAAAAAATTATGATATTTATAAACACTTGATTACATGATGCATATTGCATATCTGGCATTGTGGCAGTATTTTCTTTTGTCTATCCAGCTGTACCTTCAAGCATATCCTAGAAAATGGTGATTCCTTGAGGGACCTTCTCATTTGATCCAGTAATTAATGCATGACTTGATCCTTTGTACCAGTGCCTTTATGAAAGAAACTTTAATGTTGGAACTATTTGAGTAGAGAAATGTGAAACAAACACTTTTCACCTTGGGAGAAGACTTTGCTGCCCTCTGACTCGGAACAATTAATGAGATTGGGTATTTTGGGGTTAAATTTGGCATTCAAGCATTACCTACTAGTGATAAATGATGATGTAAAACTATACCCTACCGGTCATCTGGAATCTTCTAATTGTATGGTTTTTACCTTCTGGTAAATTATGCGCATATCTCCAGATGCACCTAATTTTGTAGAAAATTGTTGGTTAGTGTGGGTATTAATGCTTAAAGTTCACTAGTGACTCTTCTGCCTAGGCACTAGTTGTCGTCCTTATTCTTTACATGAGCATTTTGGTTGCCAGCAGTTTGTTTGAACGAACGAAAAAAGATTAGTTCGACAAGTTCATTTTCATTAATGTATGAGTCGGGATATTGCACGTATGGTTTCTTAGTATCATCTTTCATTACCTACCGGCAATCACATTCTTTTAGTTCTGCAGCACTTTTTTGATATGTGAACACATATTTTTCCATTGGAGATCCAATTGTAAGAGACAAATATCAATTTTCTGTACATTGCTTACGAGCTGCCCTAAGAGTTCTGTTCATTGTCTTCAATATTGAAACTAACACATTATGCTGTTTTGTTATAGGTTGAGTCTGCACTTGCAATGAGATCACTCCAACCTCAAGTGAAGGCCATTCAAGAACGATATGCTGGTGATCAGGTGATTATGTTTTACATATTGATCTGTTAGAAAATAATATATGTTAGACTGCTGCACATGTTCTTGTGATGGACCACTCCACATGTTCTTACATTGTACTGTTCTATGTGCACTGTGGAGCAATAACAGGGTAAACCTTGCAATTCTTTTGTTATCAGTGGTAAAAATATTATGTCACTGTAAATTTAGGTCCTTATCAAGTGGAAGGTCTACTTATCTCATATTGCTCAGTTTTTTCCCCCACGAAGCTGTTAAGATGTTATGTGAAAGCCTCATGATTGAATCTTGATGTACTGTTAGCTCACTTCAAAGTACATTATGACATCAAGTTAATGGGGTAGTTTTATCCATGAGCTAGCTTAGAGCAAAGTGCACATTTCATATGAGCCCCATTTGAAATAAACTACTTACAAAGGCTCCCTCTTTTGGGATGGCTTATGAAAGCTCACCTGAGACTTGGTTGTATTACAAAGTGCATTTTAGATTACATAAATGGATTTAGATTACAACTGGAATCACATTTTGTTTGTTAATCTTTTATTTGTTCTTCCAGGAAAGGATACAGCTTGAAACTGCTCGTTTATACAAGCTGTCGGGCATTAACCCACTTGCAGGTAGCTCTGAATAACCATACTTGATTTTTTTTTCCTACCAATGGATGCCTGCAATGTTCAATGCATAACAAGTCTTAGTAGAAATATCTTGTCATTGGGTTTCAAATTTCTGTCTATTGCTACCTTTTCCTTTTACCTTTTTAGTAGTATGTTCTTATGTGGATATATTCTTCTGTTAGTTATTCACATTCAGTTCCTTTTGTCATTTTTCTGCAATAGGATGCTTGCCTACTCTTGTGACTATACCAGTTTGGATCGGTCTATACAGGGCTCTCTCGAATGTAGCTAATGAGGTGGATATGCTCAAACATCTCTTCTTTCTGTCATTGTTCATTATGTTGAACAGTAAACATGTATATTACCTAACGTGTTCGTATCTTCTCTAAAAAAAGGGACTTTTGACTGAAGGTTTTTTCTGGATACCTTCTTTGGCTGGTCCTACAACAATTGATGCTCGACAAACAGGCCAGGGAATATCCTGGCTTTTTCCTTTCACAGTAAGCACACAATAACTTGATATTCCATATACTTACACAATGGCACAATGCAACTAAATAATTGGAGCTCCATTGACTTAGTTTATATTGTTAAGGATCACACTAAATTCTTTGTGATGCTATGCTAAAGTATTTGTTTCCATCAGGATTGTTCTGTTCTGCAGAAAAGATTATATATGACAATTTTCTTGTACTTATCTGCTTAAAAATAAAACTTACAAGTTCAGTTTTGGTTTCCTACATGTGTACCTTTTGGCAACAATGCATGATGCAGCATCACAGCATCTGCGTGTTCAACATAACTACATTTTCCATAAATATTGGAGAGATCTACAATGACGAGTTTTATTTCCTTAGGATAGGAGAATTTCCATCTGCATGTGAAACTTAACGACAGAATAGAGGTCTGGTTGATGGGCTTGTTCATAATTTGGTTTTATTTGCTGGTGTAGAAGTTAAAAAGTTATGGTTGCACATGATTTTAATGCCTGTGTGCAATCTGTAGACGCATTAAAATGATGAATTTGTAAAGCAAGCACATCTAGTTCTGTTACCCTGGAAATTTCAATGGTTGCCTGTTAATGCTGTTTTATGCCTTTAAGCTGACGTATTAGTTCTTTGGACAAGACCGTTTCAAAATGGTGGTTGACAAGTTTTAGTAGAATATGGACTCTATTTTGTATTTCTGACACCAGTACAATTGATGACGATGTAGGATGGCCATCCACCTCTTGGCTGGTCGGACACTCTGGCATATCTTGTCCTACCGGTTCTTCTTGTCATTTCACAATACATATCTGCTCAAATAATGCAGCCACCACAGGTTAGTTTACCAAGTTTTGAACATATTTATTCCACTGAAGCTACTTTTTTAACAGCAGATTCATCTCGGCCTTCAATACTGCTATGGAAATTTTGCTATAATTAAGTTTATCTATATGTCATGGTTCTAAAAATCAGTAAGCTGTATTTGTTCGGTCACCCACCTATTAGTGCTTAATGCATCGTAAATGTCCTGATTATGCAGCCTAGCAGACCGATGATTACATCATAAAAGGTAGGGGCTTGTACGGCCTAGCAGACCCACTAATAAATAACAATATAACATTTATGAGTTGACTTAACTTTAGTTCAACCACACATGATTCTGCAAAGATATATGGAAGATCAGATAGCTTGCTTTTGTGAGCTCCCTTAAAAAAATTCAAAATTTTCACTCGTCAAGGAAAATAATTAGGGAATTCAGAAAGCTTAAATATCTAATGTATACAATTTCGTTGATGTCTGATGCAAATGTACATCAGCAGCTCATGGAGTTTTTCTGTATCTTCAACTTTTAAACATGTTGTTTGTCACATTCTTGTTTGCAGAGCAATGATCCTAGCCAACAGAGTGCTCAAGCTGTAACAAAGTTCTTGCCTTTGCTAATTGGTTATTTTGCTCTTTCCGTACCTTCTGGGCTAAGTCTATACTGGTGAGCATATTTAACAAATTGAACTGCGATTTATTTAAATGGTCTAGAGTCATGTTGATGGCATCTCCAATTCTCCATGCCATGTGTTGCATTAGGTTGCCACTTTGGCTGTTGCGTCATAACTAGCTTCATTTGACTTGACCTGCTATCCTAATGTGATATGTATGATTAATGAAAACACTGTGAATACTTTGTTATTGCTGTTGATTTTTGTGAGCTTGATCAAGTTTTCCGTTCTGTATTAGTTAAATTGATTATCTGAAAGTGTTGGGGTGGATTAAAATAAGTGAGTTTGTTCTATCTTTGAACCAATATGAGTAGCCTTGTAGTCCTATGTTTATTTTGATTGCTTCCAGGCTCCACCAGTGCAGTTCTCCCATTTAATCTGAATCCCTATGTTTATCTTGATTGCTCCCAAGCCCCACTCATACAGTTCTTCCATTTAATCAGAATATTTATTAATATTGCTATAGAAGATAGAAGATGCTTGCCTGCAAAGTATATCTAAAATTTGCTTTAGCGCAAAGATAGATTTTGCCATTGATTGGATTACAAGCCTTAACTACTAGCAGGATGGCATATGGCATCTATGTATGAGTACAGACCTACAGTCACTATCTATTGAGAGTTGACACAATAAGAAAATTATTGCTCAACTTGAATAACTTGCTATTATATACTTGTTTTACCACTGTCTTAGTTTTGTCAGGAATATAGTGTAACTGTGAACAATTTTTCACAGTTACCAATTTCACTCTGTTTTCTTTTGTTAGACAACTGTATTTGTTTTAGTTCTGTGTTCATTTATATGAAAGTCCCACCAAACGTCGTCTGTTTTCTGTTTCTTTCTCTTGTAGTTTTTATTTATTTGTGGTTTTCATTAATTATAGCTTTCTTGCAGGCTCACAAATAATATCCTCAGTACTGCACAGCAAGTATGGCTTCAAAAGCTTGGAGGTGCGAGAAATCCTGTTAAAGAATACATCGACAAACTTTCTAGAGAAGGCTCAACTAATGTTGGGAAGTACGAATCTGCTGTTAAGAGTGACTCTCTCCCTAAACCTGGTAAACCCCAACCCAGCCAAGAGCCGAAACCAAGTGGCCCACAACGTGGTGAAAGGTAATGTTGAATTTTTTTTTGGAAGATCACTGATGAATGCATTTGCTATCTCGGCACTGAAGTCATGATCAGTAAACTATCGGAGCCAGGATCCTTAAAACAGTGAACACTTTGGCTTACATTTTGATTGGGATCTTAGGAAATGAAAAACCAATAACCGTGGCCAGATCCAGAAGCCAATGTATTTGGTGATAATACACAGGTCCAGAAGCTAATTTATTTGGTGATAATACAGGGACCCAATGTTTGAATTAGAGACATAGGGGTCAAATGCTTAAAAATAAGAGGAAGACAGAAGTAATGAAAGTCTGGAGCCTGGACTTTATGAAACCTTTTGTACATTGAATTGACATAATGAGGCATTTGATGAAATCCCATTGTAACATTTGGAAGTTTAGCAATCTCTGCTACTAGTAAGTTTTCTGCAGTATGAAACTATGAATCCATTAAGCTTCCTATGAACACTGCATGACATCCTCGTCCAGTCTGGACCTTGCACATGCGTATCAATATTGTGCTATGTGGGGTGCCTTATCCAAGGGCTTAATGCATGCATAAATCCATTTAACGACGTGCAAATAGGCTGCTAGTGACATTTTAGCTTGCTGCCTCATGGGTATTTAAAGTCGTGCATATGGGCTTAATTTAGTATGAGTTCTTGCTCATTTATTATTGGCAACTATTGATATGTGCAGTAATTACTGTTCAAGCACGTGAACAGTACCCATGGTACTGTAGCACACGGCCTGATTGGTTGTTCGGAATCAGATCGGATTAGATTAGATTGTTAGGACCGGCTTCTATATAAAGGAGGGCACAACATCTATTGTAATTAAGTAAGAGAAGAATTAATCTAAGTCTCTAATCTATACTCTAATCCCTCCCCTAGTAGCTAACGCCGGCCGGCTATCCGTCCGACGGATGTTTATCCTAACACCTATACCCCTCATTCCAACCCTAGAAATAAGGTCGATGCTTCTGGCAGGGAGAACATAGAAAATGGTGAGATGATAAAAAAAAGAGCTTTCGTCTCTGAATTGGACCAAGGGGAAAGAGAAGAGTACGGTTGTGTGAGTGGGCCATAAGTCAAATCTGGTACTGTGTCCTTAAGGATTAATGGAAAAATTATGTTGTGTTTAACCTGAAAGGATTGAATGTACCATATTGTGATATCTTGTACATTTTTTATGTTCAGATTTAGGAAGCTAAAGGAGGAGGAATCAAGGAGAAAAGAGCTTCTGGGACAAGCAAAACAATCAGCACAGTCAAGCACAGAATCCAGTGCCCTTGATGGACGACAAAATTCTGATGCGTCTGCAGGAAGCAACAAAGATGAACAGGTACATGCTATTATGTTTCTTGGTATATCATCATTCATTTCAGCAGCTGAACTCCTTTTGACTATCGATAAATGTTAAACAGGAATCTCATGAAAATGGATCGATCATAGCTAATAGCAATGGTGGACGTAACCATAGTAGAAATCAAAGGACTGTGAATGGAACCACAGAAAAGGTATGCAGTTGTTGCTGTTAATATGTTTCTGCCAGTATGAAATCCCAATGAATTAAGTGACAACAAAGTTCTACATCTTCTCGATACCCACTTGCTCACTATGTTGATTAAAGGCTGAAAGACTGAATATGCCTGTTCGGCTGTATATGAATTTCAGGAAGCGGCTGACGGTTGTTCCTCAGTAAGCAAACCTGCCTCACCTGACGTCCAAGAGAATGGAAATGATGCAGTGTAGTGAATGCAAGTTGGTGGCTCTAGCCTTTGTACTGCCTCTGCATGTTCACTGAAAATCACTGGTTCTAGCGGATCTGGTTCTTCAATGTGCTTACTTAAACTCACCGTACGGACAATTGTGAGCTACGAGAATTAGTTTCGCATCTACAGGAGAGTCGAGTCTAACAGGAAGATACACCACGAAGCAAAATTGTTCCAAACCATGCTCTAGGGCTAGATTCTTTTTCCTTTTTAGAATTCTAGAATTGGGGCTGTAGATTATGTGAAGCTTGTAGGTGAAAGGATTTTGTTCATCACGTTTATATTGTCCAGCTGGGATGGATGTAATGTGGCTGTAAATGTACATCCTCGCCTGATTTTGACCGTAACCATATTTGAGTTACACTATCTATAACCATATTCTTTTAATTTTATTCTCTTCTTGATTTTCTTTTTGGTTCTCATATTTTTTATTTTTATCTCAACTTTAACCTTTTTTTTTCAAGAGGATTTATAAAGGGAAAGAAGAGATGATATTAGAATGAAAAGAACGGAGATGAAAATCTCTTCGTGACGGAACTGTGAAAAGAAATAATTGTAGCGTTGAACTCAGCAGGGGATGATTTCGTGATGCAAATCAAAAAGAGGATTTTGTATGGAGCTAGCTGACGGCGCAATTCTGCTTGCGCTTTTGCCGAGACGGTCAAGAAATACTACTGTAGATCCATTCCACTCAGGAGAGTGAGCTGGCGATCGAACGGACAGAAAGTGAAATGAAAGCACGCAGTGGGTGAAATTTTACGCGGTGCAGAGGCGGCGGCGATTTAGTGCGGCTGCTCTGCTATTGGTCAAGGGGTTGGTGCAAGCCGGACAGACACATTCAAGAAATACTACTGTAGATCCATTTGGTCTACATCATCTCGCTGAATGAAGCATCTTTCTACGGGAGAGAAATTTCACCCTCTATTTACGTTAAGATTTATGTTAGAACAATATAAAAAAATAAGTAGCAGATGAGAGAGATAAACGGTGAAGCAGTTGTATTTCACTTCTTTCTACTGCAGGTACCGTCTAACTGGAAACGAAATCTTCATCGACCCGTACGTCGGCCGGTGGCGTGCAACCGTTGTCCTGCATGCATCGGTATCTACTATCTAGTCTAGCTAAGCTAGCGCCAGCTCGTAGTTAGCGTCGGCGACCTAGAGGTACGTTCTGCTCTCCATCGCCAGCTCGGACGTCGATCGTATGAGCTCCATCGCGATTCAAAATTCAGATCACGGTGCCGTGCAACGACCACCTAATTATGTGCACACGTAATAACTGCCATAATGTGCACCGCCGACCTCTTTCTGTTGGCATATAATAGTAGATAATTTTTTGTTTTTAGTGATATATTATATTTATCAGGCTCATATAATATCTTATAGCCTAATAAAAAGGATGTTCGGATATCTAATTTTACAGATAAGATATTTAATTATTTTTATTCTGAGTTCGCTGCTGTCCTGTGATTAATGTGCTGCTGACACCACGGAGAGTGCAGGGCTGGAGTACACTGTAGTACTAGTTGGTATCGGAAAAGATTCACATTTCTGCTTCGATTTTATTTCTCACTGGGGCTTCCAGCTATAAAAACTGTACTACTCCACACGTACACACGCGCAGGTGCGAGTGGCAAGCTAGATATGGCGATCACCAGCCGTCTCCTCCTGCTCGCCGTCGCCGTGGCGGTAGCGGCTCCGGCTGCGGGAGCCGCGTCCGCGTCGCCGTCGCCGTTCCGGAAGGTGTACGCGTTCGGCGACTCGTTCACGGACACGGGGAACACGCGCTCCACGACGGGGCCCTACTCCTTCGGCTACGTCTCCAGCCCGCCCTACGGCGCCACCTTCTTCCACCGCTCCACCAACCGCTACTCCGACGGCCGCCTCGTCGTCGACTTCCTCGCGCAGGAGCTGTCGCTGCCCTCCTTCCTCCCGCCCTACCTCTCCAACACTTCCAACGCCACTTCCAAAGCCACCGACGTCGGCGTCAACTTCGCCGTCGCCGGCGCCACGGCCATCGAGCATGAGTTTTTTGCCAAGAACAACCTCAGCATCGATATCACGCCGCAGTCCATCATGACGCAGCTCGCCTGGTTCGACGCGCACCTCCGCCGGACAACTGCAGCCGCCGCCAGCACCAGCAAGAACAAGCAGCAGCTCGCCGACGCGCTCTTCTGGGTTGGCGAGATCGGCGCCAACGACTACGCCTACACCGTCATGGCACGCGACACGATCGGCCCCAAGCTCATCCGGACCATGGCCGTCCAGAGGGTCACCGCCTTCATCGAGGTACATATGTTACAGACGTCATTAGTGCTAATCACATGACCTAATCATTCCTGAAACTGGAAACAGACAGCAATCTATCAGGTAATGCAAGTCTAGAACACTACTGGTATTTTATGAGTAGTGCTGCAAATAACTTAAGATCTTAGAACAGTTGAGTATCACAGTAAGCATTACTCCATCCATCTAGTTATAAATACATATTATTTTAAATAACACATGATCTATAACGCATAGATTTGATTTTGATTTTCTATTAGAATATATTTATAAAATTCATTGAATTTGTGATATTAAAAAATATATTTTATAATAAATCTACACATATGTTTTTAAAGTTTTCAAATTAAATATTTTAAAAATCATTGTTAATTAAAATTTTAATTAAATATTTTACAAATCGATATGTATTTATGACCTGAGCGAGAACGGTTGGTATGGCATTAACGCCTGATCCCCATCTTGCGCTGTCCATGTCAGAGCAACATTTGCTTTCATTTCGCTAAGCTTTGATCTCCTAGCTACTCCACTGTGTCTCCATATGTTCCTAGTTTCTAGAAACAAGCGGCAATTCAGCACTGGGCCTAGCTACCTCTTGTGTTCGTCCTGACGCCTTCTACATGGCGGAGCTCACTCACACTTGATGTTTCCACAAACAAAGGGAGAAAGCCACATTACAAGTCCTGATTGCAACAATCCTAGAAGGACAAGGTTGTCTTTTATGGTACTATCTTCCTCGTTGTATTTGTACTACAGAATTGCTAATTTAGGCCCTGTCAACTGTTAAACATACTGCTTATATAGTTAAATATATAAAATATAATCTAAAGAGGAACCTGGTGAGGTGCCAAGATGGGTGTTTCCTTGCACTGTTCTTGCCTAAGTGCAGTGATAAGTCGACAGACAGCAGAGAATTGGGGATGCAAATTAAGGGCTCAATTTTGATGATCCAGTGGAGTGAGGCTCGCTGGATAGCTTGGAGTGATGGAGCTACTGCGAAGACGCTAGAACAGTAGAATCTGCTTTCATGAGGCGCTGCGGCTCCTGCAACCTTCAGTACTGTATGCACATCAGCCAAATTTTATGGCTATTTAATGCAGGGTCTCTTCGTCCTCCTACCAACTTTCCCAAGCAGTAGCCGGACATACGCACGGATCTACTACTCTTATATATATATAAGTAAAACTAGTATATAATCATGAGACTACATACTCCTTGTTCTATCTATAATTAATCCTGTTATAACTGAAATATATATTACTTTCCGATATGTATATACTGCTTTCTGTACTCTCATGTATACATACTTCCCCTCTAATGAGGATTTAAAAAGAAGTATGTATATTTCAAAAAGTAGTATATATCTCAAAAAAATTATTTATAAAATATATATATATATAAAAAGTAATATGTACTTCAGTTATAACGGATGAAACCACTCTGATATTACTATGTCAGTTTTAGTTCATAATTCGATGTATGGAGTCGTTGTCTGCGAACTAAATTCACTGCAAAGATCTGCATGGAACAGCAACCCCTGCACCGAATTATGATCTGTAGAAATTATCCAATATGGATGATTGTATCTTGGGGTTGCAAATGGCAGGCGTTGCTGGACAGAGGCGCCAAGTACATGATCGTGCAGGGACTGCCGCTCACCGGCTGCCTGCCGCTGGCCATGACGCTGGCGCGCGCCGACGACCGCGACAACGTCAGCTGCGTGGCGTCCGTCAACCGCCAGAGCTACGCGCACAACCGGCTCCTCCTGGCCGGCCTCCGCCGGCTCCGGCAGAAGCACCCGGGCGCCGTCATCGCCTACGCCGACTACTACGGCGCGCACCTCGCCGTCATGCGGAGTCCCGCGAGGTATGGCTTCACGGAGCCCTTCCGGACGTGCTGCGGCTCCGGCGGCGGCGCCTATAACTTCGACCTCTTCTCCACCTGCGGCTCGCCGGAGGTCACCAAGGCCTGCGCCCAGCCGGCCAAGTACGTCAACTGGGACGGCGTCCACATGACGGAGGCCATGTACAGGGTCGTCGCCGGTATGTTCTTCCAGGGCGGCGACACCTACTGCCGCCCCGCGTTCAGCGCCCTGCTGGCCAGGAAAGCCCAGGGTAAGTGACCGCCGCCGAGATCACCAGGAAAATGCATGCTACAAGCTCACAGATTTATCCAGTGTTGCTCCTTGCTAGCTAGAGTCAGCAGAAATGCAGTTTAGTGGTGACAAATGCATCAGTCACCTTGTTCTTGAACCATTATGATTTCTGAGGCATATGTGACGCTACGATGATGATGAACAAAGAAGGTTTAATAAGAAGTATCCCAGAGTTTAAAGTGAACTTTTCAACCTACCAGCTCATGGCTCACAATCTTTGTTAGCATTCTGTTTTCTTGGAGCAACATACAGCAAATCTTCCAGATGCATGGCAGCATATTGCATGAACACAGAGCAAGCCATAATACAGTTAATGCACCACACACACTCTGTGAGCCATACTTGCTCATATTGTGCTCGAAAGATAATTGTACTTCCATTTACAACAATGAAGGCTCATGCCAACTCAATAACAGCAAGATGACTCATTTCAAGACTCTAACTAGGGTTCTATCCACTAACTACCACCGTTTTTTCCCCGAAAATGAATACTCATGAGAAGATTGCAGGACCAGGTAAAAACAAATCATAACCAACTTCAGGCAAGGTTAAATGTTACAGAAATCAACTGCAGATCTTATCATGCCAAAATGAGCCAAGACTAAGGATCCAGAAATAGCGCTACTGTGCCTAACCCAACTGGCTTCTCAGATCTTATGTCAAATTGCCCACCTTAATATACCTCGTATATACAACTCAATCCTGTACAATGTTTCATGAATACCTAACAATTCGAGAATTTTTCAAAAATCAGAAAACGCTTGCCCAAACTTGAAACTACCAAGTAGTACATTTCTTTACCACATGAATGACTCGCTACACAACTGAAGATTGACGAGGTAAGGGCCAAGAGACGAGCACTGCTGCTCCGCTTGTTGCTTTCGCTGATGCAATCTCTTCAAGGCGTTTCCATGTGGCTTCTTGCTTCAATTTGACCTCCTTCTCTTTGGCTTTCTCTTCCTCATATTTCCGCAGACACTCGGTGAATAGTCCAGCATCATGATCAGAGAACAGTTTTTGAACATTAAGAGTGAGGCTTTGCACAGCTTGGTTCCAGTGCCTGTTAGTATTTCTCTCCAGTGCAGGAAAGATGATAGGTAATATAACCTTGCTATTTTGCTTGATCAAATTCTCGATATGGTCATTATTCCACAAAAATAATGCTCTCTCAGCAACCTGAAGCAAAATAAGCACCGTTGAATTACCATTCATCAATTAATTAATTATTCTGTATCTACAATTTCAATAAGACTTACATTTACAACCATGCAAAAAGAGTGAATTGCACAAAACTACAAGTATTGTGCATAGTAAGACAAAACTACAAGTATTTGCATTAATTTCACATAAAACCTGATTTTAATTAGATTTATCCAAAAAATAGTCTTATGTTTCTTCAAAAATCCTAGAATTTTTTGTATGTGTTTCATAATCCATGTGCAACTCATTTTAATTGGATTCACCCAAAAAAACTTATGTAGAATTTAAACTAAAATTCTCTAAAAAGGCAACTTTTATAACTCCTAATAGTTAGAGCCACAAATAAAATCCCAAAAATATGGGAAAAATTACTAATATTCTTCTTATATGATGGACTAATTTTTAAAATTATTTTTAGAAACTCACTTTTTCACCATATAACCTAGGGCTGTAAATAATTTTAGAAATTAGTCCATCATATAAGAAGAATATTACTGAATTTCCCATATTTATGGATTTTATTTGAGGCTCTAACAATTGTTAGGAGTTGTAAAAGTAGTTTTTTTGGATACTTTTAGTTTAAATTCTACACAGCCTTTTTGGGTGATGCAAATTAAAATTTGTTGCACATGGATTATGGAACACGTACAAAAAATTCTAGGATTTTTGGAGAAACATAATACTATTTTTTGGGTGAATCTAATTAAAATAAGATTTTATATGAAATTAGTGTACAATACTTGTAGTTTTGTGTTACTATTCACAATAATTATAGTTTTGTGTTACAAATGCCACAATACTTGTAGTTTTGTGCGATTCACTCATGCAAAACTAAAGCAATGTTTGATGTATGAAGCTCTGAAATGCAATAGGTAATTTGAGATGTGATGAAAGATCACCCTCACAATATTTTGTTCCCAAACTCCACACGATTTTGTGCACAGATTAAGCAAAGAAAAGAACTGTGGAGAAAGACTTAGCGTTGAGAATGAAGGATAAATAATAACTCTTCATCCTCTCTCTTAACCACTGTAACAAAGTTATGTCTTAAATATTGATTCAGATGTCCTACAATTCATTTCTGAAGAGCTCATACACTACAGAGGAATCTTTACAAGGAATTCCCTTGGCAACCCATGGCGGCCGCACATCATAGATTTACTTTTACAAAATGGCCATTTGCCAGAAGCTGCTCAACCATTTCTCAAACTAATCATACAAAATGACCATTAATATGTAATCAATTAGTGTGATATTAAGAACAAACTGTAAGTTGCTTTTGTAAGATAAAAAAATAGGATGCCTCTAAACTAAACTAACAAATATAGGGTACAGAAAACTTCAACGTAAAGTGAGCACAAAACTATCTTGTGAAGTGAGAACTCAAAAGACAAAATAAATCTTAAACTCAGTGAATAAATTTCATGTGCCACTTAAAATACTAAGCTGTCTGATTATAGACCCACACAGGAACAACATAATCCACATATTATATTTACACAAACATGCTTAGAACAGAAACAATAAGAGACGGAATGTCAGGATCACCGTGCAGATCAAGCACCTTATCAATTTAAGAGACAGGGACAAAAGAAAATTACAAAATGGGAAAATCGAGAAATAACAAACACAAATGGTTACTCTTTTTATGATGAAGACAATGCTGCGGCTAATATTACCTGAAAGTGTGAGCTATTCAGGCACCGTGCTATCTGGCGGAAAAGAGGTACCATGCATTTCTGGAACTCTGCAGGTTGTGTAGCTTCCAATATCTCTTCCAACTCTCCCAAAAACATCACCTCCTTAGAGCTGTTTGTGATGGGCCAATATTTCAATAGGCCTCTGATAACTGTATCTGCAAGTTTGCAATCCTTTTCGACAAACTGGGTAATACAGTAAGATAGCAGCTGATGATACATCGAAATGCATTTTGGCTTGTGAAGCGGAATTAAAGCTCGAACAAGGAACAATTTGTGCTCTTCCTTAAGTGGCAATGCAAACCCATTGATGATACTCCCCAAAATCTCCAACAGCTCTGCAATTCCATTGTGTTTTTCAGTTTCATAGATGAACTGATAGAAGATGTTGTTGATGCCTTTCCTAATAAATGGCCGATGAACCATGAACTTTCCATAGACACGGTGAAGTATCATCTTGAGGTACTCCCTCTCTCTAGGGTCTTCAGAATCAAAGAGGTCAAGTAGCCTCAAAACAAACGAATGATCGATGTATCTTTTAGCCAACTTGGCGTCAGTCTCTGGAGACTGAATGAACCTCAAGAACAACTCATAAACAATCTGCAAGTGCGACCATGAAGGGTCCATGACAGGCTCCTCCTCATCCACATCAAAGGCTTCCACTTTGTTCTCTCTTGGAGGGGTAGTCAGTGTCCTGAACAGGTTTACAGAAACCATTTTTGTGATCTCTTGCATGCTTGCCTCAGAAAATTTCCCATTGGCCAAGTCAATATAGTCAACAAGCTCCACCAAAGTTTGTCTCTTTATTTCCTTCTCCTTTATGTTCTTTGTTGGATCGGTGAAGTCAAATTGAGTGCAGCACAAGTTCAACTTCTTGATGAACAGGCTCTGCTTCTCCGTATTGGGCACATCCTTAAAGCTTGGTAACGACACAAAGGCTGACGAGGCTGAAACACCATTAACATTTACCCTTGAGTTTGCATTTCCGACATGCATGCCACTCCCATAACTAAGCCCAGAGCTGGAGATGACCGGTGGCTGGTTACTCAAGTTGGAGGTCCTGTCTGCACCTCTCGAACCCAATGGCGGGTGCGACACAGAGGGGCTGGACCTGCCAATAGGATCCTTATCCCTGGATTTAGACTGTTTCTTGGGGATCCGTCCAAGGAATTGCTTTATCATGCTATCACCCAGATTAATAAAGCCACCGAGCACCAACTTCAAAGAGCTTCGGAAGCAATGGTCGTCACCTTCCAAGTAGTAGCCTATTACTGAACAGTAAACCCTAGTACATTGCCATGTCAAGGCAAGCTTCACTCCAATATCTGAATTTTTAGCATGTTAGCACAACACATCGAGCCGCTCCAATCTGGGAAAACCAAATTGACAAGTCAAAATAACAAAACATAAGAAGACGCGTCGTCCCCTCAAAGAGAAGAAAAAAAAACTACCCGTGGGATCACACAGCAACAGATCAGTAGAGCCCAAAATTTTAGAAAGTAAACTGCATAGGTCAATCTCGAGCGCGGAAGAATAAGACGAACCTAATCGAACCATATAGGGATGTATTAAATCAGGTTATCAGGGTAACACGCAGCAAACAAATCCGCAACTGACAAAATGGGAAAGATTTGGATTTGATTGCCCAGTCAAAGCAACGAAATGGTCATGAAAACAAAATGAACAACCACCACAAGTCCCCACGGTGACTCACCAACAAAAGAAGAAATCGATCCAAGTCCTGATGGATCTCAACTCCACGCCGGTCCAGTACCAGTAGAGGGCGGGGACGAGGAGCAGGAGGAGGAGGGCGACGCTTCTCGACGTGTGAGAAGACTTGCCGTGGATGGAAGGGCGCTGGCTTGTTGCGTCCCGTCGCCGGCGGTGAGGTCGCCGATGATGAGGCGCAGCAAATGCGGCGGTGGAAGAGAGGAGCTAGAGACCGAGAGAGGAGAGGAAAGTTCCCTCCTCGACTTTGCAGATTTCCCGTTTTACCCCTGGATCCACTGCAGGATAACACCGCAGTTGGTGGTCTTAGTTGTCATAAACAAAACTGCTAAGAGGTTGTATCCTCTATCTACTATTGGATATCAAATCTCAAGTTTATTTAAGATGAAATTTTATTATAATGGTAAACAATGTATCTATTTTACTAATGTTTTTAAAAACATTCATTTTTTTAAACTGTCCGGTTCATTGATTTCTCGTGAAAGTAATCGGTTTGGTTTGGTCCAAAACTCCGAGAGCATGGAATTTCTGAACCAAGCTAAGCTAAAAGAATATCATCTATGCTTTATTTTCAATTAGATTGGTAAAAGTAGGGCAAAAAATGCTTCGACTTGGAACAAATTTAATATGACATATATAAGTTAGATTGCAAGAAGATATGCTCTAGGTACGACTTCATCCCTTTTTATTGGATAAGTCTATATTCCTGGTTGAATTGTTATTATCACAACCATTTGGATAAAATGTTTCCCAATATCGATGATATTTTGATAGTTACGGATATCCATAAATCAGTTACTTTGTATATATTGCAGGTATGCCAAACTTTTGTCGTAAAAGTAATAAGTATTGATTAGAATTTTTATAAAGAATTTTTAAGCTAACATGCATGCCATAACTTTTTATAAAGAATTTTTAAGCTAACATGCATGCCATAAGTTGTACACCAGTACAACTTATGTAGATGCAGGCACACACGTACAGGCGTCACACATACATGTCGTCATCCATGCCGGCCAGTGGCGGCGGCGTGAGTCGTCGTCGGCGCGGCGCGGTGGTTGGCACGGGCCGGCGTCGCGTGGAACCGGTCGCTTGAGCAGGAAGAAGCCATGAAAGTATGAAGCACTTGTTCTAATTTTTTTCTGTTTTTTTATCCTTAAAAGAATTAATGGAGTTTGTTGGCGCCAACCGATTCGGCATTATACGTTGGGTTTGCTTTGGCTCGCCAGGGTGTTTAAGATCATGAGTCATTAAGCCGCGTGATTAGCCGAACCAACCGGTGAACCAATGCCATGATGGGATTCATTTACATGTAACGACCTGCGCGATTTACAGGCTGCAGCGCAATCGCCAGTCGAGAAGGTCCAGATCTGCGGGTGTTCTCTCGCAAAAGAAAAAAAAGAGAGAAAGATCTGCAGGTGTCATGCCTGCGTCACTCATTATTTCACGTGTTTTACACACACAGGAGTATCAACTTGCACGTTTCTGCAAACAAAAATGAAAGAACCTAACATGGTGTACCCATGCTCCAAAGGAAAGAAAAATAATAATAACTGGCCATGCAGCTAGACTAGTGAAATGCAATTCCACATGTCTTTACATACACACAGTCTATTTTGACCATTTATCTTTCTCATCTGATATTTATCTATTTATTGATTTTCTCACATATCTTATTATTTTTTTACCTAAATTTTCAGCACGAATCTTATTAAAAAAATAATCCAAATAAACCATGTATCTGTATATCCTAGTGGAATTTTTGTGTCCCTCGGCTTAGTGGCTACTGGAGATATTCCAGCACTTAAGTGTAACTTAAAAAGATACTAGCCATAGCATAGGAAAATCAACATGTAAGCTTTTGATAACATCTTCTCAGATCTACATCCTTAAGAAAGTTTACTAGGGAAAATCACTGGAGACTTTGCTATCTGTTCTTGGTGGGAAAGAAAAGGTCAAGATTACGGGAGTAGGGAAACTTTTATGGGCTCCAAGATATGACCGAATAATTTTCAGCTCAAGTGGTTTGCAGAAATAGGGCTGAGCTTAGCCCACTCGACTGAATAATTTGCAACTCCTGTGTTTTGCTTGTCGTATTGTAGTAATGTTGCCGTTAAGGCTTGGAACTATCTGCACCTTTAATTTGGAATTGTAGTTCTCTCCTTGTGTCCAAATCGGTGTTACTGGATACGAGATATAGGTGTCAAAATTTGACTCAAATTTGGATATTCGATTCGGTTAAAAAAATCAAAAAAAAAAATTAAACATAGTTGCCCAAGTAACTATGAGCCAAAAGACTAATGTGTGTTTAAATGAGAATGCATCTATTTACCTTTTATTTTTATTAAGTTTTTTTTATTTTTTTAGTATAAAGAGGACGAACACGACATACACTTCACATTCACACCACACGCATACACAATGTACATATCTATATATACAATTGAAGGGATTAGAAGTCATAAAATCTCTAATACGTGAGAACACTTAGTACCACCGAACACCTAAGGCTAATCCCAGTCGCTAATGGTGAAATACCCGGGCGGGTAGGCTGGGCACTCCCAGCGCTACCACCGAGCCATCGGCTCGTTGGCATCATGTAGTGATAATTTAGTTTGATGGAAATACTTCCGATATTGCTAGGAGTTCATCTGCTATTGTGCAGGTCTAATCGTCTATGAGAAGGCGAAGTTGGTACCCAGTAAAAATCCGTTGATGTTCATATGCGTATAGGTATCATCAGGTAGGAAGCAGCAGGGACTTCTAGACGTACAGCAGCACAAGTCATCAGCGTTTGCCTCTCCCTACCGGCTGGGGTTGTCAGGCTTGTGCCCAGCAGCAGTTGCAGGTTGACGAATCGGATTGCCATTGCGCCGGTGAAACTCCTTGAGGCAGCTCTGATATTGCTGGAGCATGATCGATGGCGGAAGGATTTGAATTTAATGTGCCTGAAAACGGAGGAGGAATCTACCTTCCGTTCCATCTCTGCGTCGAGTCCCACAGCCTGTGGTTGTCGCGGCCACCGATGATGTTGCCGACGGCGACGCTGCCCTCCCTCTCCGCCATTGCCGCACTCCACTCTGCAACGCTGTTGTGTGCTCGAGGGTTGTTACTGTGTCGGTTTGGAGTGGACTCGACTCGGGTCGGGTGGCGTCCAAAGCTCACAGACCAGTCCACACGGACACGCGGCCGAGCCCACCGAGTCGGAGTCTGCACTGCAATGGATCCGTCGTCGGGTTCGGGTCTGGCGGCGTGCGGCGACCTGCGCTCGGCGCTGCCCTTCCTCCCCGTCGTCCTCCGCGGCGGCGCCCTCTTCTGGCCGCCGCCGGCGCAGGAGTCGCTGAGGGCCCTCGCGCTCGGCCCCGACGTCAGCCGCGTAGCCTCGGGCGACGTCCTCGCCGACGCGCTCTCCGACCTCCGCCTCGCCCTCGCTCTGCCCCCGCTGTCCCCCCGCGCCTCCGACGGCCTCGCCCTCTTCTTCGATGACCTCCTCTCGCGAGCCCACGCGCGGGGCTGGTTCGCCGACGTCCTCCCCTCCCTAGCCCGCCTCCTCCTCCGCCTCCCCGCGCTGCTCGAGGACCACTACGCCAAGGAGGCGTCCGGGCTTCGGATCCTGGGGTCGCAGGAAGCCGGCGTTGTGGTCCTCAGCCAGGAGCTCGTCGCCGCGCTGCTCGCCTGCGCGCTCTTCTGCCTCTTCCCCACGGCCGATAGGAGCGAGGCATGCCTTCCCACGATCAATTTCGACGGCCTGTTCTCGTATGTCCTCTCACATTTTGTGTTGTTTTGCTAGTGAGTGGAAGAAGAACTGGATTATAGATGTGTTGTTCACTGATCGATCGGCAGGGCTCTGAGTCACCGTTCGAGGCAAAGCCAGGAGCAGAAAGTGAGATGCCTTGTTCACTATTTCGAGAGGGTGACTGATTCTACACCTACTGGTTTCGTTTCGTTTGAGCGCAAGGTTCTTCCTCGCCAATCTGTCTCGGATGGCGTTGCCTATCCTGACATTGATGCGTGGATGAAATCCAGTGCCCCCCTGTGCCAATTCCGGGTAAGAGGCATTGCAAACTCATGCATTTCGGTTACAGATCATATTTTCAGGCATACATTTGACGCCATTCAGAAGAAAATGTTTTGGAATTTGTTCGTCTGATCCATCTTGCTGCTCTATGCATCTAGGAGAAATGCCATGTTATGCATTGTGTATTGATATAACTACATTTTGACACTAAGGTGTGCATGATGAAGTAATTTATTTCCTGGTATTGGCACGAAACTGGAAGGACGGCTAGTAGAAATGGGGAAAAAAATACTCGGCCCACGCCCAACCTATGATGGCATCAGAGTTCATCTGGAAAAAATAAGGAACATCTGGGGGTTTAATTGTGTTGTGGTGATTATCAAATTGCCTCAAATTGTTTACTGTTGAGATGAAACCTGCTGATTGTATGTTTTCTTTTCATTAGTAGGTATTTTCCTCAGGTTTTATAGAAGATGAGGAACAAGAAGCCCTAGAAGTTGACTTCGCAAATAAATATCTGGGAGGAGGTGCACTTTCCAGGGGCTGTGTGCAGGTCTCTTTCTTTTGATTGGTAGATTTTAGTTTCCTCAATCTTCAACTATGTAGCAAATGCTTCCGTTTGAGCTTGCAGTATTCATGTGATGCTGTTCATTTATCACCAGTTTTAAGACACATCTCTACATCTGTAGTGTATGGATTGTAATTTATCCACCATTTTCTATGGTACTAGAAAATTACTCATGTTGCCTTCTGATGTGAATTTATATGCCTTCAGTTTGTGTCAAAGAGATTATATACATGTTACAAGTGCTTTTATGTTTTCCTTTGTTACCATTGTCCCTTTTCTACGTCACAGGAAGAGATCCGCTTCATGATTAACCCAGAACTTATTGTGGGCATGCTCTTCACGGCTTGCATGGAAGATAATGAGGCCATAGAAATTGTTGGTGCAGAAAGGTTCTCACAGTATATGGGGTTAGTTTAAACCTTATCCATCTGTTGCTTGATATTAGTTCATAGGTTGAATAAGAAAGAACTGCTCCTGTAGTCAATATGATTTGACATCTTTACATGAATCCAACACTTACTTCTCCTTACAGGTATGGTTCCTCATTCCGCTTTGTTGGTGACTATTTAGATAGCAAGCCCTTTGATTCAATGGTTAGACGGAGAACTAGGATAGTGGCAATTGATGCATTGGACTGCCCAACTATGTTACAGTATGAATCTAGTTGTCTTCTAAGGTATGTCTAATTATATTTTGAAGTATCTCATAGTTGTCACTGTTTGCATACTGTCTTACGAAAATCTTTTAAGTTTTAGTTTTTCTAAATTTTCCCTATAATACACACCTTTGCTCAGGGAAGTGAACAAGGCGTTCTGTGGGTTTTCTGATCAATCGAAACATCAGCTCTATGCGAAGCTTTTCCAGGTTGTTTATCCGATCACTCCTTGTAATTTATGATAAGCTTTTCTGGGCCTAACATGATAAACTGGAATTTACGATATATACATGGCATAAAAAATTCAGCAGTATGATAGTTATATGTGCGCTGATTATGTTTTCACTTTCAAAACACTGTTCAGGATTCTGTTACCAAGGATAACTCTCCAAGTATCAGTTCCGGTGAATATATAGGGGTTTCAACTGGAAACTGGGGTTGTGGTGCTTTTGGTGGAAACCCTGAAATTAAGAGCATGATTCAGTGGATTGCTGCATCACAGGTACAATCAAAATGTGTGACTTGTTATTATGTAATCAAACTTCAGGGTTGGTAACTGATCAATTCATCAGACATTATTGGACCAGTAAATTTGTATGACTTTATCTGTGCAGGCACTCCGACCTTTTGTTAATTATTACACTTTTGAGGCTGCATCTCTGGAAAGATTAAGTGAGGTACTATGCATCCTTCACACAACTTACGCTTACCCTGCAATATTAGAAAGTTACATTTAGCTGTACTACTTCTAAAGTTGGTGTAAGTTTGCAAGTCATCTCCTACAGAAATGGTTGATTGTTCTTTATTTTCTTCTTTTCTTTTGGGGTCTACACTAGTAGGGTGTAGATCTCCTCATTCAGAGCCGTCCAATGGAACCTCTCTTTGGACGGACCGCCAATGGGGTCCGATACTCCGATTCCTTTTTCATTTAACCAAGCGATGGGATCTGATTCCTTTTTTTTTTAACTAAGCGATGGGGTTTGACTTATCCTTAGAAGCTTAACAAAGTAGCTTGCACGATAAAAATGGATCTGATGGTGTATCCTGCTAGATGGAGGTGGCATGATTCATCCGTTGTCTGTACCAAATAAAGTTAACCGTAATCCTGTTCTGTTAGACTGACTTCACCTCCTTTTTTTCCCCTTATATCTTCATGTGTGTGACAGGTGATCCAGTGGATACTACGTCATGGATGGACAGTTGGCGAGTTGTGGCACATGCTCATCGAGTACTCATCCCAGAGGTTGAGAGGAGACACGTGCAAGGGCTTTTTCGCGTGGCTACTTCCCAATGACGACCCCAATAGTGATGTGCATGACATGTCTGAGTAGTCCCAGTTTTGCGATGTCAGAATCTGTGAGACGGGGCAGCTCTAGGAGCGTCGTGCGTTACTTGTGTGTGCGCCCGAACAGCCACTCTGGAAAGAAAAACATTCTTTGTTGATTGCATCCTTACGGAGATTCTTAGATCATATACAGTGGGGTGCTTAAATGATGTACTTCTGAAAAAACGGGGTTTTTTATTCCCAATTGTATTATCACATGTACCATCTCCAACGGTTTTCTTTCAGTGTCTAGAATTTTTTCACGACGGGATTTTCGTTCCCTTCAATACTCTAACGGGTTTCTCTTTACAGTTTCCATCACAAAGGAATTCTCAGGATCATTCCTTTTAAAATAAGATTCTCTCTTCTTTTCTTTCGTAATTTCTCTCGAAAGGTAGCTGTTAGAAATGAGAAGAAATAAAGGGAATGAGAATGAGAAAGGGGATCAGGAAGGGAAAGAAATGAATAGAACACGGTTAGAGATGGTCTTAAATACTATTGTTTATATTAGTGCTATTAAGATAAATAATCATGTTTAAACACATGTTTATATTAGAAATTATATCTTTTATGTAGGATCTTTAACACTCACTTTTCTTAAGCACCTATTGTTCATACCCGTATGGCATCTAACTCCAATTTCTGGATGCGCTTGTTTGAAAGTCATGAACGTAACAGGCAATGGCAAAATATTGATCGATTTTCAGCACTGCTCATACTCTATTCCATGTCTCAGACGCATGATTGATTATACGGAAAAGGACGCAGAACAGCAACACTCCAGATACCAACTTCACCAGAGGAACCCTTCAACGCACACCACAAGATGATTTACGCCAAAAAAAAATGATTCTGATCATGACAGGGTAAACCAACAGAACCTTTCGGGCATCACAACTCTTGATTAGCGTTACAAGGTTCAAGCTAATGAATGGAAGTAATGAGTCCTCTCGAGACACTGATAGTGTACATATGATAGCTGTTGCGAGATCTGCAATCTGCCATGCTGCATAAGTTTCGAAAAATTCCTTCATAAGAATGTTAGAGATCTTCTAAAGAGTCAAGGCTACATGTTAGCTTGCAACCAAAAACAAAAACATTACTATCATATACAATGTTCTACTGTACAAGTTATTTGTATATCTTTCACATCTAAACCTGCATATGAAAATCTGTACTCTGCATCACATCAACAAGCTCCCCAAGCATCTGATAGACGGACGCCGAGTCTGGATGAGACATGTCCCTTGCAACAAAGGCATGGACCTCGTTCTTGACCTCAATCCAGCTCCACCCGGCATCCTTCTTCACCCCCACTTCGTCCATCCTCCTCCACACCCTCCCAGCATCCTGCCATTCTGCATGCATCGCGTAGATGTTCGACATCAGCACGTAGCTCGCAGAGTCCTGTTCTGAAAGCACCAAGAGCTTATCTGTTGCGAGCTTTCCAATGTCCAGATTCCTGAGCAGCTTGTATGATGCTAACAGCGCTTTCCATATCAAGACATCAGCCTCGAATGGCATCATCTCAATCATTCACAGTGCCGCATCGAATCTGCCATTTCGACCCAGCATGTCGATCATGCATGCATAGTGAGGAGGAGTCGGCGTGATACCATATTGATTGATCATTAGTCTGAAGAACATCTCCCCTTCCGTTACTAAACCTGCATGATTGCACCCTACCAAGACTCCCAGAAATGTTGAATAATCTGGCTTGTAACCCCTGGAACACATCTCACTGAATGCCTTTAGTGCCAAATTTGCATCCCCATGCTGTGCAAAACCATGAATCAGCGAGTTCCAAGATGTGACATCACGGAGATGCATGGCATCAAATGCAAGCTTTGCGGATTCAATTTGGCCGCACTTGGAATACATGTTGATCAGTGCATTCCCAGTAAAAAATTTGGAGTCACACCCCGGTTTCAGTGCCAGGCAATGAAACTGCCTTCCTTGATCCAGCAATGCCAGGTTTGCACAAGAACTCAGACTGCTAGAGAAGGCATAGTCATTCGGTGTGAAACCCTTTGAATGCATCTGAGAAAGCAATTCTACAGCCTTCTCACCGAAACCATTTTGGAAGTATGCCGAAATAGCAGCTGTCCAGCTAACAAGATCAGGATTTTCAGTCTTGTTGAGCACAGCCTCCAGTTCTTCTACAAGACCAGTTCTACCGTACATAGAGAGTAATGCATTTGATACTCGAATATCTGTCATTAAGTTGCACTTGATGGCTGAACAGTAAATTTGATGTCCCAGAACAATGGAACCACAAGCCCCTAGGGCAACTGAGAATGCAAACTCATTTGGCTCGACACCCTCTGAAATCGTACAACTAAACACTCGCAATGCGTCTTCCAACATTCCATCTCTGATGTACAGCTGCATCATGGAACACCAGGATACCACGTTCTTGCAGTCGAGGTTTTCAAACACCATCTTCACCAGATCAAATTCACCGTTTCTTGAATAGAAATTGATCAGTGCAGTCGATGCATAGACACTTTGCAAATCCATTGCCTCGATCATGTACCCATGTATCTGCTCACCAAGAACACGAGGGCATGCTGCCAGCATGCTTGTCAGCGTGTGCTCATTCGGCTGCAGCCCCTGCCTCATCATCTGATAGAGCGCCTCCACGGCCTCTCCAAACTCGCCGTTACGGCAGAGCGCCGAGATGATCGAAGTGTACCCCACAATGTCCGGCGACTCCATTTGTCTAAAGACAACTTCAGCCGCCGACAACGAACCCCATCTCGAGTACAGCTCGATCAGGCAGCTCCCGATCCACGCGTCCCCGGAGAACCCCGCCCGCACGGCGAAGGAGTGCACCTGCTCGCCGAGCCCGAGCGCGCCCGCGCCCGCGCACGCCGCCAGCGCCGCGTTGCACGCCAGACTCCAGCATGTCGGCGAACACCGCCGCGGCGGCGTCGGGGCGCCCGTTCCGCGTGCACCCGGAGATGGCCGAGGTCCAGGCGACGGCGTTCGTGCGAGGCATTCGATCGAACAGGTCGAGAGCATCTCCCAGCCTCCCGGACTTCATGAGTCTGTCCAGCCGTTTGCAGTCGACAACGACGTCTAGCGGTCCATGGCTCGGTGGCGCGAGGAGGAGTCGAGGAGTGGGTGGGAGCTTGGCGTGGAGCGCGGCCATTTCCCATGGCAGGGACCAAGCGGAGCGGAAGAAGAAAGGATAAGCTTCCAGTGTGGGGGAGGCATTGGGCTGCGCCATGGGCTTGGGCCCAACCTAACGAGCCCGTTTTGAGGCCATCGGACCTGTTTGAAGGCACATCCGGCCCGATCCAGCTCGGCCCGGCCCATATCAGAAATAGCTGCTTACCTGGTCTTGCAGGTTGCGACACCGCGATGGTAAGGCTCGGGTAGTGTGCCGAACCCACCCGAGCTCGATACCTAGGTGACGCACCGAGGTTCTAATTTATTTCAGATTTTTTCAACTCCTCCGGCGTGACGTTATAGAAGGGACTACGATTTGCTCGTCGTCTACAGGATTCTCGATGGATCCCGGTGATCTCCAGATGGACGCTTTCTTCAAGCTGCGTGTAGTTGTAGAACTATCATGTACGTGCATTAGGTGCATGTGGGGTGAGTACACGTGTTCATGTTCAGATACTACAGCTGTATTTAGTGGTGAAGAGTAAAAAAAAAAAAAGGCTGCGACACCGCCGGCACGTCTAGATTTGTATGAACAGCTTCCGTGTAGATGTAAGTAGTGCCCTTTTTTTTCCTTCCCATTCATGTTGGTGCTTTCCTTCTACCACGAGAAACTGATTATCATAATTTTGGCCGTCACCTATCACAGGGACAAGACCAGGTTACAGAAAAGCCATTCAATCACACAGCCATTTTTGTCTTCCAAACAGTGCAAGATAGGCGAAATGAGCCCCACCAGCACTCTTTGGAAGATAACAAAGGCAAAAGTGACGATTTCTTTTTTTTCGAACAAGGAAAAAGTGATGACTTCTTTCAAGATGATATATATACACATGTTAGTTGCGGTAAGATGAGCGACACTACGTTCCTACAAAAGAAACCACCTGAGCAGAACGTCACAGCATGTGTTTCCAACCCTCTTGTGTAAGATGAATCTACTGCATCCCGAGGGCAACTCCATTTGGCCTGGCCTGCCTTTGTGTACACGCCTGAATTTTTAGGCGCCCCGGACAAAGGATTGTCGACCCGACTTCCTGCGCATTTTATGCAAGACATAAAACACGAAACAAAACCATTAGAAAATGGACACATTATCTGGAAGCATAGCTCAAAATGAATGCTGTTTCCATGTGCCAAGAAGAATCTTTCCTAATTATTAAACACACAAATTTTCCCTTTTATAGATACCAAATATATGCCAATGGCTTTGTTAAGCAGATATCTCATGCTGGATGTGTGGCCCCCATTGAACATTCCTCCAACCAAAGCCAAAATGATCAAGGTTGGTCTACAGGGTTCACATGTAAAATTCAAAATTTTCAAAGTACCAACAAAGTTTCCAGACACTCACAAGAGGCCTTCTATAAAGAGGCAAAGACTAACACATTAACTTGCAAGACAAGCATAACTTAGCATTTGAATATGGCATATAGCACATGCTACTACACAGGAAAAATTCTGAAGAGAAAGAAACCTGAAATGGCAACCCCTTGACCCTGCCTCCAATTGCTATGATGTTCGTCTGCCATAAGGCACTTGATCGTCCTGCATTAGTTACAATACATCAGTATATATGCCTATTACTTAAGTTTAATGGCTTCTCTCAGAGTCCCTCCAAAAAGTACTAGAGAAACTGCAAAGTGCATTCACCGTAAATATGTTAGGATACATCCACTGGAACCTAGAGTGCTCGGCTGCTGATGTAGGTTGGCCAAACTGTCCAATTTGGTGAAACTAATTAAGTCTTTTCCTTTGTTGCACATATTATTCGAACAAAATTGTAAATGGAAATGTCAGTGCGGCATTGCAAAGAATAAACCTGCAAAGTGATTCCTGCGTGCAGCTGGTTACCAAAGTGGTGTGGATGGCCAGATTGCACCCCATACCGGCTATCAAATGATAGTTCATTTGGATTAACTTCTTCCTGGAAGGTACACAGTTAAAAGTAACTATACTGTCAAGAATCCCGTGTATAATAAAAGATTAAAAACCAAATATTGATAAGTGATTACCATGAGATCAACAACTCCATGTGTCCTGACATGAGTACCAAGGTTTGAGGCAGTCGAAGAAGAATGAAAAGCACCCTTCTGACTTACATCAGTTGATACTAGTAAGGAGTCCTGTGGTACGACAAATAAAACTTGGTTAGCATCGACAACAAAATGATGCAAGGAGTTCATATATAGAAGCAAGTAGACACCTTATCACCATACTGATTTACCATGGAATCCATGCTTATCTCTTTACTCTTTTTAGGAGGACGGCCTCGGCGTTTTTTTGCTGGTCCCCCCTCAGATGAACCAGGCCGTGCGTGGTTGTCACCATTTACAATTGCACATTCAGATGGTGTAAGTTTCTGCTCCAATTCACGGCACAGATTATCATCAAGGAGGGTTTCTTTCATGCCGCGTAGGAGTCTTATTGCACGCTGATACTTCTCATCTGATGCCATTCCAACCTCAACAAGACGAAGGCACTGCAAAGAAATATAATCATAACGTTCAATATGATTACTTGTTGCCAAATCTTTTGATGGAATATCCAGGGAGTGCAACTGCTTAAAGTCACTCCGCCACCTGCTAAGTGCATAACAAGGGAGGATATCATATACTTGCTGCCATTTGAGCACAGATAATGCATGCCGACAAATGATGCCACTAAACTGAAATAGAGCACAATTACACTTCATCCTGTTGGTCGCCATACAGTGAACAACCTCGTATTTTTTATTCAGAGTTTCACTGCCTGCTTCAGCCAAATCAATAACTAAAAACGAAGATGTCGATCCATCCAGCTGAACTTGACAATGCATGCTTGCCTTTAGCTCATCCTGGAATTTTATAAACATATTCCAGGTGTACAATTTGGATAACTGTTCTTCCATTGGGAACTTTGATATCAGGACCCTGCTGCTATTTAATGACTCAAAATCATCTTGTTGCTCCATTTTGTATTTGTTCTCCAAAAGAATCATGTAGCTGGCAAGGAACGACACCAATGTGGTATCTGGGCTGATTGAATCCTCAAAAAATACACTTGGACTCTCATGCTGGTCAACAGTACACAACCCAGCCCAGAAGGCGTCCTTAAGGAAGGCAGGGGCCCACAAGTGTCGATTCTCATACAGAAAGATGATCCATTCATTATCCTGAAGACCAAACCTATCAATCCAGTTCTTCCACCTTGCCTCAAACTCATCATCTTTCAAAGAATCATATATTACAGTCTCCAATTCGGTTCTCATTGCTTCATATTCTGGCAACTCTCCTAATTTTTCTGAAATACTTCTTACTACATGCCAATCACTTATTCTATGACGTGCCTTCGGAAACACTTCTCGAACCGTGGATTTTATCGCCACGCATTCATCAGTAACTATGGCATTTGGAGGTCTTCCCTTGATACAAGTTAACCACGACTTGAACAGCCATAAGAAGCTCTCTGTACTCTCATCCGACAGCAAGCCACAGCCTAACAGTACAAGCTGACCATGATGGTTCACACCCAGAAATGAAACAAGTGGGACATTAAACTTGTTTCTTAAGCACGTTGTGTCGACCCAAATAGCATCGCTAAAGTACTGATACGCTGTCCTGGATCTCGAATCAGCCCACAGAACACTCCTTAGATGGCCCTCCACATAAAAATCCATGACATAGAAGGAATTTGGCAGCTTTGCCTGCATCTCGGCGAAGAAACCGTTGATGGCCACGACATCCACTTCCCCGATCTTCAGCCGCCCCCAGTCATCAAACACTGGGACATCGATGTCACCGGAACCCGAGCATTCCCCTCTGGCAGCCCTGACTACGAGATCTTTACTCATCCCACTAGGCTGAGTCTTGTAACACCGCAGAAACCGCGCCGCGGACGGGTTCAGCACGTGGTTGTGCTCGAGGTTCACGTCTGTGAGATGCAGCAGGCCATCCCCCCAGAGCCTGGCGACGATGGTGGCCTGGCAGTTGGTCTTGGCCGTCGGCCTTGCCTGGTAGCAGGCATCCTCCTTGCCGTTCCCCCACTTGTTGCAGACGAGCACGAGGCGGCGGCAGAGGCCGGCCTTGGTGAAGGAGGACTTCTTGACGCAGACGCCGAAGCCCGTGCGCAGGGCGTAGCGCTTGTAGAAGTTGAGCACCTCCTCGTAGGACTTGAACACCAGCCCGTCCCGCGGCGTCCGGTCGTCCCCGTACGGCGTTACTGCCGCCGCAGCGGCCTCCACGATGGCCGCGAGCTCCTTGAAGCTCGGCGAGATGTCCCCCGCCTCGTCGTCGTCGTCCTGGGTGCCCATGAAGGCCAAGTCCTCCTCCCCCGGATTCGAGCCCACCTCCATCATGCTTCGCTCCTACTAATCTATAGCACAACCGCAGGCGGAATTAGCGCGATGGAATCAATCCAGTGATCAAGCAAGCTAGGGTTGCTTACCAACAAGAGAAAGGCTGCGAGAGAACAATGTCGATTGCCTCGGCGTGGCAGGAGCCCGGAGGTGGGACAGTGTCTTTGGGCCGGGGTATCGAGCCGGGACGGGAGGAAGCGCCGCCGCGAGGGGAGGCGGGGGGTGAGGGCTAAGCCGGAGGGGCGACGCGGCATTTTGATAGTTTCTGGGGTGGTTTTCGCACACAAGTTGACGCGGGATGAAGGAGAAAAACTTGTAGGGGGGCCTTCACAATTTGGGTAGCACTACGGTTTGCAGGTTTGGGTTGGGCTTTCACTGCTAATTGACCCCTTCAAAAATTCTGTTCAGCTGGCCTAATCTGAGACAGGCATGTGATTATGGTTTGAGGCCTAAGTGTGACTTATAAAACCAGCAGCCATTAATTTCAACGAAATTGCTATTTGTTTGTCGATAAAAAAGAGGGGGGAAATCGGTCGAATTCTGTACCTTACGATTTGCATGGAGATTCGTGCCCATCCTTATCGCCAAAGTGGTTGTCATTGGTTTAGAGTTGAGGGTTTTCAGGATTAGGATTCGGGTTTTCGAAAGCTGTTGGCTTAGAGGGAGGCCCGATGCCCCGGCAGTGGGTGGGACGGTGAGGTGGTAGGGGCATCACCCACCACGACGGTGGAGTACTTCCTATGGTGAGGGCCGGCGGTGGGGGCATCAAAACGAGAGGGGTTAGCAAGGGAGCGAACGGCGAAGGCAAGGGACCACCAGAGACACAGTACGAGGGCAAGGCAAGAGCGAGTTCATCGACGGCTGGTAAGATCGAGAGGAGTCACGGCAGGGGAGCGCAGGGAGGAGGGGTGCCAGGAAGAGAGGTGCAGTGGAGGAGGAAGGGGCGGTGGAGGTGGGCGAGCCAGCGCTCAGGAGGAGGGAGGGGCGATGGTGTCGCCGGTGCTCGGGAGTGGATGAGGTCGAGCTGGCCCTCGGGAGGAAGGAGGTGGGCAGAGTGGATGAGATCGAGCCGAGCGGAGTAGTTAAAGAGGTGAGAGATGTGAATCTAAACCGTTCGAGGCTCATCGGATAGCTTACAAAGATTTGACCAATCTAAATCTGTCAACAGACAGCTAGCCACTCCCTAATTCCAATGCAAAACGTTATACAACTCATCTTAAAAAAAAGCTGTACGTTCAAAATCCTCTGACCCAATAGCTAATCCAGCCCCAAAACTAGATGATTATGTGCTAATTTATCATACGTTCTTGGAATGTAGCACACCTTCGGCGATTGCATATTTACATGGGCATCAGAGCGGTATCTTATATTCTTATGCTATTCATGTATATGAAGAAACATTGCAAAATTGTTTGTGATATAAGGACAACTGGTTTTCTCAATTTATACTGTACCAAACGTTGAACACTCTAAGTAACAGAACTGCTGTGTCTGACAAACACTGCAGTCAGTACTCTATAGCCAGGGTATAACAGAAACAAACAGCCTCATGGAAAATTGATTTCCTGCTCAGTATCAACACTCAGGATCCTTACGCCCTTAACCATAGCTGATGCTTTGCTCGTTGTGTATACGAAAGTTACATAGACAAGAATATACAATGAACTGAATCAATCCAAAATTCCAAAGCTTGCGTCGTGCACTCTATTCTCATCCTTTAAGCCATAATGCAGCATTCTTTGTGTTTATGTACATGGAGTCGAGGTATCAGTCTAGATTGATCCAGAATCTGGTCATGCTTTGCTCCTTCGCGCTCAGTGCTTGCTGTCTTCCAAATGCGTGTTGGCATGAAGCAGCTGTCTGCTCTTGTTGATGTCTTACAGCACTACTGTCTGTTTTTTTCCTTAGGTGTGGTCAGAAGCTTGTTTTCATGTCATTCATGGTTGGATGCTACTCATTCTTTCTCAGCTATAACAACAAAAACATCCTTGGGTGACCACCTTCGCCGTGAAACTTTGTCTGTTGGATTGATTATAGCATGCTCAGCTCCCTCAAGACGGTACCCAATGACAATCTCTTTCCTCTGTCTAGCACGCAGAATGACCTCAAAAAAATTTAACTCCTCATCTTCTCTAAGGTACAGATCGGATTGTCGTATTTGCATTTCATTTCCCTGCAAAGGGATCAAGTTGCAAACCCAGATATTAGTCAGGTAGAAACCTGGGAGGAGGCATGATTCAAAAGAAGTCCAGTTGATCACTTAAAAATATTACTCAGACAAACAGGAAACATGAGAAGAATCATATTTCCAAATAACCAAAAAGAAATATCTGAGAAGCATCTGACTTCAATAGGGACAATTGAACCGGAGAAAAACTGTTTAAATGTAGTAGTCCGAGGCTATTCAGATAAACTTTTCCTTTCTGCAGATGAGGTTCCACAGGTAAAGTTAACCTCGTGATAAATATTCATGTCAGATACAAAGCTCTAATACCTCAGTTTGTGTATTAAACATTAGATCCATCTACTGTGCAAATCATAAGTCCAACATTATTTACATATGTTTGGGAATCGAATGTACTCTGGATATCTGATTCAATGCAGAATCGCAATTTTTTTAGGTGAATTTCTAGGTCAGTGAAAATTGAGACCATGCAACCATCAACTTCGAGAATTATACCTCCTCAGCAAAGAGCTCCTCCAAGACATCATTTATTTGCCGATCTTCTGCAACCATTGCCAATGCCATGCTCACAAGTTCATTTGAAAGAACATAGTCGCTAATTTTTGACATTGACAACAAATTTTTTGTCCTAGGGTCCAAAATCTCACTGATTATGACAGATTTATCAGATGCTTGTTGCATCTCCCCTATCCAAGAACCTTCAGAAAAGGTCCCTGGGGGAACATGCGAAATCATCGCTTCCCTGTATGGAAGCCGTTTTGCCTGCAGTAGTTAAAAATGTGTGAACAGTCTTCAGTTCTTGTAAAGATTTAGTATAACATTAGGAAAGATAGCCGGAAAATAAAAATAGCACATGATCGAAGATGATTGCACCTGATCTGAAGATAACATCAATAACAGGTTAAATCCATACATAGGTAAGAAGTTTAAACAGATCTCTGTTCATGAAAAAACCTGAATATCTCTGATCAGCAGTAACGTTGCAAGTGACCTTGAGTCAGCTTGGATTGCTGAATCTTCTACAGATTCGTCTGCCAAAATCAAGATCTGCATTTTGCTTCAAGCATCAGTCAGCAGAAACAAACAAGCAACTATACTCAGAAAATATCATAGTACTTGTTATTCTGCAGGAAATTAGTTCTAGCAGAGTAAAAATCTAATTTCTCAGAACTTACGGAATCAAATGATTCTAAGGGGAGGCTCTCCAGGTGACGGCGAATAACAGCATTTCCCTCACGATGAACCAAAGTAATATTTTCTAGTCGACTGAAATCCAGACCTCCATCAGTCAGCTTTCTTTTTCTGTCAACCTCAGGGACATCATTAAACATCCACAACTCTGATCCTGGTGCAAGGAAAGCATCAAGTACCTGGATATCAAATACTAAGTTAGAATATGTTGTTGTCAACCTTAACACAATAAGGCCTTAATAGCTCATTCCATCAACTATGCTGCTGTGACATTAATTATACATAATCGAATTCAGAACAGGAAGAAATACTTTATATTAAAAGTTTTGGCATAGGTAGATTCTGCCTCCAAATCCTTTCGCACAAATGTCTCTGTTTTAGCAACATGTACACTTAAGAATGTCAATTTGGATCTGTCATCAAGTTACCATTATCATATCTTCCATATCACGGCGCCAACCACAAAACAATATTCTTTCTGGAGACTTTGGAACAACAAAATCTTTAGGAAGATAGCCCCTCCTAACCTGCGCAATTAAACAGAGAGAAAAGGAATTAGAAGCTTCAAAGAAAGAGCTTACCACAATCATATCATCTATATCCCGTCGCCATCCACAAAGAAGAATCTTCTGAGGCTTTCTTTCAGGGTGAACAATGTCTATGTAAACAGCATCTTTAACCTGAATAATAAGATTGACTTTGCTTATGGGATGTTCCACAAATGTGCAGTGTCTATGTCAAACTTTCTTTAAGATAACTACTCCCTCCGTTTCAAACTTCATAAGATTTGAACAGCAATTAGTCAAATTATGTGCACGTTTAGTGTACAAAAGTTGTATCCGCATTTGATAGATCTTTTCAAAGGCTTTTTCAAAACATAATACGCCCAATAAAAAGAAATGGAGGGAGTAGTTCTTATTGTCTCAAGAAGTGATAACAAGCATTGGACTGTCATCTGTAAAGCACTAAACCAAAAACAGCGGAATGTGGTTGCACTATCAATGCTCGGTGATCAAAATGGGAAGGGTAGGGAATGGATAGATCTCAGGTCGCACCGTCGCAGCACCAAGGCAATAAAGCTTTATTTCAGCAGAAGCTAAAATTCTATTCGCTGTTGTTGGTTGACTGCTGTTACTGAGCATACAATCCTAATGATGAAACTTTTACAAGGATGGAAACAATTCCAGAAGGTGGTCCGGGAAAAGTTATGTAAATGTTACAGAAAGTCTTGTAACACTGAGAAATTAATCTAAAAAGTTCGAATGCGGTAATTCTATGTGCAATAACTGTTAGATGCCAATTGTCAACACAAATAGAAAAGAGACAATATGAATAATTTATAATCGCTGGTAAATGTAAGTCAAAGACTTTGAAGTTCTAAATATGAGTAGATATCAATAAAAGGGGTTAAATGATACATAAATGGATAGATTACAGAACCTGGAGGCAGACCAAGTATAAAAATGTTAACACGGTATAGTTTGTGGAAGGCAATCAGTAGCCCAACAATGTACATGCACTGCCAAGATGACCAATAACTTGTCAAATTCTAAAGATCACGTGATTTAACATCAGTATTGAAATTATTGTGGTCAAGGGTGAAAAATATCAAACCAAACATGCTATTGCAAGAAGAAGAAGAAGAACTTTACATCTTCATTCTTAGAGACAAAAGAATTACCTTGGGCAACGGTGCTGGGGCATATGTATCATCATCTTCTGCAATTACTATCACCTCATCGCCCTCTTGCAAAACATAACAGTCATCAGGGTTTAAAATAATCTTGCCCCCGTAAGATGCCACTTTTATGCCACATGGAACAGCATCAGGAAAGCTAATCAGCACATCTTCAAATCGCATTCCATCCAACTTAGGCCATCTTTTAATGTAGAATTCACAGTTCTCAAAGCCAAGAATATCTTCCCATATCTGTAAATGCAACTCAAATAATCTTTACAACATTTAGAAATTACTCCAGATATAAATACTTGACGCTTTGACCAAGATCCGGTCAAACTTTTACAATTTTGACCGTCAATAGCTTCCACAATATTTAGTTTGGAAACATAAAAATCATACGTATAGATTTGTCTTGAAAAATACTTTCATAATATTATATTCTAATAGAAAACAGTGGTCAAAGTTGCACATCGAAGACCGTGAAAAGTCAAAACGTTGTGTATTGTTGACTGGAGAGAGTATCAAATAAAAATACATGTAAATTACTGAACTGTGTCTAACATTCAATCAGCCAATATAGTAGCTAATGTTTTCATGCATGTCTGGAATCAACTGAATGTTATAGATTAAGTGTGCAGAATGTTTCTATGGTAAAGAGACCTTTTTAAATTTAGTAAACAGACTTATTAAAATGGTTTTCTAGATGTGCATGATACAGCATTCTACAATGGAACAATAACTAGAATCTAACAGAATGCTCAAGAGAAATTCATTTTAATGAGTTTAATCACCCATGCACAACAGATGGTCATAGTTTGTACCTGCAAAGGGAGATCATGACTATTTCCGGCTCCCTTGCATAGTGGGTTGGTTTTGTGCAGGCGTGCATGTGTGTTTGTGGTGTGTGTTGCCAACAGAACAGACACTATATCAATTGTCTCACTAAAACGAAAGGGGAAAAGGAGGAGAGAGAGGAGTTCCTTTGAAGCAGGATGTAGCAATCCAGGTAGGGCTCTTATCTAAAAAAGTAAGAGCATTCAGAATTTGTTGATGAATAGAAAGAAACCTGAGCAAGGCCTGGCTGACGTGCACACTGTATCATCAACCGACCAATCACATCATGTGCAACAACGGTTTCCACAAGATCTCCACCAACAAGTTTGACTAGAACTTCGTTGTCAAGATCACTAAGCTCAACTATTATGTGACCTCTTAGTCCCTCTTTAACTCCAGTTAAACTCAAGACTGTTCGCAGTGCCCGTGCATCACTCTGCAATAAGGGTGCAATGATGTAAGGAAGAGCGTCCACATAATAGTATAACTTGATCAGCAGGACTTACCTGGTCAGCATTTCCTTCTTCAGCTAAAACCACAATTGCACGCGCCTTAGAAACTGAGACCTTGTGCATGAAGGTGCATTTAGTTGAAAAATAGGCACATATATAGATTAAAGTGAAGTACTAGCCAGGAATTAGCTAACATCAGGAAGTACTAGTCAGTGAAGTAATTAACTGTCAACAGACCATAATGGCATCTTAACAATTAAGCATGTCAGAAGATCAAAACTGAGAAAATATGTCTTAAAATCTGTGGATCACACTATTTACCTTTTTCAAGTCAGCCAGAATTAGAGGGCTTCCACTTCTACATATTACAGCTGTTCCTTTCAAGTCAAACTCCATTTTAGCAATGTCTGCTTCCATTTCCTCCTTGTCTCTCTCGGACATCACAACGATGGTCCCACCTCCCAAGCTTTCATTAGCAATAGCGATTTGGTTCAGTAAAGATCCCTGTTGTCATCAAAGGAAACAGGTTAGACTACATAATCTGGAGAAATGCAACTTCTGTTCTTACAACAACTTAACATGTAACAGAGCAGCTATATAAGTTAAAAGAAGTGAAACAAAGTAGACAGAAAAATATGCATGGCATTCCCTCAGAAGATGCATGATACTATATCTAAATACTATTAGTTAATAGTATCTATCTATCTGGTTTTAGAAATAACTTTGAAGCAACCTGACAGGTTGCAGAGCTAAGACCGCTTAACAAACTTATTAGCTACTGGTACAACTACAACATTCATACCGAAACAAGAAGGAACGTAGCAATGCATCTAAGCATATATAGGGAATTTGCATGAAAAGATTAGTAACTTGCAAAAAAAAATATTAGCAAAGGTTAATTCCAAGATTACCAACTTATCACTCCATCCAAGGATCAGAGTGTGGCTTTGCTCTATGACCTCACTTCTTCCTTTCCTCAAAGAATCAAACTTCTCTGAGATTGAATCGGTGACTAGACCAAGCATCATGGCAAAAACCAACATCCCACCAATACTAATCGAAACTGAAACCAGCTTGGGTCCAAAACCCACGGCATTGGCATGGTTGCCCGAGTCAGCGACGAAGGTCCAGGATAGCCAAAGACAATCAGATAGGCTATCATCAGTCACACCATACAGAGCCAGCCCTCCAAGAGCAATAAGTAACAATGTAGCAACAAGTAGAACCGATGGTTTAGCATACGGATGAAGTGATAAAAATATATCGATTCTGTATGCCAACCGCTTGTTTATGGGAACCTCTTCAGAGTCATATGAACTCCTTATCTTCGACACAAGGTCTATGTACTTGAGAATGAGGAGTGGCGCATATAGTATAGAAAGCGAGATCAACAAGGAAAAGTTCTTCAGACTTCTGTTCTGCATGGTATTGTTATCATCCTGATACAGCAAATTAATGTCGCTGATATCCAATGAGGAGCCTATAATACACGACTGCAGTTTTGCAGTAGCTACAGCGAGCTGTTCCTGAAACAATCAGAACGAAATGGGATAAGATCGACGGATTATATAATGTTTCACCAGCAGTGCGGAGCGATTAAGCGCAGACGTGTACCTGCAAATGGTAAACCTGATCGTATAATGAGAGGTTCCTGCGGAGAAGGGAGGCTAAGCACAGCAAAATGGCCTGAAGCAACAGATTTCGCAATTAAACAACGGAAGTCAACAAAAGTCAAACACGAAACCAAGCGAGTTCGCCCATTTCTTACCGCCGCGGATAGCATTCCCGACCATCGTGGGGTGATCGCCGAAGCCGCCGCCTTCCTTCCATGTACCGGCGCGGCCGCCTGAGGCGCCCCTTTCTCGGCGGCAGCCTTTAGGACATCGCCGCGGCGGACGCCAGCGTAGAGGGGGTCGCGGCGGCGCGGCGCGGACGGAAGCGGAGGTGACGGTGGCTGCTGCTGCTCCGGCGTCGGGTGCGGGGAGCGGGAGCGGGAGCGAGGGGTCGGGGGCGGTCGGCGGTCGGCGAGGGAGTATGGCTTGGAGGACCAGGTGGTGGAGGGGAAGGGGGTCCGTGCTCTGGAGGAGGGGAGAAAGGGCGGCGCCGGCGGGAAGAACCAGTCGCGGTGCGGCCCGGGCGCCGGCGGCGACGAGGAGTCGGGGTCCAGGGGCATTTTGGGGATTACCCGTCTGACGGGGCGGCGGATGCTGCTGAGTGCTGATGAGTGATGAGATGGGAATGTCTGTGCTTGTTCGCTCGTGGCTGCTTGTTGGTTTTCGCGAAATTATTCGCTCATGTCATTGCCTTGTTTAACTTTTCTTAATCGACATTCAACAATTAAGCTGGTTTTTATATGAGTTCCATTCTTTGATGCCAAAAAAACCGACTCTTCTCTCTAGTAGGTGCAGTTATTGTCGTGGTTAAAGCGATTTTTCTACTTGAATTTGGAATGGAACGGTTGACGAAAAAATATGGATCCTCACGTCGACACTTCGTGTGTAATATCTGACGAGCAATACGTAGGATATTCTGATCGTGATACTGTGTTGTCGGACCTTCGTTATCACCTATGCTCGAAAGGAACACCGTCGGAACGTGAATGACTGACGGCTCATCTTTAGTCATGGAGATCAAGAATATGAAGCAATAGGAGGAAGAATAAGTGACATGACTACAGAAGCTAGATATAAAAATAGTAGATGCATATTGGTATTTGATCGATTGTTGGATGTTTCAATCGATCATGGTCCTCTCATATTTAAAGGGTGGTAGGTCTTAGCCGTATAAGATTAGAACTCCCAAATTAAACCGAACACAAATTACAGATATAATTTGGCTATAACATATGAGTCCAAACTTTCTATAATTAACATATCTTTCCTATTCAACCACGTAAATTCTCATATATCTACCCGAGTATTCTTTTATTGCAGTTCGACCTTCTTCGATTTGATTACCTTTTCGATCTGAATATCTGCCTGTATCGCCTTGTAGTGGTCGCGGTTACTGTTCACTGGTCAGTTACAGTTCGCCTGGTCACGGTACTGTTCATATGGTCGGAGTGTTGTTCATCTGACCACGGGTACTGTTCATCTGATTGGAGTACTGTTCACTGATTAGAGTATTGTTCATTGATCGGAGGTACTACGCACTAGTCTTAGGTACTGTTCACCGGTCGATCAGAAAATTTTCATAACCGAAATTCTTCACAATATGCCAATTTTGTTCGTCAACACGAACGCCTTATGATGCAATCGTGTAAAAATACACTATTTTATGGTCGACTAACATCCATTGCCTGATCTCCATTTGATTTATCCTTTGTCCAACCCAAGGGTTTGCTCTCGTTCTCTCTCCTCCCCATGCGACGTTTCAGCCGTCATCTTGCCTCTCTTGCGCACAGATGCAACCTAGGCATCCCATTATCCATCTTTCGCCACCATGGTCGGTGGCCCCATCCACCGCCGATGGAGCCAAGGGCGCCAATGTTATAGATCATGCACGACAAACACAAAACTTTCATCCGCACAACCTCACCTCATGGGCCAAAACTTTTGGGGCTTTTTGCCTTCTCTTATTTGTGGATTTCTTTGCCTATTGGCTCACACACCTCATGCCATCATCGTTCTCCAACTATCGCAACATCAACGCCCTATCGTCACCGCCTCCATTAGTGCGCTCATGGCTCCCAGAGTTTGATCCACTTATCTTCAAGCAGCTCTAGGCCGCCGCCGCTGCACCAGACCTTGAGGCCACGCACCGCAACACCTCTACACAACGCCCCTAACCCAAATGGGTGTTGACGCCGCACCACACCAGACCTGCCTCTACTTTATGCTATTGCACTGTACACGACATCGCCAACCAACACTAGATCAACCATGGTGTATGCGACCAGCCTTTAGAGGATCTATGGCTCCCCCAGATATGAAGAAGAATAATAATAAATGGAACATGTGATTTGTTTGCTTGGAACATTTTTTTTCTTCTTATGATTGGAACAATCTTGTTCTCAGATGGAATCATTTTGTCTCATCCTAGAACATTTCACTTTTATGATTAGGGTTCACTCGAAGAGCTCGCTAAGCCGATGAGTGGTGAGACGGGGCGGCTCAAAGGATCGAGATATCGCCTAGAGGGAGGTGAATGGGTATGTTTCCTTGCAATTCAAACAAACTTGTTGCGAATTAGTTAAAAGCATAGTCTTCGCAAATTTTGCGGACCTTTCGCAAAAACAGATGCAACTTAAATGTAAACTACATCTAATGAGTTCTAGCTCAAATCAAACAAGAAGATATGTGTCTGGAGGTGTCCACCAACAGACCCACAAAGCACCTACACTCATAAGTACGCACAACCAAGTAGATCTAATGGAAAGCACAAATCAAAGCAAGAACTCAAAAGTAAACAAACCGAAGTGTAGAAGTTTGGATTCACAACTATGAATTATACATCTCCGTTAAGGAAGCTCTAAAGAACCAGATTTCTTTTAACTATTTTCTTCGATCTACTAGCTTTATCTCTTTCCTTTTCGTAGGTGAGATAGATCATCACAAACTTTCTCACGGCTCACCATAAGCACAAGAGCTCGTTGGGCGACGCCTAGCCGTTTAGGAGGTTTTATCTCCAAGAGTAACAAATGCATCATTAAATTGCTTGACGAAGTGAACAAGTGCTCAAGGACGGATTTCTCTATCTCGTGCTCTCAAACACCAATATCTCAACCTAACTCTTAGGATTTTTCATAAATCACGCACACACCTCGTAATAAGGAGTTGAGAAGAGCTCTACAAGCCTTTGCCTTAGTTGTGGATGTGAGGAACACTAGCACTAGCATCAGCACCATCTCTAAATGAAGGGGAGGGGGTAACGGGGTATAAATACCCTACACACAAGAACTAGCCGTTACAGTAAAAAAAGGTGCGGAGTGTCCGCACAAATTTGCGGACACTCCAGACTTTTAACACAACTAGCCGTTGTTTTAAAAAAACTAGCCGTTAGATCTAGATTTTTTGGACCCTCCATAAAAATGCGGACTATCCGCAAAAAGGTGCGGATAACTCCACTACCTAACAAAACAACGCAGGTCACCATAGTGAAAACGCCATTACTTTTTGATACGAACTCTGATTTCAATAATCTTGGACTCCATAAAAAGTTTGTTCGGAGCGTTATCCATCGCAACCAAAAACGAGCTCCAAAGCCACTAGGTGTAAGTGTTGTGATATATGTTTCTCTCAAGTTAGTACTTGGATTTGGCTTATTTGAGCAACGAGACTTGTCAAACCATTCTATGTTGCACTCCTCTTGATAGAGTGACATACTTACACTCGAAGATCAAAATAAAATCTATTTGAACCTCTTGAGCTTGGTCAACTTTAACTTGTTACTTCTTTTCAATTTCATTTCGTGAGGGTGCGACATTTTCTTGTCTCTTCTTCTTGAGCACATCCTCATTGAGCTTACGATTTGGGATTCTTAAACACATATAGTTAAGAATCAATTTGACATCGTCAAGCCATCTTAAACCTTACGATTGAACAATAATTTTATGCTTGACAACATATGACTGCTTATAAACTTGATCGGTCCTTCAACGTTAGGCCAATACTTGCTCTTTCTCCATCGCATGGGTCCCTTGGTGCTAAACCCTTTGCTTGCCCTTCTCCACTCGTATGGTCATTTGTAGCCAAATCATTTGTCACCCATTCACAATCTTGTCATCTTGAGTCACACATAGTCTCACATCAACAATACGCATTCATGAAACTCTATTTTTTCAATAACATGATCCTTACTTGAATATTTGCTTTTTATCTCAATCTGTGATCAAACAAGTTTTCATGTTGATTTTCCCTGAATTGCTAGGCTCTTGATCAAATTTCTTCTTTCTTGACTAAGAATATAATTTATGTGATCAAGCAACATATCATTACAATTTCCTTTGATTTACTATTGCTTTTGATCACATATCTCTTCATCATCAATACGCACTTATGTATTCTATTTCTTCAACTCAATCTTCATTTCAATATCTTTTTTCATATTGATGCTGTGACCAACCAAACTTACATATAAACTCTTATCGATCAACTAAGCTTTTGATTATTTGTCTTCTTTCTCGATCAAGATACTAATTTTGTGACCAAATAAGCTCTCAACTAAATCTTTATTGATTTACAAAGCTCTTGAAATACTAAACCCTTTATCATCTTTCTTCTTAGTATTGTAATCTTGATCAATCTTTATGCACTTTTAATTTTCCTTTGACTATACAAGCAAAACAACTAATAGAATCATACAATTGCATTTGCATCTCTTTTACCTTTTTAATCTTTGAACGCCATTTCTTTACTTTTGTATACTTCATATGATATGAGTTTGACTTTGTCATTTGCAAGTAAAAACATATTCAAGCTTAACAAACTTATTAGTCATTTAATTGTTTTATTATTCAACCATCAAAATCTATTAGGAGGCCTAGATGCACTTTTAACGACGGCACAAAACTACGTGAAGAAGAAGAACGACGATGTACGGAGGTTGTTGTTGGGCCCTTGTTGTACATGGTGACCTATAACAGCCCTCCTGGAAAACATTTCGCTTTTATGGTGAGGGCTCGCACGAGGAGCTTGCTAAGCTGGCGAGTGACGAGGTGAGGGAAGATGATACATAACTATGTGGGGAAGAAGAACGACGGTGTAGGGATATTGTTGGGCCGTTGTGGGCTCTACTATGGAGGAAACTTTTGGGCTCACAAGAGTATGAGCAACTCATTGTTTGTCCACACATGGACATCCTCTTGGGGCATCCTCTAGCTCCCGTGACACTTTCGGAACACTAAACCCCTCTGTGTCGTCATCGTGCATAATTATCAACGGTACGAGTCAATGATGTTAGTTGTCGCCATTGTAACACTGAGATTAATTTAATTTAATCTGCACTTTGGATGACATCACTGAGAACCTATGGTGTAAAAGTTTTATAGAAACACATGAAATTGTCTAAGGATGTTAAAACAGCAACATCTAAATTAGTGTAAATCCACTTTTTTTTGTTTTGCGATCAGTATAAATCCACTTAAAGTTTGATGCTTAGAATTATAAAGAAAAAAGCGAACTTAACTATAGCAGAGATTTAGAAATAATACATACGTACACTTTAAAGTTTCCTCAAATCATATCTTTCTTTTTTGAAATATTTTTTATCTTTATTGCACCGTGAATATTCGCTTGAATATTTGCTCCCATCTCTCCTGTCCATAGGCTGACATCCTGACCCCACAAACCAGAACATTTCCCGCGCAAAACTCACCCAGCAAACACACAAAGCGCGGCAAACGAAACAACCCAAGCGCCCAACACAAGAAAAAGAAAAGGAGAAACCCTCAAGCCTCAGCTCCCGGCCCGATCCATGGATGCGGAGATGGAGGACGCGGGGGCCCAGGCCGAGATCGAGTGGGACGGCGGCGGCGGCGGGGCCAACGCGGTGCTGGGCCTTGCCGGCGGCGCCTCGGTGTATCTGTGCTACCACCAGGCGTTCGGTCCCCACGACGACCTCGTTCTCCTCGAGGCCGCCGCCGACCTCCTCCCCGACCTTCTACAAGGCCGGTAAGCTCTCCTCTCCACCAAGCACCTTACGCCATTTTACCCCAATAGATCAAGAACCAGCAGCGCCATTCTTTCAGGGGTGATTCTTGATTTAATCGTTTTTCAGGAGCATACGTTTTATTAGGGTGTCACCTTGAGATCTTCAATCAATCTCCAGGAGAAGCTCGCTTTTATGCTTGGTTCTCTGTATCCACTGGGTTTAACTTCAAGTGGGTCGATAGTTTATTTTATACTGTAGGATAGAAATAGTCCGGTTTGCACCATTCGCGTTGTGCACTAGTTTTTTTCCTCTCTCAAACACGCATGAGAGTTGCGCATTATTGCATTAAGAAAGAAAGTGACCTAGTTTATAAGGAAAACCAGGCCCAAAAACCTTAACAAGTATAGATTACAATTCGCGGAGCGTAGCTCGCATGTAAGACAGAGAAAGAAAGAAACCCCCAAACCCCTAAGCAACTGACGTCTAAGGTTCGCCAAAGCAGTTTACAACCCGGCACACACACAACAACAATACGCCATAACCCGACCAAGCGGCACCCCCACAAGCAATTGCACCCATCTAACACCTCGACTAGGACTCCAACAGGCGTAGCCCTGCTCCCACACCTGACTACCAACACGGTTGGTGGCTCCCTCGCCAAACCACAAGCACAACAGATAGGGTCCTGGGACATCGGAACACAGTCGCAGACGCGAAGCGCCGAGAGGAGGTGGGAAGATTGGCTGAACAGGAGGACATCAGCGCAAGATGAGCCCGGCAAGGAGTGCTGCTAGTTGTAGCATCAAAGAGCAGCGGGATTCTCTAAAACGACCCCTTCAGGAAGGAAGCGGCAATAGAACTGTTGTTGCTCGTTCGGGAAGTCGAACAAGGTTTTCACCGGAGAGATCCCAGGGGAAGCTTTGACATGACGCCTCCAAGGAGGTAATGACGCCTGTGGGTGCCACTGTTGTCGGCAATGGTGCCCTACAAAGCTTTCACCCGTAAATTCTCCTTACAACTGCACAATCCAGTGAATGCATAGGCTCACCGGATCGAGCAGAGCAAGAACCTGCAAAGGGAAAGTAGCAGCACACAATAACGGAACAAGAATGCCATAGCAATGCACCCATCATCGAGCATATGACGCACTAGGGCCAGCTGCCGACCAAAGTCACAGACAGCTGTACGGAGCAACACGGCCGGCCGAAGTCTCAACCGGGAGCGCGAGGCAGAGGTGGCCAAGACGACGGTGGAGGAAGCCCACACGCCCACAGGCTCACCGGAGCCAGAGCTGGAGCCACAGGCAGGCGGCGGGACAAGCAAAATGCGCGGGCCAACCATCGAACGGATCTGGCAGGGAGTGATTGATCTGATGGACTACCGTACGGATCCGGCTGGGGCAAGCCACCTCGCCAGCGGATCCGATCGGAGCAAGCTCATGATAGGGGCTGAAGGTAGGAGAGAGGAGGAGTGGTGGGGGAGGGGGAAGAGGTGGGGAAACGGAGGGAGGGAGGAGGCTGCGACGGTCCGGCTTCAGAACCGCCGCTGTCCACCCACCGGCGGCGGCAGCGGCCGGAGCAAGCTAGGGTTTGGGGGGGGGGTTGGGTTGTGGGTTGAGTCGCTAGAGAGGGGGTGGGGGGTGGGGCTCGTCAAGGCTCAGCACAGCATGTCTCCCTTGTGCACTAGTTAGTTTGCATGAGCTATTCTAAGCATAATTCCTGCGTAATGCCAAATTAACCGCTGTCAAACTTGCCCACCCTGATTCCCTGGCACAATGGCTAATAACATTGTCTCATAAATCGATAGATAAGGGCATCTCTGTTGTCTACTTGTGTGTGAGTCTGGGCTTCTATGTACTTCATCATGAGATTGTCGTTGTGTGATGTTCAGGTCAGTCTGTTGCTCGTCGTACTTGTTTTTCCTTTTGAGCTCGATAGCTCAGATTAGTATACCATGGAAAGGAGCATTTCAGGATTTGCCACTTTTAACATCGAGTGGCAGGCAATTTACCACCCGGGCCCAGTTTCATAGACTCAGGATGGCCCACATGTCATCCTCAGCGGAAAATTTGCACCTATTAAGGGTGGCAAATCCAGAAATTACCCCCATGGAAAAATGCTCAGCTTTGTTGTTTTTTTCCTGAGTGAAAGCTGAATCCAACAGCTAACATCTCCGCCACATTTATTAACTGAATTTAGTGAGGCTGATCCTCACATTTTCAGCACTAGTTCACGTGCCATTGGACAATTATAATGCTTTGTAATGCTCCACTGTAGGAAAGTATGGTGCATTGCTTCAATATTTTTTTGATGAAAACATTGCTTCAATATTTCCATGTGTGAGAATTTTTTACATTTCTTTTGATACAGGGTGACTGTACGGGGGCATCCGGATGAAGAAGCTGTTCTCTGCACACCTTCTGCAACGTATGCTATGAAGTTTGTGGGCACATCCAATTCTACGTTTTTGATACCACCCGGGGAACCAGCTGCTCCAAGCTTAAGGCCTGATAGCACCTACGGCGATGCTAATGATGATGATGCTGTGGCCGCTGCCATCAAAGTAGCACCAGGGAGCATTGAATTGGTCCGAACTGCTCCACGACTTGATAAACTGAGGAACCTTCTCCGTGAGAGGCCCTACGTGCTCGATGAGGATCTTGGGGATGGCTTCCAGCATGGTAAGGGGCTGTACACATGGCAAGATCTCTGTGAACGTATCCAGGCCAGTGACGGTGAGATGTCAGATGGGCTGAATTCCCTCTCTGCTGTCGAGATTGATGGGTTCTGGAGGACGGTCGATGCCAATTCTGTGAACACTATTCTGGACATGATTCTTCACAACTCTGTGTTGCACGACTGGCCGTTAATTGCTATGCCGGAAAATGATGTGCTATCTGTCATGGAATCTGATGGTTTTACGCATAAGCTTGTAACCCATTGCCTCAACAGATTTGGCACGAAGGTAGAGCAGGAAGCAAGAAGTTTCTGGAGCCTTGATGAGAGGCGTGTCTGCTTGCAATTCGCTCGGAGAGCGCTTGGTGCTGGAAAGATGAAGCTCCACAACTTTATGGACAAATGGGAGAGAAGCATTCCTTCAGGAATGCGTGTGGATCTTCAGATGCTCGAAGGGGAAGTGTTGTGTGAAAAGCTTGGGGCTGAGACCTGGGTGCATGCTTTCAGTGTTGAAGATCTGCCACTGACACCTGCTGAGAGGTTTGCATCACTTTTCCGTGAGCGGCCAAAGTGGGGATGGAAAGATCTGCAGCCCTATATTAGGTATGATTTCTCATCAACTCTTTTTTTGGTTGAGATTCTATACTGGAGTTGACATTTAACCGCGTATGTTTCTCTCATGTCCAGGGATTTGCGTGTGCCCGGTGTCTCTTCAGAAGGATTGCTTATCAAGTATACTAGAAGAACCCAACCAAGCGCTGACGCTGAACCTATTTTTACTGCAAGATAATCTATCTAGCCTGCTCCAGCCATGCTTTGATCCTGACAGCCCTGGTTGCGGTTTTACTGAACTTGAAACATGGTTTTGGCCTGGATATTGTTCACAGCACAAGGTCACCGTGATCGTGTTTAAGGCATGCTAGATACTGTCAATGGCAATTGTGGCACCAGATTAGTTGTTGAATACTCAATAATCTGATCTTGATTGTAGCATGGACGTTTGCCTCGCCTAAATCCGCTGTTAGTTTTGATCGGAGATGCAATACATGAAATACTTCTCATATGTTCCTGTGTTTGTAGTTGATGGCCTGAAAGTTTGTGCCTTTTACTGTAACCTTTGGTAAACATTCCAAAAACTGATGTGTGCTAAATACATTGCCTGTTGCTGTCTTCCGGTCAATTTAAATTTGATTTAAACAACGTTCAGAAACCCATTATTCGAATATGAAATTACAACATGCTTGAGGTTCAGTATGTTTTCTCCGAATCAATGATAATCTATTTAATTTGTTAATTCTAGCCTAGAAGCAGACTTTACTCTATACTCTATTCAAGAATATCTTGTTTTGACTTGGTCTTCAAAGTTAGACTTTGACTATTGTTTTTTCATGAAATATATAATTTATAGCTAGAAAATTAATATAGTGTGAATACGAATCTAATTATATAATTTTTATACGTTAAATATATTTATAGCTTGATTAATTTTTGGTTAAAATATATAAATTTTGATTTTTTTTCAAAATAAAATACTCCTGTATTTTTCAACAGAGGGAGTATCTGGTTACCGACAGTGAGTAAAAAAAGAGAGGTTAAAATTAGCCGCGGCCCAATAAGCATAAATTCAGGACCAGCCCAAAGGATTAGCCCGTGGGCCATGCAGTATAAGGCCCATTCCCGACCGCTAAGGCCGTCCAAATAAGGAAAAGGGGGCCCGCGACCCACCCTCTGGACTCCGACCGCATCTCTCCTTCTCCGTCTCCATCGCCGAGAGCAGCGTCTCGCGCTCGCGCTCGCGCAGTCGGCGCGTTCGGTCGAAACCCTAATAAACCCCACCTCGTCCCCTCGCCCGCGGAACCCTCGTCGCCTTGCCGGGAGGCGGGGTAAAGGGGGTCGCCGGGCGCCATGGACGCGATGCGGAAGCAGCTGGACGTGCTCATGGGGGCCAACCGCAACGGTGACGTGGAGGAGGTCAACCGCAATTACTACGACCGCGACGTCTGCCGCCTCTTCCTCGCGGGCCTATGCCCGCACGACCTCTTCCAGCTCACGGTATCCTCCTCTATGTCCCCCCCTCCACCCCATCGATGCTGTTTCCATGGTAATTTCGGTTAGGTTTGGGGGTACAAAAATATCTTCCATGTTTTTGTGTGATTCATAGATAAATTGCTTATTGCTAATGCGCGTATGTGGCAGAAATAATCTGCTTTTTTTTTAAAAAGTAGTAGTTTTCACTTTATGCTGCTGTTATCTAACCTACTTATTTGCTAATGGCAGAAAATGGATCTCGGACCTTGTTCCAAGATTCACTCGCTTCAGCTGCGGAAAGAGTATCCTTCATTTTACCTTGTTATGTGTCAATTGCTTCACTTCATTGGTTTTTGCAAATTTGTCGCGTGAAATACTTGCTTTCCTGAGCTGTTGGTAGCTATGAAGAAGCGAAATCAAAGGGATCGGAGAATTTCGATAGAGAACTTGAGGATATGATAGAAAGGCTCATTGTGGAGTGTGATAGGAAAATTCAAAGGGCGCTGAAGCGCCTCGCGGATGAGGATGCCAAGGCTGCAATTGCAATATCTGTTTCTGAGGTTACTCAGGTATTTTTTGTCACTTTTATATTACTTATTAAAGTTTATATTTGTCGATGACAACTTGTTTTAAACTTTAAATTTATTATCTTGGTAACGTTCACAGACAGACGAGATACTGCAGCTGTCAAAACAGATCAAGGAGAAAATGAAAGAAGTTGATACCTTTGGTAATTCCATTCCATTTATATTTTGCCTACTTTGTTGATACGGAAGTTATCAAAACAGATCAAGGCAGTTCATAGAAGTTTAGATATTTGGATGGCTCATAGCTTCTAGGATTGTGATACAACCGGGTTTCCACCCAGTAGGAAGTCAGCCCTTGGGGGTTATATCTCCTCTATATGCTAATCCAGAGTGACGGGCATGTTATCAAATAGTTTAGGTTGATGGACCCCAAATATGTGGGTGCATAAAATTCTTTATGATTAACCATTAGTACATTTGTTTATGACTGAAGATAAGTTCCAGGATGGCCACAGCAACTGTGCGAAAGTAATTAACCTTGTCACAGACTCAACATACCATGGTTTTTAAGGCGTCGCCTAGGCGACAAGGCGTACCCAGGTCGCCACAGGGGCAAGGCGTCGCCATGTCACCTTACGTGCATGCCTTTTCACCCTTTTCCGGCTTGTTTCCTCTCCCGCCCTTCTCCAGTTCGATTTTATCGTCCCCAGCCCTTCTCCGTCTGGATTCCACCGTCACCCACCATCTCTGGTTGCACTAACCTTGCCGTTCTTGTCGTCTTCGATCAGGAGGGAGGCTTCGATGGTGTGGATGAGTGTAGGAGGCGGAGGGGGATGGAGTGAAGGCGGTGCTGCTCGATGGCGGTTCGGGGGTTGATGAGAAGAAGCGTGATGAGAAGGAGTGAGGAGGCGGCGGCTGGGAACCCTAAACGTGTAGATCTGGTGTCCTGTTGGGTGTAGATGTGTGATGGGTTGAGATGGGCTGGCTTGTTGAATGGGCTAAATGCCTTGGTGGCCCATCTCTCTTCACTTCATCTTTAATTTTTCTTTTATTTTCCCTCTATTCCGAATACTCTACTGCACAGAAGGCGTCGCCTAGGTGGCAAGGCGTACCTAGGTCACCACGCATCGCCTTACTGCCTTATTAGAACCTTGCAACATACTTTAGCATCCCCCCTTTCTTATTGTGTAATACAAGAGGCTCAATCAGTAGGATCTACCGCAACTTTAAGCCCTAGATTGTTATTATATTCAGTATTCAATGTTTCTCTTTGAAACTTATCAACAGATTTTGAAGGGAGAACTGATGATAAAATCAAGGCCCAGGAATTGGTGGAAGAACTGAGAACTAAAAGGGCTGATATGCAGGTATCACTTTGAAAATTCAAATATCGAAGCTTTTAATTCTTATATTATAGATCTTAGGTTATATAATATATATTTCCAGCACACATTAGTAAAACATTAATGCTTTAGTTTTGATGTGATGATTGTTTTCCCTATACTTTTGCTGTTTTGCAGGCTACCCTCTTGCTCGATGCTTTTAACAAGGACAGAGCTTCATTACCTCAACCTGCTCCACCTCCTCAAATAGCAGCAGTGCAACCACCTGCCCCTCCAGATGCTCGTACTCAAGAAATGATTAATGAAAAGCTTAAGAAAGCTGAAGAGCTTGGTATGGAAAAAAATATGTTGAAGTGCTTTACTTTGCAAAACACTATGTTTTACTAGTTTGTTTCTTATAGGTGTATATGTATTTAGCAATTGGGCCCAAGTCAGGGCGAGTTTTTCTCCTAATATATCTCTGTTGTGAAGTCAACCACTCAATTAGTTATTATAACAACCAAATAGACTAACAATATACACTACTGAAACTGTCATTAAGCTATAGTTGGTATATTTGAGGCATATTTGGATCGACCTTTTCACGATCATAGACAAGTTTCGTGCAACTATATAGGTCTGCTGTTCCAAAAATAAGCAACACAGCCCACCTAATTGGGTATTTGATGCTAGGTGCCACATCCTTCCTTCTTGTGAACAACTGTAAATATCTATTGATTATTTGTTAATTGGACACCAGTGTCTTAAGTAGATTTTTTCTTTTAGTATGACGTTAATTTGGTGACCTTTCCATGTCAAGTTGACCAAAATTTGTTGGATACTTGTATTGTTGATCTTACAACAGCAGAAAGAAGTATATGCCTGTATGCTGATACTTAAATGGTTGTCCTTTTGGTAGGTGAACAAGGCATGGTAGATGAAGCTCAGAAAGCTTTGGAAGAGGCAGAAGCTCTGAAAAAGGTCGCTATTACCATGTTCACCTTAATTTATTATGTTTCTTTTACTAGCCAACTTATGTAGGCTGATCTTTAGCCTGCCATTGCAGACATATGATAGAGATGACTTGCCATTTGGATAATACCTTATCTTTGGTTTAATGAACCATTACTGATGGCTAATTTTGGTTTTGACTTTATCTTTAGTTGGCGCCGCGGCAGGAGTCAGCTTCAGAATCTTCTAAATATACAGCTGTTGATGTTCGAATTGTGAGTTTCCACACAACCAATTTTTTTTAATTAAGTTCTTATTTGCGCTATAGCATTAGTATCCTTGTTTGTCTTTTCTGCTAGTGTCTTTTGATTGCCTATTATGGCTTATGAGGTAACCCTGGTACAAAGGTTTATTCTAGACCAGTGGCTTTCGTGATGCCTAAAATTTTTGTTGGACCCACTTAATTTGGAACTAGGAACTCAATGTGTATTTCTCCAACTCCTAGGTGCTTAATTTTTCTCCTATCTTGCTCAGTGATATGATTATATTCTGTAGTCTAACTGGGAACTGATTAAACATAAGTATTCCCAATCGTGCGTAGAAGTAAATTAACTTGCATAATTCATATATCCTGAACGTCTTGATCAGATATTGACATATTGTACTAGAATCCCCTTCTCGTATCAGTTTAAGCTCTTTCAAGTGACAGTTCAACCTTTACACATTTGGGAATTTATGCCCGTCATGTGTGTACCTGTGTAGTTGCCAACCCAATGCGCTACGGAAATGTAAAGTGGTATGCAGGCTGTGAACCGTTGCTGCTCCACTAGTGGATGTATATGCACTTATGTCATTAAAAATATGATAGGGTGATTATTATATGTTCTTGGAGCACATCAATTTGGAATTTGCGCAGTTACCCCACAAAATGGCTCTTTTGACAAACTATTGTGCACATTGCATATCTAGAGTTCCAATATTAGCAATGCATTTTTTCAGCGTCAATGGGTGCTACCTCTGTGCCTCATGTTTTGAAATAACTTTGATGTGGCACCAGTGTCATTGGTGTATAATAATTCCTGGAAATTACATCAGATGTTGATCTGGATTTCTTGATTTCGATCATGGTGAATTAGGTTTGCATTCATATGTTACTGTATTTACTCTTGAAGTTAAAGGTGCTATGGTCTACATTGTTTTTTTAGGTTTAAGGGTTGTAACTATTTTGTTACATACATTTTGTATTATGTGCATCTATTAACATCATAGTGGCACAGCATTGCTAGTGCCTAATCATATTCTCTGTCCACTTTATAGACTGATCAGAAACTACGCCTCTGTGACATATGTGGAGCATTTCTGAGTGTATATGACAAGTAATACTTTTAACTTCTTCCACTCCCAACATGATCTGAAACTGTCAAATTGCATCATTAACGTGAAAATGAATATATCTGACAACAGTGATCGACGTCTTGCTGACCATTTTGGAGGGAAGCTACACTTGGGCTACTTGCTGATTCGTGAGAAACTGAAAGAACTCCAGGTAAATTCTTGCATACCCAAACTACAATAAGGTGCTTGAGAGTGATGAAACAAATTAAGGATTCCAGGCATTGTAAACCATATACAATCAAATCGAGAAACCTACACATCACATTGGGACTTACATTCTATTTGTATATTAGAATATAAGTTGGATTTATTCCTTTGTCTTTTCTCTAAATTTGTTAAGGTGCAAATTTATCAGGTGCTGAGTGTAATGTACCATTTTCTGCTTTAAAGAGTTACTCTGTTTTGGGCCTTTTGGCATCTGTGAGTTTTCTTATCTCAAGGAAGAGCCTTCAGGTTCTCACCTTTCCTATATATTATTTCATTTCTCACATTGGAGGGCACCATGGTTATTACGATAGTCATTACAGGAATTAGTCAATGTTGTGTGATTGGAATCTCATGTGACAATCGTCTTCACACCCATGGCAACAGCTGTCACTGTATGTTGACAACTGTAAGCATAGGAGCATGCAAAACATGGTATGAAGAATCATGTTTACTTAATTGTGACAAATTGCTCATATGCTCTGCTTAGTATTATGTTGATCAGAAGCTGGAGGTTGCTTTTCTGCTGGATGATCGTATTGTGTAGACCTGGTGATAAATAGTACTGGTTAAGTTATCCTGAAAGCAACTCCTTTTGGCATCCTTTGCAAGCGACAACTTATTGTCTTGTTCATATGCTACCCACTCCATGAGTTTGTAAGTTATAATATGCTGAAGCAGTCTTGCCTGTAATGTATCACTTGCCCTTTATTCTGGAACGTTGTTTTTATTTGTAAGTATGCCAAAAACGTCATCCTTTTAACCATCGTAAAATACGCTATACCATCTTCCAGGAGCAGAGAAATAAAAGAAGGAAGGACAAATCTGAAGATGATAGACGGTATGGTATCCCCCATCCTTGTTATTTTAGTTAGTAACGACATTATCTGAAAGTACTTGTTTGGCCTTTTAGATCAAGAGAACACAGCAAGGACCACAATGGCCGGGCATCCAGGGATAGAGATGCAGAAAGAAAGGACAGGGTTGAGTCTCGAGAAAGTAGAAGAGATCATGACAGGGATCGTGATAGACGTCACGATAGGGACCGTCGCCATGATCGCGATCGGGATAGAGATTACGACCGCTTTCGTGGCCATGATTCAAGGAGAAGGGATCGTTCTCGATCCAGGGAGCGCAGGTATTGCTGAATGGTTTTTCTTGCATGAGAAATCCAAGCTTCATGCTTGTAGAGCTAGTTTATGTGGAATGTAGCATGGCAAAGAACATATGAAGTTCCCCGCCTTTTTATTTCACCTCTTTACCAATAATTGCCTAACCTGGATATTTGTTGCAATTTTCAGGCGCCACGAGAGATACTGAATTATGCTCCATGGCTGGCTGATTTTGGAGTGCTCTCGTCTTTCTAAATGATATTGAGTTGTGCTTTGTATTTTCTGAAAGTTCTATCTTGTGAAATCTGAAAGTATTATCGCCTTAGTTGTAGGGTTGACGCAGGCAATCTTGTGCATTCTGCATCATTTTGTACTGTTTAATATACATATGGTGTGCCAAGAATATTCACATGAATTCAAGCTTCGTGAAACCTCTTGACAGCTAAATGAGCGGAGTAATTTTTGTATTTAAACGCATCTGAAATCATAAGCTTCTTGTTCCAGTGGATGGAATGGCGTTAGTTCAATTCGTGCAGCTTTTGATCATCTTTGTTCAGTCTTATTATCTTTTCTGAGTTGGTTCTGGCAATCCATTTACACTTTCGGCGTTACATGGGCAATACATTTACACTTTGATGTCCCCTTCTACAAATTGCCGTGGGCAATCTTTTAGATTTGCACTGTGCTTATAGTATGATCGGTCAAGGTATTGTCACGTCACTTGGCTACGAGCCTGCTGTACTTGAAGCCATGAGTTTTAACTAGCACAAGATGTACAGCTTCACAAGTCCATTCGTGAACAGTAGCCTGAATGAAAGAAGGCATGCCTTTCTAGAACACAAAAACAAGAAAGGACAGCATTTTCTCTCAACCATGGCAGACAGGCATACATCTACTCGCCAGAAGGCAGAATTCTTGTATGATATGAACATTTCAAAACCTGAAGCTTTTCAGTCCGGATGAAACCATTCTTACAAAGCCGTTGAAGCCGACCAAGGAATCTAAAAGGCCTTTCGCTTGCGGACCTTGAAACTGGTCGACCGGATGACATCGTCGTCGGCGTTGAGCCTCTGCTGCAGCGCGTCCAGGGACTCAGGCTTGGTGAAGTAGGTGACGAGGAGGTATATGCCGTCGTAGTAGGTGGACGGCAGCCCGGTCCGGCTGTTCCTCTTCCTGATGCTGTAGGCCAGTGGGATGACTCCCCGGTTGAAGACCTCCACGTACATGGCGCCGCCGGCAACGAGCAGCTGCAACACAACACGGGGAGCACCAAGGTAAGCAGAGTTGCCGACCAAACCCACCGATACAATGATACAGAATCAAACGCATGGTAATCCTTACCTGTGCGCACTAATGTAGGAGTTTGTGCAAGATCTAGGCAAGATTGTTTAAGATCATTGCCATTTTGATAGCTTATGTAATGTCGTGATGTGCTACCATACCATTGTTGCCAATGCTGTTACAGACCTTTGCCATGGGAGAGTAAAAGGAGCATTCCTTTCTAAAAAGTAAAAAAAAAAGATGACAATTTTGGACGAACTGGTATAGTATCACACACTCATACTGCCAAATGATAAGCTTTTGAGGCAGGCGGACGCAGCTTCCTAGGAATTCATGTGGAATGGCCGTGAGGTGATCGAATTGCGTTGTAGAGCAGCTAAATGGAGCAATCGAATAGGTTATAGGTGTACCTCCTCGTAGCGCTGGATGAGTGCGAGGCGCTCCTCCTCGGACATGTCGGGGCGGAGCACGACCATGGTCTCGTACTGGCGCAGCCCCGGCGGGCAGGGCGGCATCTCGCGCTCCTCCAGAACCAGCGCCGCCTCCGCGGCCGACATCCCGAGGCCGCCGCCGCCGAGTCCCAGCCCGGCGCCAAACCTCGCGGCGGATCCCTCCTCGTCGCCAACCTCCTTGTCGCCGGTGCTGCCGGCCGCGGACGCCGAGCCGCCGTAGAAGGACGCCGCGTAACCGGCGGAGACCGCGCGGGCGCGGGCGCGGGAAGTGGGGAGGCGCAGCGCGGCGGGCAGGCAAGGGCGGAAGGGCGGGAGCGTGCGGAGGGTGGTGGTGGCGGAGGAGAGGGGCAGCGCCATGGGTGGCGGCATTGGAGGGGGCCGAGGGGAGGGAGAGTGCAGAGCGGGAGGAGGCGCGCTTCGTATCCACTGGATAGATAAGGATAGGACGCTTTAACAGCTCCGCTCACGCAGCAGTTTGTTTGGACAAATTTTGCAGAAAAAAATGCCCATTTCAAACATGGCTTAAAATTAAAATTTTAACTGTATTCAAATCAAAGTTGTTGAATTCTTGGATTGAAAATGCTTTAACTGTAGTTCAAAGCTATTTGTTTCGATTTAAATTATATTTTTGGATTAACTTGAAATTCTCAATTTTCTAGATACAGGTTTTTGGATTAGAGTTTGAAGTGGGAATTCACGGATTCAAGTTGTATCCTTCTATTCTTGAGTTAAAAGTCAAATTTTACTTTCCATTCGCATTGCCTGTTACAAAGACAAAGATTATTTACATGCTGGCCACATCAAAGCTACACATTTTTTTTGAGGGAACACATTTTTTAAAGTTATGATTGGCAAATTGTGATCTCCTCTTGCTCTAGCTGTCATCACTCCTTTCCCCCACCGACCACGAACGCCACGCGGTCTCCACTCGCTTCGTCCACTGCAGATCGCCTCGACGCCCTCACCCTCAGGTCAAGCACTGCCCCCTGCTCCTCTCCACATTTCGCACGGTCCTCAGATCTTGCCCGTCTCGACTCGACGGAAGCAATATCTGATCTCACTCTCACGTTCTTGGTTTTTCTCCACCAGCGACAGCGGCGAGCATGTCTTCGTCGGAGAATATCACGGTCACCGAGCGCGGCGGCAAGGACAAGGATAATGTGGGCGGCGACAACAAGGACCAGGGCGGCGGCGGGTTCATCGAGAAGGTGAAGGACTTCATCCACGACATCGGCGAGAAGATCGAGGAGGCGGTGGGCTTCGGCAAGCCCACCGCCGACGTCTCCGGCATCCACATCCCCCACATCAGCCTCCACCGCGCCGACCTCGTCGTCGACGTCCTCATCAAGAACCCCAACCCCGTGCCCATCCCGCTCGTCGACATCGACTACCTCATCGACAGCGACGGCCGCAAGCTCGTCTCCGGTCTTATCCCCGACGCCGGCACCATCCACGCCCACGGCGAGGAGACTGTCAAGATCCCCGTCTCGCTCGTCTTCGACGACATCAAGAGCACCTACAAGGACATCCAGCCCGGGAGCATCATCCCCTACCTCGTCCGCGTGGTCCTTCTCGTCGACGTCCCCATCATCGGCCGGATCAAGATCCCAATCGAGAAGACCGGCGAGATCCCCGTCCCCTACAAGCCCGACGTAGACGTCGAGAAGATCAAGTTCCACAGGTTCTCCTTCGAGGAGACCACCGCTACGCTGCACCTCAAGCTCGAGAACAAGAACGACTTCGACCTCGGACTCAACATGCTCCAGTACGAGATGTGGCTCGGCGACGACAACATTGCCTCCGCCGAGCTCACGCAGAGCGCCAAGATCGAGAAGCAGGGGATCACTAGGATGCAGATGCCGTTCAGCTTCAGGCCCAAGGATTTCGGATCAGCTGTCTGGGACTTGGTCAGGGGTAAGGGAACAAGGTACACCATCAAGGGCAAGATTGATGTGGACACTCCGTTTGGGAACATGAAGCTGCCCATAAGTAAAGAGGGTGGAACCACTCGCCTGAAGAAGGACGACGACGAAGACGATGAGGTATCTGCTTTGCTTCTGCTGCCTGTTGTTTGATTCATCTTCTATGCTGTGTACTCGTTACTTATATTTGTGCACTAGGATCAGTTTAGTCCTGTTTGACTAGAATTCCGGTGGAAGAAATAGTTTAAGCACAAGCATGGATCTTTAAATTTTAGGTGTCTTACAAAGCTAAATTTTTTCGACTACGATGAATGCAATAGCGGAACTTACTAGGCCTTCGGTTTCTGACTGTTCTAGTAGAGGATGGATACTATAAGTTGTTGCAACAAAAATGACCCATTTAACCTGCCCTTGTAACTATTCCATGCATCTCTTGTGTTGAAAAGCTCAATCAGTTTTGCCCTCATAAAGCTCTAGACAAGCCAAAGAGATTTTGCAAGTACTAGTTCGAACTTGTTATGCTAGAAATTCAGGTTTAGATTAGAAAGTCTGGTGTCTCTACAGCAGATATTCAGTGTATGCTCGAATTTTTGCTTCTGATAAACTTAGGGTACCATTGTTCGGTTTCAGAATATATTAGCTGAAACTATTCCATCCGGATTATCTTCTAAAGATCAAATCATAATACAATATAATGGGGAAAATGCAAGAAGAAATGTAGTCCAGACAATTACCATGTCTATAACACATTGGATTAGTCATATCAAATAGATTAGGGGGAGCTAAGTTGCGTTTTTTTAATACCATAGAAATAAATTGGCTTGCTCTCCACATCATTGCCGTCCTTCCGATACAAGGCTATACTCTTTGCAACACCATTCTTGTGTCCTGGAACCTTGCTAACCTCTGTATCTGAACCACCTGTTTTTGCAGGATTAAAGTGCTGCTGTAAGTGAACAGCCAAGATAGTGAAGCAGGGAGAATGTCATATGGGGCGTGTCCACCTGTGAGCTTGCCGCTAGTCGAGCTCTTGCTTTAGTTCTTGATGTCTTGTTTGATTGCAGATCTGATGTGTGAACCTCCTCTGTCCAATGGCTTCATCGTGCACTGGTGTTGTGACTGCTTGTGCTGTTCATCCTAGTTGTCGCATGCATATGAATTCTATCTGTGTTAAGGGCTCCAAACTTTGTAATCGGAAGAACGTTAACAATAAAGCCCAACACCCCTTGTTCTTTGTGGGGTTGGTTGGTCAGTTTTCCATTTTATCTAATGTTGTGTTCGTGCAAGTTTTGTCTCCTCGCAAAATTGTGCTTTTTTAAAACTCTCCTCGTCCAGTTGTTGACACATTATTATGCTTGCCCGGTGTAGTCATATAATCCTAACGAAAGAAAGAACGCACTCATCCAACATTGATAACGGCACATGTGGCAAAGGCAAGATTTGATCTATTTCTCGCGTGGAAATTGGATGTCAGCTTCACTTGAGACGGGTATTCTTGTCATGTGAAATGCTTCACGAACGACTATTCGAGTACAGTCAGTTTACGCCATGAGGACATCTACGTTGGTGGTGCTGCCGTTAAAGATTTTGTTGCCGGTGATTGCAGCTGTGAGTAGAGAGACGGATTTGGATGGCTTCTCCTGTCGGCACCGACCGGAAGTCAGGCCGAGCCGTCCAGGTCTCCAGGTATCGCAGGCGGTAGCGGCTGGCGCATCCAGGCTTCCCTCCCGCGCATGCGAAGCAGATGGATCGTGAACAAGGCAGAGGCCGTCGCCTGCGAGTGTGCGCGCCGACCGGTCGCTTCGTTTCTTTTTACATGATGTCAGCTCTCCATGATGTTATCTTCGTTGCAGAACCTTCGTGGTTGCATCGATTTTGCTCCATCAGTTGTCCAGTGCCTATGAATCCAGTGTTAGTGGATGTCCACACACAAATGCACTTATGTACACCTGTTTTCTCTCTCTTCTTTCGCCAACCATAATCTAGCAGTTAGTCACTTCTTTCTCCGTTCTTGTTCTTCAAGCTTATTCCTAAGACCTTTCAATGCGTGTACTACTTTTGGGTTCAGCTTGTGCTGCAGAAGTTTTCCTTGCAACGACGTTGACCTGCCAATTTTAAATTCAAATATGTTGGATCGGAGCATTTAGCAAATAATGGATCCAGAACGAAATTTGGTGCCATTATTTTTGCAGCTTGACAAGTGGATATGTAAAGCTATTTCCTCTTTCATGCCCAAATCTTTCCCCCCAAAAAAGAAAATGATGCACCATATTGTAAAGTTGTAACTTGAACCTGGTTTCTTTCAGCTCCATATCAAGTTCCTTTTCTGATTCTTTTATCTGCAGGACCACAAGAAAATGTTCTGTTGTTACTTAATGATTCTTTGAGAATTTAATATCCATGAAATGCAAAATAATCGAAACTAACCTCTTTGACCAATCTTTTAGAGCTCCAAATAAGAGCACCCTACAAAATATACAGTAAGAACTATATGTAAATATGTGGCAAAATAAACAAATAAAGTAACAACTAACACCCTCTATTTCCTTATTCCCTTTCATTTCCAATTTCTTTTCAAGGCTATCATTGTTTTTGGAATATAACAATCAGTCCTTATGTTTTTCAGATAAAGAACTAGTGAAAATTTCTGGTGGTTGAATACTGAAATGCGCAGAATGCATTTCATGACACTTTCTGTCAGAGATGTGCCAGAACTTCAAAACTAAAGTACAAGAGTAAACATACAGAACTACTGCATAAATGTCTAATGACAGCTGGAGATAAATAGAAGAAGATTATCCTGCAAACCAAGAAAACATACTTCTCCATGCGCTAATTGTTGCTCCAATGCATCAGATGTTGCAACCCAGACTTTGGGGCAGCCATCTGCCACCAAGGCTTCGACCTACATTGGAGAAAGAACCAGCAAAAGAAATCACCGAGTAGCATTACATAATGCGTACTTTATTTGTGTCAATTAGATATGAATGCATCTCAAGTCCATTTGCTTCCAAAATTACATACTCATGTCCAGAGAAAAAACTTAGTGCTAGCAGCGTCGAACTAATACAACCACAAAAATATGCTTCTTGGTGATATGACAACAATTTTCATTACTTTAGGTCAGGAAAAACCCCATATAAATTGTACTTCTTTTGATGACCCCTTTCTGAAGAATCCTTAAACACACAAACAGTTGGGTATTATACATCTAGCATAAAGATCTACAACTAGAACCTCTCTGCATGCTGAAACTGACTCTAATACTTTGCAATTTTACTTCCAGTCCTGCATGCTTCGTATATTAGAGCCTTTTTGCATGAATTTTGCACTGGTGTGTAGTGTCATAAATCTATACTAGGAACTCTAAGGCATCCTTCTGATGAAAAACTTCAAAATGTACCTCCTTCTCTATCCAAGAATCAGCAGATAAGCCGGCGGAATATACAACATCAACCCTGTTCAATGAGGCAAAATTTGTGTGTTAAGTTTTCCCTAAGAACCATCTAGAGAAACATAATCGAAACACTGAACTTCCATTTATTTAAACAGACAGATCAGGTTAAATGGCATCGACATCTAATGGGAAAAAAGGTCAATTTACAATAACATCTTACCCTTTATACGTTTCTTTATGTGTAGAAAGCCCCGACATGGCAGCATCAAATACCACTACAACTTTTACCTCTGCAAGTATCGTTGTGACAAATGATATAAGATACTTCGCGTAAAAGAATACCACATTTCTAAGAAAATCAGTGGAAAATGGTATTGCAAGTGATAGGTAAAAAGCGACTTGATGGAGTTATGGCTCACATTTGGTTAGCAACTACATTGCTAAGAAAATGAGTGGAAAATGGTATTGCGAGTGACAGGTAAAAAACAACCTGCTGATGGAGTTATGCTCCACATTTGGTTAGCTGCCGATTTATAGTATACTAAGAACTAAGAAGCGCAACCACGTAAAGGCTTTCAATAGTTATTGCTTAAGTAGGCAGCACAGCTGAGACCTTTTTTCCCCTGAGAAAATCGTAGCTGAGACATTAATAATAACAGGTTTGATCCTCTAGTGCAGACCTCTTACTGCACTGAAAGATACAAGCTCATCAATGAGCATTTGTCTTGCAATTTCTTGCCTCCCATTCATGAAATCCTTCTTAAGCTTTCCCCAGTAGCCACACACATTGTAACCATCCACAAGAATAACCGGTGAAGCAATTTCCAAACCCTGATGTGTGCTAGATTAAACGACAACAGAAAGTCAGCAACTCAGCATACTCAATTCAAATCACCACTAAGAAAAAAAGAGTAAGTTCTTGGATATGAAAGGAAAGACGAGCCTGACAAGTGAAGGGTGGAGGAAGGGTCCTCATAGATGTCGGTGTCATCAGGAAGCACTTCTTTTATTACTTTCTTTTTGCGATACCTAGTAGCAGGCTGAGGTCCACTTGTTTGCCTCCTCTCATAGTCCTGGCAACAAAGGTTTACATAATTGTAACAAATGGTGCGCTTTAGTCTGAAAATGATGCACAGCACTACAGATTAGGACTACCGTGAGTTTGAAACATATCTGACTACAAAAGCACTGAATGCATCTGATAATCTGATCCAATGTTGATCTGTAAATGTGAAAGTCAATCTTGCATGCTTTGGGTGCAGCATCATGTTGCTCAATGCATTTATCTATGTTCTTCTGATGAATTTATACTAGGCGCAGCAAAACAAGAATTTAACCCCTAGAGACAGATAGGAAATGGTAATGCCGGATAGCTGTTTTTTTTCCGAGGAACGAGGATAGCTGGTTTTAAAACTGAATGCAGGAAAAAGATTACCTTCCAAAATTTAAGAATCCTCAAGTTCTGCTTAACATTAGATGTAATCCTAGGAGGCCGTGACACCTACAAATAAGAGACAGCGTGTTAGAAAACTCCGACCATATTTCCTGATTTGTTAACATAGCAGATATTCCACCTCCAAAATTCAAGACAAAGAAAGCTAATGTCTCAGTAATCTTAAAATGCAATAGCTTATGAACGAATATACTACATTCACCTTTGTCTTATCACATTAACATCTCCTTAGCAATAACAGAGCAAAAATAACATAAGTGGAAAGTTTTTTTAAAAAAGAAATGAAATAAGTGGTTTTTGTATATTCTTCCCCACCCCCCCCCCCCCCCACCCCAGATTCCAGCAAAAGAACAGGCTCTTCCTTGATCGAACCCTCAGCTCTATGCATAAATAGACCCATACGCTACCTTCTTGTCCCCCTTTCCATGTTTCCTAACTTTCCCTATGCCCACGCAGAACAAGCACCAACAAATTAACCCTCAAAGCATCTGAATTTATATAGCAACCATTTGATTCTAAGCTACCGCCCCCCTACCACATTGTTCCATTCCAGATGATTACGCTGATGCCCCAAAATTCGACGGTACATAACGCAGCACATGGGATCGTGACGAGCAGGGAGGGATTGCGCTGACCTTTTTGGTGCCCTTGGCGCCCTTGCCGTTGCCGTTGCCGTTGCCCTTTGCCATCGCCACCACGGCGGCGGAGGCGGAGTAGGCGGCCGAGCCAACCATCCCGGGCGGCGGGCGCTCCCCAGCCTCCTCCGTCCGTATCTGCCTCTGCGGCCCTGCCTGTGGTGCGAGTGCGACGAGTGGTGGACACTGAACTGCAGTTGCACACACAGGGAGTGAGACGGCGAGAGTGAGAGGGGCGGGCGGCTCCGCCACTGCCACGAACGGGTGCACAAATTTTTTTCACGCGCGCTGCTTTGCTCACTTTCCATTTTTGAATTTTGTTATTAAAAACTTTTTTGAACAATTTTTCTAAATAAAATTTTCTAGTTAGCTTTTTTCAAAACTTATTTGAAAAATTTATTAAAAAACTTATCTTGATAATTTATATTGATAACTATTTTATATTTTTTTTTAAAAATGAAAGTTGCAGAGGAATTTTTTTTAAAAAAAGAAAAGTTACGGATTACTGTAACAACGCGTCCGTAAAATCCGAACGGGTGGGATCGTGAGCGGAACACGTAACACCAAGAAGCCGCCTCTGTGTCAGGAGACACCAGCCTTAAAATCCTGCGATTTTTGGGTCGTCCGATGCCGATCGGACGGACCAGGGAACTTGTTTTTTGCACTAATCTCAAACGTGGACCCGGCTGACTTGTAGCCATGGCGCAAGTCCTATTCATTGCTGCCTCCACGTGTAAGTGCACGCCCGTGACATAGGGAAACCCGTCGTTAGTTTTTGTCGCTAATTTAGTTTATTTACTTTCTCAATTTAAATAGGTATAAGTGTACTTTAGTTCAATTGAACGCTAAAGTACTATCAAATGGAAAAGAAGCAAGCGACATGTAACATCCCACTATACCCTAACACGTTTCTAAAAAAATAGCAAATACTTCAAAATAGCAAAAAAAAATCAGCAGACAAATTGTCAACTTATTCAAATCCACCCAGCCCTTTCTACAAAAGTTGTCAAAGTGTACTTTTCGGTAACCTGAGGAGAAAAACTCTTATATGACATGTCAATACAATCCAATTGGGCACACAAACATAGACCACATCAAATAAGTGCAAAAAAATGCTCCAGTTGACAGGCCATGGTGTAAAACACCAATGAAAAATGAGAAGCCATTCCGGCTTAACTATTTCCAGCTGTGCACAAATAAAATTGTTCAAAGCGGCGAAGTAAGGAAGCTGCAAAAGGCACATTACTCATCCTATGATGAAACCATGAGAGTAAGGATCTATTTATTTTGGCTTTCAGTTTTTATAATTCGAAGTTGAAATAAATATATAGTGTTTTTTTACAATCTGCTTATTAGATTGTGAGAATCCAAAAGACTAGTTTTCCTTATCTTTTTATAGATTACGAAAGTTCATTTTACTGAATTGTATAGCAGAGTTTTTTTCAATCTACAATCTAATTTTTTTTTACAATTTAGGTTTTTACGATCTAACTTTTTACACTCTACTTTTTACCTTTGCTCGGTAGTTCTGTAGCCGGTTTTTTCAGACAACCGATCGATTTAATCAGTCACGATTGACCTGCAAACTGTTTTTTAAATCCCCAACTAAAATAAACATGCGCTAAACTGATTTAGTTACTGAAGGGTTGTACAGATCGAATGCAATGGGTACCATTCACTTTGATCAACATTTTTTAAGTAGCAGTACAGTATGTCCATATCAGTATGGGGTATTAAGGCTCTGTTTATTTTTTTTTATCATGATTATAGATTCTAGTCCTAAAAAAACAAACACAATATAAAAGCTAATTCTCACACCTTACAAGAAGTTATACTATAAAATCTTACGATTCGTAATTTGATACTAAGAAGCTTCTACAAACTAAATTAAATTCTTATAATTTAAAGCTAAAAAAACATGCCCTAAATATGAAAGAATTTGAATGCTTACCTTGAAATATACACAACGATGGAAATGGATACATGCCTCAGGGCTGCATGTATCGTCTCTTTACTCATTTACTGTACATCTCATGAAACCAAGCATGCGCCTCAATGATCAAGATATTGCATCTGAGATCACCTGAACAAGAAAAAATAAAGCTTATTAGAAACGCAGTAAATGAAGAAGTTTTCAGTAGGTTGGATTATCTAAACAGCAGTGCCGCGGATTTGTATTTGGAAACACTATAAAGCTGAACTTCACACAAAAAAGTGCAATGTCGATAGAAATGCTTCCTCTTCGGTAGAGCAAACTGGGAAATTACATGAATGTTTCAAGCAGGAATGTTTCCTCTTTGGCAGACATAAAACTGGAAAGTACAATGCTTATCTCAATCAAGCTTCCAGCCAAATACAGAGCTGGCAGCAACTAAATCTGAAACCGAAGGGAAAGCATATAAACAGGCAACCACATAAGCGATACTGGTGCACTTTGCTGACACTTTCTCAATAGAATCCTGAACTTGAACTATAAGCGATACTGGTGCACCTTGCTGATACTTTCTCAATAGAATCCTGAACTTGAACTCTATCTGACCTCAAGTATAAAAAGAGAGAGATACAAATACCGCCAGGAATGTAGAGATGCGATGTTTCTTACCATCCTAGCTATGATCCACGGTTCACAAATCTTGGCGTACTCATTTTTCGAGGTGAATCTTCAAGTGCTACACAAAAACATATGTACACGAGTTGATTTCAGCTCTGAAATGTGGGCTAGAACTGATCATCCATAATTCCATCCAAAATCGGACGCGATTCCTCTGCAGTCGACTGTACGGTGATCCTAATGGTCCAAAATCGTACATACAATAGTGTGTGTTGACTTTCCCTCTGTGAATGATGGCTCTGTCCAACTTAATCGACGCGTAGGCCTCGTTCCTCCTGTATTTTTCATGCGAGGTGATGATTGTAAACTTGCGAGAAGCCGGCCAACTTGGTGGCTCTCGTTGAAAGTTGAGATGAAGCGGGCTCTCGCGCGTTTCAGTGGTGGTCGTGGTCGGAGGACGACATAGAGGCTAGGGTCGAGGTTTTTCGTGGGAAGTCATAGCTGATGTGTTGCTAACGCGATGAGCTTGGCAACGATACTCACGTTGGACCCATATATTGTGTTTGTTCGGGTGTGTGTTAGTGCACTGTTTTGGTTTATGGTGCTTGTGGCATTCTCACCGTTGATGTTTTTGCTAGTTTTTCCTAATTAATTGTGCAGTTGTAAGATTTTTGAGCCTGACTTACTTTATAAATTAAACCAACTATCTTCCTCTATGATAAAATTGATAGAGCTTGTACCGTCATTTTGAAAAAAATAATGATAGTCTGTCTCCATGATTATGAGGAGGCTAACAGGCGACCTATAAGACACCACTATTATAAATGCCCTTGCTAGCTTTTGGTTTGACATTGTTATCTTGTTTGCTCCAATCGTTAAGGATTAGTACACCGGTGTTCACTAGCTGTACCAAATGATAGGCGAAATATTGATGACGTTCACAACGCTATTGGTAGATTTCAAATGTGAAGTTTGTCTTTATAATTTGATGTGATTCAGTAAGATACGAGAAAGGGCGTGCGAACTTGTATATTTTGCCAAGTTCAAGCCTCTAGAGTATCATACCAAATGACAAGAAGTCAAATAAGTGAGATGGACCTGAGGTAAAAAAAATGAACGCTAGTGGAGGGCTCTCGTAACAAGAGAGGTACTGACATGACCGAGACGAAAAGGCGAATAATTGAAAATAGAACTGACGATATGCCTGTGACGGCCGGAAAACTGTTTGAGAAGAGGATTTTCGAACCGAGTGAGATGAGCTCATGTGGTGTAGTGCCACCGTTCAACGCTAGCCAAGTCCCTCAGTTCAACAATCGCCGTTGGCACCTGAGACTAGGAAGATATCTTCTCCCCATCCATCAATGGCACTGTCATGAGCTCTTCTCCGGCGACGGGAAGAGGATAACTGCTGGCTGGCGCCAGCACTAGTCGGGTGTTTCTTCTCTAACGGATGACGAGCTCTTGTCCGCTTTTCGGGAGGGAAAAAAAGACCAGATGCAGGCGGTAACACATGACAGAATCGGCCGGTGAATAAAAAGCTAAAGAGCTGAAAAGGAACTCGAAATATAATCGATTCGGTTAGGGAATGAGCAAACAAATTAAGCTGCTTAATCAGAACTGTCACGTACGCAGGCAGGCAGGACAGAGGTGTATGTAAAACAGAGCTCTCCAGTGACACAAGTACCAAGAGCCAAGGCTACGTACGCAGGCCTGCAGGAAGCGGCCAAGGCGTGCCTCCTGGCCGGCGTGTGCATGGCGGCACGAGCTCGCAGCTGCCCTCCATGCACGCCTGCACCCGTCTCTCTCCTCTTTCCTCCTCTGTCCTTATCCCGTCACCTGGCCGAGAGACACAAACGCAAGTCGTCCTCGTCGGCAAGAGGTTCTAGTCGGTCTCTCTCTCTCTTTCATTTTCCTCTTTCGTCGGTCCTTCTTGCCAGGCTGCCCCAAAGCCAAGAACTGGCCAGAGAGTAAGAAAACAGAGTAGATTGCGCCGTGCGTGTATATAAGCAGAGTCGAGAAAGGACTTGATAAGAGAGTGATCGAGGGAGGAGATAGAGACATGGATCAGGTGCTGAACGCGGTGATGGACCTGGTGGTGCCGCCGGCGAGCATGGTGATGCTGGCGTTCGCGTGGCCGACGTTGTCGCTCCTGCGCGGCGTGGAGTGGGTGATCAAGACCCTGACCAAGGAGGACATGCTCGGCAAGGTCGTCGTCATCACCGGCGCCTCCTCCGCCATCGGCGAGGTACGTCACAATTTGCTTCTTGTCCTCCCGCTCGCTCTCGTGCGTGCTCCGGCCGGCGACATGCACGGCTGCCCATGCAGGAGACCGATATGCCTTTGATCAATGGGTTAACTGATGCAGCAAATAGCGTACGAGTACGCGAGGCGGAACGCGAACCTGGTGCTGGTGGCGAGGCGGGAGCACCGGCTGTTCGTAATCCGCGACAACGCGCGGCTGCTGGGCGCCGGGCAGGTCCTCGTCATCGCCGCCGACGTCGTCAAGGAGGACGACTGCCGGAGGCTCGTCAGCGACACCGTCAGCTACTTCGGTCAACGTGAGTACCAGTATTACTGAATTTCCCACGCAACAGAATCAATCAATGCCGAGCCGTCGTACATTCGATCTCTTGCATGCCTGGTAGTAGATTTCCAAGTTCTTTCCTTCGACTGGGGTGATTCTCTGAAAAAAACACATTTTGCAGTGAATCATCTGGTGAACACAGTAAGCTTGGGGCACGATTTCAACTTCGAGGAGGCCGGAGACACCGCCGCTTTCCCTCATCTCATGGTATGTTGTCGAAGCATGCATGCCAAGTTTGTGGTGCACCAGAGAACAAACAATTTGATCAATCAGCGGTGCTTTACTGCAGTTGCAGCATCACATTCACACCAAAAAAGAAATAAAGAAATCTGAAAAATATATAATACGCGCATGCATTATGACCTTGATCGATTGTGAAAATTTCTGCCCCGTTTGCTCACCTGACCAGGACATCAACTTCTGGGGAAATGTTTACCCGACCTACGCCGCCCTCCCCTACCTGCGGCGGAGCCACGGCCGTGTGGTGGTGAACGCGTCCGTCGAGAGCTGGCTGCCCATGCCCAGGATGAGCCTCTACTCTGTAAGTCCAGAGCCTCTACAGGTTGTATAATGAATGCTGAACACACTACGAACGTACGCACTCGTCATTTTGGCCGTGTCTCAGGCGGCGAAGGCAGCGGTGTTGGACTTCTACGAGACGCTCCGGTACGAGGTGAAGGACGACGTGGGCGTCACCGTGGCGACGCACGGCTGGATCGGCGGCGACGCCAGCGGCGGCAAGTTCACGCTCGAGGAAGGCTTGGCGGAGATGCAGTGGAAGGAAGAACGGGAGGCGGCGACGCTGACGGGAGGGAACGTGGAGGCGTACGCGCGGGTGCTGGTGGCCGGCGCCTGCCGCGGCGACGCCTACGTCAAGCAACCCAGCTGGTCCGAGGTCTTCCTCGTCTTCCGCGTCTTCGCGCCCGACGTGCTCGCCTGGACCTTCCGCCTCCTGCTGTCCACGGCCGGGCCTAGTACCGCTACCACAACGACCGCCCGTCGCCCGCCTCCCGCCGCGCTGCCGGCCCCGCCGGTGCGGCCGCTGCTCGAGTACACGGTGGCCGCGGCTCGGAGGCCCGCGGCCCAGCTGCAGAAGCTCGAATGAGACGAGGTCCGCGGTTCACGCAAGACTTCGCTACATAGATGCGTGGTCCAGAGCTATGGAAGAGCCTACGTTATGCACCTGGAGTTGAAAGCTCTCTGCTAATGACATTGCATTTGCATGTCTATGTATGAACTGATTTGGCGGGTGCGTTGAATAAATCTTTGGACATAAAACCTATGGATGTGATAAAATGCAATGGACCTATTTTAGAATACGAAAATTCTACTAGGCCATAAGGACTTAGGACCATTTATTTATACAGGGATTCCTATCGGGTAGGTGAAAAAAATATTATAGAGTATGTGAAGGAATTAATGGATACATGAGTATCAAATATAAAGGATGAGCGACTGAGATAGCCGTGCATGCGCAAGCGTTGCATTCCCCATGTATTTTAAGTCAAAATAGTGCTGATTGTTAACATCAACCTTGTATAAAACTATATGGCACCTTGGAATTAAGGTTGCACAACAGTGGTCGTGCCGGAGTGGTTATCGGGCATGACTAGAAATCATGTGGGCTTTGCCCGCGCAGGTTCGAATCCTGCCGACCACGTTTTTTTTATGGTCTTCTTTTCTCCTCCAAACAGACATAAATTTTATGTCAAAATTACGGCTAGTTCTTGAGCAGAGTAGGGCGATAACACCTTTTTGTAACCGAACATGTAAGTTCCTTTGTTCCAATTTCCGCAGATTAGCTCCCCCAGTACATTGCCATAACATCCCATTAATGTGTAGCACAATTCCATCCTTTTCCTAATACTACAATGCTCAAACCTCAAGGCTCGACATTAACTACAGAACACTGTCAACTTTCTTCTACTTAATACAAAGATATACATTTCTTCTACTTAATACAAATATACACATTTCTTCTACGTATTCCAAAGAAAAAAAACTACAGAATGTCGCAATCAACAAAGCATAGTTGTACAGCATGACGGGCTTCAGAATTTTTCCAGCCTATGGTACTCCCTCTCCATCCCTGCCTTCCCCAGAAGTCCTAATGTGTCCTGCGTTCCGTGTCAGAATTCACTCTCTCCATTGCAGGAAGCCTATCAGCGCCAAAATACTGTTAAGACGTTTAGAAGTTGATGGCTCGAGCAATAAGTTGTGAAATCGTCAATTTTCTGTTTTGCACAGAACTGATGTTGGGAAATCCATCAGACATAACAAGGATCACCAGCCGAAGCATCAGCATGAGCTAACCGTGCATAGGTGGCGCTAGTTATATCTTGTTGGTAGATGTTTCACTTCAATGCCTCCCTCTGGGTCCACTAATTTGGAAGAAGAGCTACTCAATTTCTGGCTGACTGTGAGGACACCTCATAGCGAAAAGCAGCATCTGCCATGCACAAGGCCCAATTCACAGGTAATAGCCCTGCACAAACAAAGGACCACACCAGAAAGCATCAGAACTGCATCCTCATGTAGCTTGCAAAGCCGCAAAGGAACAGACACCCATACCTGTATCGCGTTGGACTTGATGGAGCCTTCTAGCACATACATGCATTGAGATCTGAAGGAGGAACAAGCATGAGTGTAAGACCTCATTCTTTTTCCTATGAGGCTGCAACCAATGGAAACAGGGTGCATGTGTTTTCTCCATTTGAACTTGCATGAGTATTGTGGATATGGAGGCTGCTCATAATTAATTGATACCAACTCTACCCAGCATCTTCAGATCACTTCATGAATCATGTACTGAATTAAGGAGCTGATCCTCATCTATGGATAACTTTCTTAAAGCTTTAGACAGTAGTGTATATCTGGTGACTACTTGCCTATAGAGGTCATGCAATTGCTTGACTTCCCCTGTTGTCAAACTTTCGGTTTCTGAGTCCATGAAGGGGAATCTGGAGCCTGTTAAATATCAATTCAAACATTACCAAGCAAAACTGAATCTAAGCAAAACCAAGCGGACCCTTTTAATGATTATGCGACAATACCAAGCAAAACTGAATCTAAATCCTGAAAGTAGATTGGGGTCACACAATAACCATTCAAAGGGAAATCTGAAGACTATGCAGCGTATCCCAGAGGAAAAAGCTTAACACAGAGGAAAAACCTTAACATTAACTACTTTATCCTAGTTTTTAGGTAAAATGGTTCTTGTACAAGACCACAAGAAAAACCACGTTATATTCAATGGAGGAAAAAAGGAACTGATTTTGTAAGTGAAGTTAAAACTGGAATGCAATCCATGCTCAAACAAACTGCTCCAAATAAATCGAAAACATGATCGAGCAGACCTGCTATATCACTTTCCTCGTGAAGTGCCTTGGCCGATGCAGGAAGTCCCTGTGAACTACTAGGGCTAGCAACAGATATTTGAGTACTTAGTCTTGCCAATTCCATATGCTTCTGAAACTCACTTTCTTCCATAGATAGTGAGCGGGCATTGGCATTTATTATAAACATCTTTGCTGAAATGAGATTTGTCAGATAATATTCGACTTCTGAGATAAGCTTTGTTTCTCTTCTGAAGAGCTGAACAAACTTCAGATTTGAGTGCAGCTGAGGAGGATTGGCCTACATCAAATATTCAGGTAGCTTCTCTGTTGTAATCAATTTAGTCAAGAAACAGAGCAAGGGGAAAAAAGTTGCCAAACGGAGCTTGCCTTAATAGTAATATAGATAAGAATAGGAAGGAATTCATCGGCCCCAGATAGTGTTCGATCATTTGACATTGATACATTCAGAAGCAAGTTATTAATGACTTGGCAACAGCTCATGACGCATAGAAGCTTCTCACGTGGTGCTTTGTAGGAATTGATCTTCTGCAACTCTTTAACTGCAACCTAGAGTGGAATGTGCATCAAAGAAAGGTTATAGTTAGCTTGGGATTTCTCTGTATCACTGGAATTATTTCTTTCATGTAGGATTATTGGATAACTTTAAATTTTGATGGAGCAATTGAATATCACATGATTCAAATTGGTAACTTCTTGAATATATAGTACAAGGAGAACACAACAGGCGCAAAGGAAAAATATAGAGCAGAATATCAATTAAATATCTACAATTGAACTTCGCCGTGTATTGTCCACGGTGTCCAGAAAGTATTCGATAGTTGACACCCTGTTCGATCCCCAAGCTAGTAACTGTACTTAAATTATCCAAATAAACCTGAGTCTTAGCCTCTGAGGTTCGTTTGGATCAACATAAAAAGTTACCCAAACATGTAGGTAAAAATTACTACTTACTAGAGTGAAACACATTGGTTGCTCATATGTTTCCGACTAACAAATAATGAAAGGTCACATTGCATTGACCTTAGAGCAGAATGACTTACCAGCCAGGACGCCTCGTTATGCAGAACCTTGGGTATATCCAAGTGCTGAGGCTTAACAAACTGCTGCAGGAGACCAATCTTCTCCGAGATCTCCATGTCGGTGATCGCGTCCTCCGCGGACGATCCAAACGTGCGGTTGAACAACTTCGTCATGACGTACTTCTCAAGGCCCTAACTCACGAAACAAGCATGAGGGCGTCTCCACCCAAGGCATCGACGCAGACAGCATCGTCGAAACGAGAGCAAAAATCAGTTCAGTGCGGTTTCACCTCGAGCGCGTGGTCAATCTCCTGATTGGTGGCGCTGGCCCAGAGCGGGTGGTCCCTGATGGCGCTCTCCATCTCCGCGAGGAAGGCCTGGACCTTGCTGCCGTCCTCGGCGTTGGGCTCGTGGAAGGAGAAGGACACCAGGAAGCTGCGAGCGCGAAGCTGACCAAGGGTTAGTTGGATCCAGAGGAGGCCACCGCGTTCTAGCATCTAGATTGAGTCAAGGTACATTTTTTTTGGGAGGGGGGGGGGGGGGGGGGGAGGTTACCGGATTACCGGAGTAAGGGACGGGGGAGGAGGGAGGGAGGGAGGGAGCTGACCTCTTGATGGAACGGAAGAGGCCGGCGGCGGCGGGGCGGCGCATGCGGTCGAGGAAGTCGTAGAAGTCCGGCCGCGACGTCGCCGACGTGGGGCTCTCCATCGCAAGGCGTCGCCAGCGACCGTGCTGACCTCGTGCTGTTTGCGTGTGCCGTGTGCAAGGAGGAGCCGTACCGTGTGCGCGGGTAGGCTTCCGGTTCTTGTTTCCTTTTCCACCGTTCCTGACCTTAACAGGATAATAATACAGTCGAGCAAGATGCGTGTTTGTTAGTAGAGGGCGTCTATAAAGGGGAAAAAGAAATAGAAAAAGAAGCATTGTATGGCAAAACAGTTCAGTTTACTAAGTATCTTTTCTGCCAAAAGGCAAAGGATTTGATTCAGAGCTTACAATGTCCAAGTGAACTGGTGAAGTCTCTGCAATCTGCATAGCATAGCACTTGCAGTGTGGCAATGGATGATGAGAACCGTCGCTCGGTTCGACAAATTATGTATTTAGAACGCACACAGGTTGCTATCCATCTAACATACATCCTGTTGGATCAATCTTCCGCCAACACATGAACACAAGCCCCTGTCTTCCATGGAAAAGGCAATCTCAATCTGGGGACATCCATCTCAGAAGCTGATAGACAACTAAGAGCCTCGATGCTAACATGACTACGCCAAGTATGCACAACATACTGCAAGTTCTGTCCCCTTGTATCGCTGTCACCGCAAAAGCCAAAGTTTCATGGAGACATTGTCCACGCAAGATGCATCATGTTGTCATCGACATATGGGCGCAAATCCCACATGAGGCAGTATCCTTCAAGCTCTGATGATGGTGTTTTAGGGGATAATGCACTGACAATCTTTTCCTGCAGGGGAAAGCAGCCTTCTTAATCAAAAAGGATAACATAAACGGTATTGGAATATAAAGCGGAAAAGCAAATGAACATACGGAGGACACATGGATGCAAAATTACCTGCATCATATAGTCAAGCTTCAACATTTTATGAACGATAACCATCACTGTAACAAGCGATACATCGCTGTCCAATTGGTCTGCTTGTTGCTTCTCCTGCAATGTGGAAAAAAAATGTTACCCGGTTTCCATTTCACTTCACAGGTGCCAACAGCAAGTTTTTTCTGTTCAACAGAATACCAAAAGTAACAGAACAGCAAAGGAAATGTGGGAACAGAGACTTATACCTCCATAAAACAAGGCTCATTCTTCAGCTTGTTATCAATGGAAGGACTGTCCGAAACTTCCAAAGCACTTAAACTGGCAGTTAGTGTAATGCCATAAACATCCTCGACTAAACATTCAAGCTCTTCAAGCAATGTCTTAACTTAGAGCAAATAAAAGAACAACAGGTCAATTGGATTTAAGAGCTTCACAAACATGATAAAATGCAAAATTACGACCCCATAGCTCAAGCTTTAAAATATGAATTGAAGAGAGCATTAAAGTGGAATTGATGCATTATTTTGCTTATCATTGGCCAACTGTTATTCCTCTTTGCGTATTAATGGAAAGATAGACAGTACTCCTGCCCATTCTCAAAATCCAAAAAAAAAAAACTTTGGAAAAATGTAGGGTCAAACAGTGGTGTACACTAACTAGTACATGACAAATGCAAGACACAGAACTACGCAAGGACTGTCCAGTAACTGGTGATCATAAAGTTGGTCTCTGAAAAGGATCTCTTGGCAGAACAGTAATAGTTACTCTATGTTATCATTGTTGCATTTTCAGCATGAGAATCAATATTGTCCCTTTATAAATTGATTTGAACTTCTCTTTCCAACATGAGAATACATCTATTTGAGTCACAAGTAAATGACTGCTGCAGTAACGAAGAAATTTGTTGATCTTGCACAAGAATTGATGCAAGGTCATGCTTTACCTGTTTACAATTAAAAGAAATGCTTGGGAACAGAATAAAATTAACAAACTCATATAGAACGAACAACTACCTTTATTGATATGATCTTTAAGTCCATCTTCACATGAACATACTGGTGCAAGAAAAAGAAAATTCAACATCAAACGAATTAAAGGGTATGGAGTTATCATTGAGAAACGAACAATTATGTTCTTCGGAGCTTGTATTTCAACAATGAAAGCCAAGAATCACAGCAAGATACATTGAATTTTATCAGAATTACAATATGAAATAATTTTTTATAGTCGGAACCTCACATAATCACATCTATAGTACTACATGAGTTATGGTACACTGTGAGTTCAGATAAGCAAATCATATCAATCATTAGCATACAAAAAAAACTCAATCACGGGGAGAAGACGTCCCCTTGGCTTTGTCTTAAGAGAGTGGAGTACCGAACCCTTCAGGGACCTTTGAGCACCCGGTTGGGCGGCTACTCAACTGAAGGCTCTACCAACCGAGCTATTGCTTGGTTCTCAATCATTTGCATACAAGAAAAAGAAAGATTTTCATTATTAAAGCTAAATAACTCACGCTGATTTATGTTTGAGATGTTACGGCACTGAACTCTACAGCGAGCTTCAAGATATGACCTCATCCTGCCAGTGCAATTCGATTTAAGTATCTCACTCATGACATTCGATTCCTTGGGAACCTGCGGTCTTCGAAAATACTCTGAAGTGAGGTGGTTCAGTGCCTTCAATCAAAGACATGTATACAGAAATTACTGGTAAACAGTACAAGATGTCATATTAATGTTACTGAGTAAAGGCATTAGGCATAGTGGGTCATAGAAACTGAGACTTCCGGGTTATCAATTGTGCTCACAAAAAAGGAGATGGAGGACATATCAGAATTGCTAACCTAGCTCCTGATGGAATCTGACAAGCAATCGCTTCCCGGATTCAGCTAGCTCCCCGAACCGAGCCACCCTGTGCCACATATGGAGGAATCAGCACACCGCAGGTTCATGGAAATCTTAGTCGAAATAGAAACGAATTCAGATGGCAGAAGAAGGATGAAATACCTGGTCATGAACTCCAGGAAGACGCTGCGGCAAGTTCGTTCCTCCCCACCTGCCACGGCGGGCGGCGGCGCCTCGAGCATAGCTGGAGCCTCTCCCTTGGCTGCGACCTTCAACTTCCACGGAGCTCGGCGGCGACGGCGAGGCGAGCCCAGTATACATGCCTCCCTCATTCCCCGTCCCGTTTAGGCGGGCCGAACTTAATGGGCCGGATCGATACTGAAGGCCCATTTGTAGTATACTGGACCTAGACGGGCCAGGGCTTTTCATCCACGACGGGCTCGGCTCCCCGCCGACCCGACGATGGCGGGGCATCGGCTGCCGCGAACGGAGAACGGCCGGCGAGGAGCCACGTGTCTCCAACCGCGGCCTCACTCACTCTACTCCCTCGCCTTCCTCTCCCTCCTCCTCGTCTCCCACTCGTCTCGCCTTCGCCTCGGGGAGCGCACGAGAGCCCGCGCCGCGGCACCATCTCCGTTCACCGCTCCGACTCCGAGATGGCGGCCTCCGCATTGGCCTCCCGCGCGCTGCAGCCTCCGCGCCGCCACCACCCTGCAGCCCCTCCGCCGCGTGCGCGTCCGGCAATCGGCGCCGCCGCTCCAAGGCAGCGCCGGCCCGCCCCGTCCTCGCGCTGCCGGGCTGTGGCGGCCGATGAGTGCTCTGCCGACCCCTCCTACCCCGAGGGCCAGAACCGCACGCTCTCCGGGTACGCACCAACTGACCGTTCAAATTTTGAACTGGGAGAGATTATCACATCTTCATCGCCTCATCGTTGTTGTTGGTTTCTGATGGATCAGGGCGGTGGAGAGACCGGAGGCGGACGTCGTCGTGATCGGCAGCGGGCTCGGCGGGCTGTGCTGTGCGGGGCTCCTGGCGAGGTACGGCCAGGATGTGCTGGTGCTCGAGAGCCATGATCGCCCGGGAGGCGCCGCGCACTCTTTCGATATTAAGGGATTCAGCTTCGACTCGGGGCCGTCCTTGTTCTCCGGGTTCCAGTCCAGAGGTCCCCAGGCAAATCCACTCGCTCAGGTGAGCCCAGGTGCTACTTGATTGTGCATATTACACAACACAACTACACAAGCATAGCTTTTTTTTTGGCATTTTGGAAGTTGGGTGAACTGCCAATGTTGATTACGTTAGAGCTTGAAGTTGCTCTGATGTCTACTGCTCAGGTCCTTGATGCGCTAGGCGAATCGGTACCTTGTGCGTCGTATGACTCTTGGATGGTTTATGTACCTGAAGGCCAGTTCCTCTCGCGGATCGGGCCAACTGATTTCCTCAAGGTAAGCTATCAATTGGAACGGTCCCTTTATTCTTCTTAATACAATGACGAGCTATTCCCGGTCGTGTTCGAGGAAAAAAAAATCATATGTTTGATCATTCTCTAGTTAGTAATTAATCATTGGGTATCCTCGTAAAAGAAGTAATTTTTGATGTTGTTTGCTTTTGATGACAAAAGTGAAGCAATCAAAGAAGAGTTGTTTTCTTAGAGTACTCCACATACAAATAGCCCTAAGTGTTAAGCATATTATCTAGTCATATGATAATCATATATGGTGCAATTTATGATCATTTTCGTGATACTGGAGAAAGAGGTCCTTGATTGATACCTCGTGATTTTGTATGCTCCACTGCGCACACCTTGCTGCTGTGATCAAAAGAAAGAGAATGATGAGGGGGAAATGAAACCTTGAAACTGGGGGATGGATTGCTGCCGTGGTAGTTGGCTAAGACTTTTGGAGTTACCAGCACGGATCATGACGTATAGCAATGCTGTGACACAGTTATCGATTTTTGTTGTTAGCATTTTGTTTGTGTTGGAATGTTCTCACTCTTGACTGGACCCTGACTTATAATTCCTTCAGGACCTTGAGACATTTGTTGGCGACGATGCTGTCCGGGAGTGGAAAAAGCTTCTTGTAAGTTTCGTTCATCTGGTAGTTAGTGTCTTTGGTATAGGCTTTTCTAATTGTTGATGGACTCTTTGGATTGCTGAATAATGCATGGGTAATGCACTAAGCGTTGTGTTATTTGTGTGTTTGTACTCACATACACTTTTAAATCATGCAAAGTTTGTATTTTAGGATACTCTTATATTTCTTTAAAACATGTGCTAATACCATACTGAAAACAATCTCAGGATGCAGTTATTCCTCTGTCTGCAGCTGCAATGGCTTTGCCTCCACTTTCCATTCGAGGTGATCTGGGCGTTCTCTCCACAGCTGCCGGTAGATACGCTCCTTCTCTGTTGAAATCATTCATACAAATGGGACCCCAAGGAGCTCTGGGCGCTACAAAACTTCTACGGCCATTCTCAGAGATTGTTAATTCGCTGGAGCTGAAAAATCCCTTTGTTCGTAACTGGATCGATCTCCTGTGCTTTCTACTTGCTGGAGTCAAATCTGATAGCACTCTGTCTGCAGAAATGGTAATCTATGTTCCAACAGGTTAAATTTCCTCTTCAGTGCTTCCCCTAGCTTTAGCTCATCATGAGAACTGTGCATTATCAAAACAGTAACATGTGTGATATGCAAAAAAATGATGCGTGTGAGCAAATTCAGTATTCATCGCTTGTGGCCTTACATTTAGGTTGAGGCACCCTAATTACTACAGAAAATGAAAGGGCTATGCATCTGAAGTTTCCTGAACTGTCATTAATCCAGATGTGATGTGATAGACCAGATGCATGAACATGAACTGTATTAAAACAAATTTGTGTTGTGTCTTTCTTTAAGAAAAAGTTTGTGTTGTGTGAATCGAATAGATGTAATAGTTTTATTGCACAATCTGTGTGAATAATTTTTGTTGGTGCATAGATCCTGGATGGTGAGGACTGATGGAGCATGATAAAATTACTCATGAAAATGAGAGTATTGTTGTAACATTCCCCCGTCCTTTCATATAAACATTTATACTGATGTTGGCCAGGATATACCCTTACTGTCTTTTCATACCATTGCTGCATCTAAACTTGCGACAATCTTATCGTAACATAACCCTACCTAGGATTTATGTACCAGGTGATATACAGTAAGTCACTCCCATCTAAACCAAGCAATGCAATGGCCATCATAGTGATTATATTTGTACTGGGACTGAATTGTGCAGGGTAGCAGCATACTTCTCCAGTGATGAATGCCAATTACTGTTACAACTTACAAGAATCATGAGATCGCTATTGTTGTCTGTTTCTTCCTCATCATTCAATCTTAACATCTACATATTGGCAATCCTCCTGTCGTGCATGCCCATTCAAAATTAGTTGGATAATTTAAAATCTAAAGTATGCGGTGTTCTGCTGATCATTTGGTCTAACTACATCCTCAGGTTTATATGTTTGCAGAATGGTATAAACCAGGATGCTTGCTTGAGTACCCTCTGGGTGGAAGTGGAGCAATAATAGAAGCCCTTGTGCGCGGTATTGAAAAATTTGGTGGCAGACTTGCTCTTAGTTCTCATGTCAAAAAGATCTTAATTGAGAATGGCCGAGCGGTTGGTGTCAAGCTACAAAGTGGACAAGTAAGCTCCAGAGGATATTTTATTTGCATACAAAATAAAATATTTCTATTTTAAAACCAAAAAAAGGAAAAAGAAAAAAACTTGTGGGAAATTAGTGGTTTGTCATGGCCATAAAGCCAATAACAGCAATGATGAGTGAGTTTCTGATTCAGATGTCATGTAGCTATAATGGACAATTATTTTGTCTTTTTGTGACATTTCGCAATATTTTGTTCTTTATAGATGCTAAAAGGCCTTTAATCAGAAGGTACGATCCACCAAATCAATAGATAGTTTCTATGTGAAAAGCAAATTAAGTGTTATCCTCAGTACTGCATATTATATTCAGTTTAGGCCATGCTCCATCCTTTTCAAGTAGTGGCAGACCATTGAAATGATGTAGGCCAATATGGCAAAAATTTGCCACCTTGTTGTCTTGTGCATCTATTTTTGAGTGGCATGATTGTGCCACATGTTAGTCTAGGCCAGTGAATAAACATTTTCCCCACATTGATTTCCATCATGCTACCTATGGTTTGAAGAAAGATGCAGCTGTTGAAATCTTGTCGGGAATTATGTCCTCTGCAGGTTGTACGTGCAAAGAAAGCGGTTGTTAGCAATGCATCTATGTGGGATACTTTGGATCTGCTACCACCAGATGTTGTCCCAAAAACATACGAAGACAAAGTGAAGGCAACTCCACAATGTGATTCGTTCATGCATCTCCACCTAGGTTTTGATGCAGAGGTTTGTAGTCGTATACTTCATCTGAAGTGAAATCTATTCGCAAAGATCTGTGTTTCCACATTGGTATTACGTCGCTTACTGTAACCGCCAACATTACTGAAACAGAATGCTAGAGAGGACCTTGGAATCCATCACATTGTGGTTAATGATTGGAACAAAGGAGTTGATGGTGAACAGAATGTTGTGTTAATATCAGTTCCTAGTGTTCTTGGTAAGGGCCTGGCACCACCTGGAAAGCACATCCTTCATGCATATACGCCAGGAACAGAACCTTTCAGTTTGTGGGAGGGGCTGGATCGGAAAAGCGCAGAATACCGAAGGCTGAAGGAAGAACGTTCCGAGGTACATCATAGAGAGAACTGCTATGCTATACTTCCAATTTTGATAGTGAAATACTAGTCAAAATGCATTTTGAATTCATTTCCCTGCTTTAGATATTTCTTGGAAGTTTCATGTGTCCACCCTCATCGGTCGAGTTCTTTAGCGCATGTGATCATTTACATTGTCTAAGCAAGATCTGATAATGATAGTGAAATACTAGTCAAAAGAGAGAAATGCTCGAAAGCTGAGCGCAGAAGTCATCAAACTGACCCAAGTTTTTGAAAAGGAGACCATCAACTGCCTGTAAGAAGTAACTTTGTTGTCTGGACTGACATTATAATCCAAACTTTCAGGTGATGTGGAAAGCTGTGGAGCTTGCTCTTGGTCCACGATTTAGCAGAGAAAAATGCGATGTGAAGTTGATCGGGACACCATTAACGCATAAGAGATTTCTCCGAAGGAATAGGGGAACCTATGGTCCAGCCATAAAAGCCGGAGAAGCCACTTTCCCTGGGCAAGCAACACCAGTCCCCCAGCTGTTCTGCTGCGGTGACTCGACTTTTCCAGGAATCGGAGTACCGGCAGTCGCAGCGAGCGGTGCAATCGTCGCGAACACATTAGTCTCAGTGTCGCAACATTCAGAGCTTCTTGACGCCGTTGGAATTTGAGTGGCAGAGATGTCCTGGTAAGTATAGTATCATTGCATTCTATAGGTATAGTGTGTTGCCTACTGAAACTACATCAAAATACTTTGTGTAGTGGAGCTTTTCACAGACATCACAACAAATTTATCACCCTCACATGCAGAGTCCAGCTGCAACCCCCTTAGAATAATGATGTTTCTACTTCTCACAGCACAGCTCACATGAGCACTTTACAGTAGCATATGCAATCTGGAATTGTGGCTGTGAGGCCCATTTGACTTGGTCAATGAATGACAGTAGCATGATGAGGATGAACAGAACAGCTATCCTCGAGGACCTTTTGAGTGCCCCCTTTTTGTTACCACCACTTGTTTGTTGTTATTCATATGGGCAAAAGGCATGTGACTGCCTCTGTGTTTGTCTACCTTGATTCCCATTTTACATCAAGTTTCTCTGGTTGCAGGCAAGCAGATCAGTAGATATGCGTACATACATAAAAAGGAAACCAAAATTTCTGTATGGCTATTGAGGCCATGAAAAGAGCATATGGATGAACCATGAACGGGAGGTTTACAACATCAGCTCATTACCTATGTAACCTAGGTGTTGTTTACAAAAGAACCACGGTGCAATGCTGAAATGCTTAATAGCCAGAAATAAGAACAGGAAAACTGTTGCATTATGTTGTACAGTACTGATTCGGATATACATGAAGTTTGTATTACCCCACCTTGTTCAGAGAGATGCAGCTTCTGACAGAGTGGTCGCCTGATGCGAACCATGCTTGTTGTATTGTTGCGCCGAAAGCTCTGTGGCACATGCAGGCCTTTATCGATATTTTTCTGGTACGGCGAACCATGTGTGGATTTGTGTTAGTAGAATAGATGCATTGTACAACCGAAGTCGCAGTTAGCTGAAAGTCATTCAACAACATATACTGGTTGTTCAATCTGTTGATTAGAGCAGCAGCTGTGCAAAACTAAATCATTATTTTTTTGGAAATTACAAACCAATCTATCATAATTGTATATTGATAAAAGGTCATCTTTCTAATTTATGTGCTTTATTCATGGAAGATGGTTTAAAGTTCCATCCGAAAGTCAATCTGTATAATTGCAAATTTGACGTACATTTTCAGCAATGGAAAAGAACAGATCAATTGATGCATTCTTTTACCAGTTAAACACAAGTTGCTTCTTAAAAAACCACCTGCACGTCACAAGTCACTTCCAAGTCAAACTCACATCCATCAATCCAAGATTTTCACTGCCAAACTGACTGCAACAAGCATTGCAGCCTCACATCAGGGGTGTCACCTCACTTCACCTTCAAAACTCAGGGCAGTTCCTAATGATTGGAATTAGAGCATATTTTTTCAAATTATACAGGTCTCATAGTTTCTAATTCTCCATTCTTTACGGAGAATAAAGATGCTGAGATCTACTCCATGTTTAGAGTTATCGTTTGATTTTCTTTATGTAGAATAGAGATGCTGAGATAAGATCTAATTCATGCTTAAAGTTATCTCTTAATTAAAAGATAACTATCCAAGATCCTTCTTTATATCTTTAAAATGCAAGCTAACAGTTAGTTTTTATCTTCATCTTCACTCAGTTTTCACTCAGGTTGCTGATCATCTTCCTGGGTGGAAGGCCTCTTTGATGAACCGTTCTGGGAGGCTAATCATGGTGCGGGCGGTTCTCTCGGCGACTCCTATTTATAATATGATTGCTATGGATCTTCCGAAGTGGGCACTTAAGGAGATTGATAAGCGCAGAAGGGGGTTTCTTTGGAAAGGAAGAGATCAAGCTAATGGCGGCAACTGCTTGGTTTCTTGGCCTCGGGTGTGTCGGCCTTTCCAATTTGGAGGGCTGGGTATTCACGATCTGTCGACTTTTGGTTGGGCTCTTCGGATGAGGTGGTTGTGGTTGCAGAAGACGGACTCGACAAGGCCTTGGGCTGGGTTACAGATCTAGGTGCACCCAAATGTTAAGGCCTTGTTCTCTATAGCGGTTAGCACTGTGGTTGGAGACGGGGGTAACACAAAATTTTGGACTGAGCGCTGGCTTCATGGGCGTTCCGTGGCTGAGGTGGCTCCTCACCTTGTTACCTTGGTGCCCCGGCGAGTAATCAACCAAAGAACAGTTCAGCAAGCACTAGAGAATCGACGTTGGGTGGCCGATATCAAAGGCGCGCTTTCTGCGCAGGCTATTAGTGAATATCTGCAACTTTGGGTTTTATTGGAGGACTTTGAACTCCATCAGGGTGTTCAGGACCATCATGTTTGGAGATTTGCTGAATCTGGAGACTATTCGAGTAAGTCTGCATACGGCGCTTTTTTTGTTGGATCCATCCGGTTTGCGCCTTGGAAGCGCGTTTGGAAGACCTGGGCGCCACTTCGCTGTCGTTTCTTTGTGTGGCTGGCCATTTTGGGTCGTTGTTGGACGGCGGACAGATTGGCTAAGAGAGGGCTCCCTCATCCAGCAGCCTGTCCTCTTTGTGATCAAAGTAGTGAAACCATCCATCACCTGTTGGTCTCTTGTGTGTTTGCTCGACAGGTCTGGGTTGTTGTTCTTGCGAAGGTGGGGATGCAATCCATCTCACCTCAGCCTGGTTTGGATTCTTTTTCTAATTGGTGGGGCCGAGCGCTCAAGATGGTCGACAAGCAAAAAAGAAAGGGTCTTAATACCCTCATCATCCTTGTTGCTTGGGAGATTTGGAAGCATCGCAATGCTTGTGTTTTTAATGGGGACTCGCCTAATCTGGCAGGGCTTTTGAGGTTGATTGCTGATGAGGGGGCGATGTGGTGCATGGCCGGAGCGGCAGGGCTCCAAAACTTGTTGGCTGGGTAGCCTAGGACCCTTCCTGGGGTTTGTTAGGGTCGTTCTTCCTTTGTGAGTGGTGCGTTTGTTTGTTTTTGATTGGCTGTTTTGGCTTTGTATTTGTATTTGTAATTTTATTCTTCTTCTTTAATGAAATGACACGCAGTTCTCCTGCGCGTTCGAGGAAAAAAAAAGTTTTCTTCTCTACATCTGCAAAATAAAATTAGTAGCTGGCTTAATATTGCAGCTGCCCTCACGCCCAATATTTATTAGACCATCTCCAACAGCTACCTCAAATTTTCATCCTCAAAATACTATTACAGCATCCTCTATCACTATTACAGCATCCCCTATTTTTTCTACTGTAGCAGCACTGTAGTACTGAATAGAGGATCGGTTGGAGATGAATTTATAGTGCTACAGTATACCGTAAAATACTATAGCACTGGAAAAAGGAGATTTGAGATCTCTCTTGGAGATGGCCTTAGCATCTGCTTCTCTCCCAAGTCCCAACCCCCACTCCCCGGCAACTTCCATAATCTCCCTATTAAATTTTCCTGGTCCTCCCATGCCATGCCAATTCTTTTTACCGGAAATGGAAAAGTTTGGAAGGACCAAAGAGCTAGCAGCTGCCCTTCAATACATCTCTCACTCCCTCACTCGCTCACCCCCACCAACTTGCTTCAGAGTCCTAACCATCTGCTCACCCACGACCCAACTGGAGAACCCCAAAACGAGTCCCGGAGCAACTGCAAGAACCGTGAGACTGCGAAGGACCTGTGGTTTGATCTGCTCCAAGAACTTGCCTTCGATCTCGGCGTGGTTTCACTTTGAGGTACTGCCTCTCGTTTCTTTGATCCCATTCCCACTCGAAAAAAATGGTTCTTTTGATGTCTTCGTTGGGTCCGGATTGCGCGGTTTTCACCCGATTATCGAAGTTCTGGGTTTGGGATCGATCGACCGGTTTATCCCGGAGGATCTTCAGTCCAATTTTGAGTTTGATCTGTCACGATTTGGAGAAAGTTGCAGCTGTCTTTTTTTTACTCAAGGATTCTTCTTGATCTCTGTGTGACCGGAAACTCGGTTGCTTTTGGGGAGTAGTGAACTATAGCTGAACAATTAGCTCTGCTTGCAGTGTACCCTCTGAATCGCTGCAATTACCAGGAGAAGATTTTCTGGCTTTTTCCCTTTAATTCTTATTTGTGCGCTTTTGCGTGAAAATTACAGTATCCTAACATAAACAAATCTTTTCATGCAGTTGTTATTGTAATTACCAGGCATTGGCAATGGCAGGCTGATCTTCCACAAGCGATGAAACTGTGCACTGGACTGCTTTCTCATCTTGGCCTTGGTGATCTCGACTGAGACTGAGCCTTACCACTTGGCTGTGGCATGGCGTATTCTGGACAACGGCATGGTGGTGTTGGGAGCTCCTCGAGGCCTGGGAATGGCTTCAAGGGGCAGGCCAACTCGGTCGAATTTCTGGGAAGGGAGATGCTGGAAATGCAACTGAGTGATGCCAAGCCAGATGCTGATGATGAAAGGGTAGATTTCTACTACTGTTTGATTGGGTTGTCGCTGAACTAATGTTAATGTTTTAGTCAGAATGAGCAGTCACTTAATCACCACATTTAATCAAAATATATGTACAAAGCCAGCCTCTTCCCTCCTGTGTGGTTCTTTAATGTAGCATTGCATATTGGAGCATACACAAAGATGTGATCTCCTATGTTGCATATTCGCAATGTGATCTCTATCCTGGAAAGCCATTGTTTTGTGTTATTGCTTTATGATCTTATCACTTTATGCTGTAATGCCTATTCCAGAGAACATAAGAAATTTGTGAATTAATTCTGCACTTTGTTTTGTTATATGAAGAGACTTAGTTTATTTGCAGGACTTGGGGTCAGACTCAGATGTGACTGATGGTTCTAGTGCTGAAGCTGGTCACATAATAGCTACGACAATTCGTGGGCGCAACGGCCTGCCTAAACAGGTTAGGGTAATTTTACTTCCATCCTTGATATATATGATTTTTTGTCGTGTAACAAATATCCAACAAATAATGATATGGTTTGTGAAACAGTCGGTGACATACATTGCTGAACATGTGGTTGGAACTGGTTCTTTTGGGGTTGTCTATCAGGTAAACTTCTGACTTTTACATTTTCTGAACTGTTCTATGCCTAATTGATAGTGAAATATGTGATTCTTTTTCCTTGTCAAATATTTAGGCCAAATGCCGAGAAACAGGAGAAATTGTCGCCATAAAAAAGGTTCTTCAAGATAAGCGTTACAAGAACAGAGAGTTGCAAATTATGCATATGCTTGACCATCCAAACATCATTGGTCTTAAGCATTACTTCTTTTCAACAACTGAAAGGGACGAGCTTTATCTCAATCTTGTTCTTGAGTTTGTTCCAGAGACAGTAAACAGGATTGCAAGACAGTACAACCGAATGAATCAACGGATGCCCCTTATTTATGTCAAACTGTACACCTATCAGGTCTGCTCTGACTAGGCGGTTGTTTTACTAATTATGAATGTTGTTTAAAGCAGTTATTGCTTTACAATATTGCCCTCAGTTTTATTATTCATCATCTAACTAAAGCACTTTTTTTAGAAATAAAAAAACACTTTTGTGCCCTATATATAATTCCATATCAAAGTCTTTTCTAAATAGTATAAACTAAACATCTTAGAGGCCCTTCCACATTTTTTTATTATTTAGTGATGTTAAAGGAGACAAAGGGAAAAACTCTGGAAAAATGTGGTCTTCTGTTCAGTAGAGTTGTCTATTGGTCTTAAGGCATGCATGCCACATGTTCCATACTTGAGCTTATGTATTATGGATGTGAATTTTGTTCTGTGGGACATCAATTCACCATATTCATCCATCTGAATCGAAGCTTAAAATAACAGAGGAAGCAGAGCATGAGTCTCGATGACCTATATTACAAACAATGATTCAAGTGTAGGGTCAATAATCAAGATAATATACATGTATAATCAATATTTATTTTGTCCTCTTGGCAGCCATCTGTTTGCCTCACGTCTGCTTGAAGTCTATCTTCAACAGTTGAGCACTGTACTGGAAGTCTGGAACCTCTCTCTCTATAAATAATTCACATTGATTTCTGTGAAGAATCTAAGATAAATATTGAGACATTTAAAGACCAAATGGAGCCAGCTTGTCAATTATCCTGTCTTTGGATTTATGTTCTACAACTTGCTTCCTATATGTTTAGTGGGACACCTTTGAATGATTGCTAGTATACAGAGTATGCACTGCATGTCCATAGGAGATTTAAGCCCTAAGTTTTAGCTGGCTGAGTAGCTTGAAGTCGCTCTCCATGGGCTAACATAGGTCCTTTACTGTATAACTCACAGTTAGTGCGAACATAACTGTATGCTAATGTGATTTGGTTTAGTTTTGTTTGCTCTTTATAGTTGTTGAAGTCAAACAATTTCCAGCTGCCTTCAGTTACCTTTTAGTATCATATCCTAGCGCAGATTTCTGCTGTGTATTAAGTTATCTAATATCTGTCCTAAATCTCTTAACTTCGCAGATAAGCCGAGCACTTGCTTATATACATAATTGTATTGGCATCTGCCACCGTGATATCAAGCCACAGAATGTTCTTGTGAGATTTCAACCTCTTTCTTTTGTATGATAAATATGTTGTGTCTCACGTATCCTCCACATTTGTGGGATGTTATGTTATTGGGATTATATTGTAACACCATCACACCATAGAAAAAACATTTGGTTCGTACAAACACGACTGAGTTTGTGGTTCATATGTAGCCCATTGTCATAATTATTGTTTAGTTGTATCCCACATCTATGGCCCTAGCTGTTCGAAATTGAAAACATCAATCCACTTGTGCATTATTTATTTTCCTATATATGAGCTAACCCATGTGCATTGTTTGATGCCTAGGCTGCAGGATATCATATTGTGTACTACTGTATATGCTATTTTTCTTGTTGATGGTATCTTCTCTTTTGGAAGATTTACTCATCTTTTATTCTTTTATAGCAATTTGTAAACCCGTGCTCCCAGTTCCGCAGATGTGAATTGCATCAGTCCATACCCCTAATGCCTAAATGCTAAAACAATTTGAAATATATTTGAGCATACTGTAAGCCTCTGAAAGGACAGCATGAAAGATCACTGCAACTAGCTAGCTCATTAACCCATGAGTCCATGACCACATAGCACTTGTGTTATTAATTTTTGGAACATAAATAATCATAGATTGACTATCATGGAGTATTCAGAAAATGAGGTTCCCATAATTGCCTTCTTTTTCTGCAATGCCTAAAGGGCTTTGTTTGTTTTGCCTCCTCCAAATGTTGAGGTAGTTATTGTTTTGCTAGTTGACCATTTTCTACCTCAGGAATAACATATTTCCAATGACATATTTATGATTACTAATACATTTCACTAATCATTCTGCTATAGGTTAACCCACATACGCACCAGCTCAAAATTTGTGATTTCGGAAGTGCTAAAGTCTTGGTGAGCTATCTTCTAATTTTGGCAACTTAAATGCACAAGAATGATATATATGAACACACACTAAATTTCTTGAAAAGAATAGACAAATGCACAGTTCCACACTACACGCAGGTCGCCTACCTAGACATGGTATTTTTTTGAAAAAAAAAAGCATGGTGTCTTGTTTTTTAAATATGCAGGTCAAAGGAGAACCAAACATCTCCTACATATGCTCAAGATATTACCGGGCGCCAGAGCTCATATTTGGTGCAACGGAATATACTACTGCTATTGATCTGTGGTCAACAGGTTGTGTCATGGCAGAGCTGCTTCTTGGACAGGTTTTGTAGATTCATACCCTCCCCTCTTCTGGTTCTTGCCCTTTTGCAGCTTGTGATGACATTTATCCATGTAGCCTCTTTTTCCTGGAGAAAGTGGAGTCGACCAGCTGGTTGAGATCATCAAGGTGATTTTTCTTTTATGGCATCTGTAACTGTACTATTCTGCTACCTTTTTCTGGACCATGACATATCGTAGCAACTTGCAGGTTTTGGGTACTCCAACAAGGGAAGAGATCAAGTGCATGAACCCAAACTACACAGAGTTCAAGTTCCCACAAATTAAGGCTCACCCATGGCACAAGGTAATCTACACAAGATTATAATTTAGCTCAATACCATCACAAAGATGTTTAGCTGGAATTAACTGTAGTACAAAATGGATGCGTGGTCAGTACAAAATGCACAGATATATCATATATGTACATTATAAGACTGTTGCACTTTTAAATTGTGAAATTTACCTGAAAAAAGTGATGTTTAGAATTCAATTGGAGTATTGTCGCTTACCATTACTATGGAAGTCAGGCATCCGGGCACTGTCTGCATCATGTGTATGCTGTGTATGCTCAGGGGCAAAATTGAGCGGCCATGTTTCTCTCATTATTCTTATGTTATCTGAAAGCTCTCTTTTATCCAGGTTTTTCAAAAAAGGCTTCCACCTGAAGCAGTGGACCTTGTTAGCAGGCTTCTACAGTACTCACCAAATTTACGGTGCACTGCTGTAAGGCCCCCATGAAATCTTTATGTTTGTTGTCTCGTACTGTCTGACATGATACTTTTTGAGTTCCATTCTTCTAACTGGAGCAATTCTTCAGTTGGAAGCCTGTATGCACCCTTTCTTTGATGAGCTGAGAGACCCCAACACTCGTCTACCCAACGGACGACCTCTGCCTCCTCTCTTCAACTTCAGATCTCAAGGTTAGCATAATTGAACTGAAATAGCAGTGTTGTTTTGTCTATCAGTAGTTAATCTTTTGTTCCCTTCAGTGAACATACTTCAGAAGTTAATCTAGCTGCTCCAACATTTATCCTCAGCTAACTGACCAACTGTTTGCAATCTTGACAGAACTAAAAGGCGTTCCTCCAGAAGTCGTCGAACGCCTTGTCCCAGAGCACGCGCGAAGGCAGAGTTTGTTCATGGCGCTGCGGACCTAGTTTTCGCTGGTCTTTTAGCCCTTTTTTTCCCACTGTTTGTTCCCTGAGGGAAGTTTGTAAAGCTGTAGCTTCTCCTTTCCTTCCCTGCTCCACCTTTCTTTCTTCAGAGTTTCGTGTGGATGAGATCATTGACAGACACTGGAGTTGTTGCTCCAGGATGTGAGGTTGAAGAGGCTTGTGTGTGGTGTGCAGCTGGTTTGAGGTTGAAGATTTTGGGTTCACGGTTGTGGGAGGCCTGTGAAGCTTCTGTCTAGTGCTTGCTCCTCTGTGTTTTTTTTAACTGGCTTCGGGATTTTGTTATGTGAAAGCTTGTGTGCAGTAAAGGCAGTTGGATCATTTCCTTAAAAAAAAAAAAGCAGTTGGATCATGAGAGAGACATTGGCCTATGAGAATGATTGGATGACGCAGTAATTCATGAAAGAGGTTGTCAACTACTTAATTTACCTAAAATTACAGGCAAAATTGTGCTTCCTGATATACGATGCGTGATCACAGTTGAAAATTATCCCAGTTTTGTTTTAGAAAAAACAGGGAGTGGATATATATTTTGAATAATCAGATCAGTTTCTCACGACCTCTAAAAAAACTAGAATTGATTTTCTCATGAGAAAGAGATCAACTTTGCTCGCAAGAAAAAAGGGATAATCCCGGCCGTCTGATTCCGCGAGTGCCTCATCTTGCGTCGCAAGACAAACCTGCCGTGACCTTTCTTGCAGCGCAGGAAAGAACCCAATCCCCACACCATCCCCTCCGTCCGATACAAAATCCAACGGCTGTGATATCCAAGCCCGCCTCACATAACCCCACCCTCTTCTCCCTCCCCTTCCTTCGTCTTCCACTTCCACGGTTCCATTCCACCTCCTCCTCCCCGCCTCCTCCATTCCTCCCCCAACCACTCAAAACCCTAGCTAAACCCCGGCCTCCGCCGCCAGCTCGACTCCGGCGATCTCGTCCGTCGAGATGGACTTCAAGGGGGCCAAGATCCCGAGCGCTGCGCCGAAGGGCGCGGGCGCCCTGGCCAAGCTGGTGCTGGTGGGCGGCGCGCTGGCGTACGCCGGCCTGAACAGCCTGTACACCGTCGAGGGAGGCCACCGCGCCATTGTCTTCAACCGCCTCGAGGGCATCAAGGACAAGGTGAGACACCTCGATCGCAGCCGTGGAGTGGTGCGTTGTGTGATTGTGGCTGATTGGGTTTGGATTCGGCTTGCGTCTCCGCGCAGGTGTACCCCGAAGGGACTCACCTGATGATCCCGTGGTTCGAGAGGCCGATCATCTACGACGTCCGCGCCCGCCCCAACCTCGTCGAGAGCACCTCCGGAAGCCGGGATCTGCAGATGGTAACATGCTGTTCCTTGGATCCTTGTTCCTGGGTGCTGTACTAGTTTACTGATTTTGTTACGAATGTGTGTATTTCCTCCTTGATTCTCATGCCTATCACTCAATTTGTAGTGAATAAACTGATCAATGAACATGCCTAATTATTACTTGTTTTCGGGACCAAGGGATTTGCCTCTGGTAGGAATAGTTGAGATGATACGACTGCAGCATGTACGAAGCTTCTCTGGTTCTGAACTGATTAGCTTTTCTTGATATGTAGGTGAGGTTTGAATAGCTAATTTGGCATTATCACTTCGAACCCTGATTCTATTGCAACTTACAGCAGCTGTTATAGGTTACCTGCAATGAAGTAACTCAAATTTTTGTTCATCTCAGCTTAAGCACACCCATTGCTCATTGTGGATCCAGCAATGATGTAGCCTTTAGACTGTCACTAATCGAATGATTCATTTCAACTTGTATAGCATTGTGTGTTAATATGTTCTGAGGGTGTCTTTGATTTTAGTAAACAGTTGAATAAATGTGATATAAGCTGTAGTTTCAGCTCGTTACATAACCTCTTACAAAATGCATCCTAATTGGTGGAAGTATTTTTAACTTTTCAAAGCCCTTTATCCTTTAATATTGGCAGTGAATCCAACTTTTGGTTCATCAAAATCATTGCCATTACCATTTAAGATGGTTTGCTTATGTTTAATTGTGCTTGAAAGAAATAAAACCCATACTGACCATGTGCGTTAGTTGTGTTTATGTGTATGTGTATGTACTTGCAATTTTCTTGTTTTGCACTTAATGGAAAGTATATTGTCACT